>NC_138523.1:610000-1047500 GCF_000230855.2 Cajanus cajan
TTTAATATTAAGTTTCAGCGATTCAATCGCTAAGTTAAAAATATTTAATGTATAGAACAAATTTACAAATCTTAAAAAAAAAACTTTAAAATCATATGATACTTCGTTTTATGAATTCAAATCAATGTATAAAATATTTTTATGAATTATTTATCAATTTGAATTAATAAAATGAAATATCATTATGCATTTTAATAATTGTTGATTTTATTAATTTTGTGTTGTGTTGATTTTTGTTGTCGAGTTGTTGAGGAACTTTGAAATTAAGGAATTTCTTATGAGTTTTTAGATATTTAAGGATTTTTATAGACAAAGGTCTAGTTTGAACTTTAAGGAGAGGTACTTAAGATTTTTGTTTAAAATCGTGCTTCATAAGTTATATTCTCTAATAACTTAAAGAGAGAAGCTTTGAGATCCTAGCTTATTTTCCTTATTCTAGTCTCCCTGGGAAAGTGAGAATCAATTGCTGAAGTGTTGACCCACATCCTTGGAGTCATGTATCTCAGTTGTTGAGACGTGTGGAGCTCGTCTTCCTCTTCTTATACCTTGATTCAGTTTAAGCTCAAGGTAAAGGAAGCTAGATTTATGGTTATGATTGGGTGGTTTGGTTGAGTGTTGGATGATTTCATGTTGTATGTTGTAGTATTACACTTAAATTGTGGTTGTGTGGGTAAATTAGTGATGAAATTATGGTTTTTGATAAGTTTGGGGTGGGAGATGCACATTGAGGGGAATTTGCTTATTCAAATTCAATGGTTGTTGCATGTTGATTTTTGTGGCTAGGAATGAGTTGTACATGATGTGTAGATGTTGTTTATGTTATTGTGTGTTTGGTTTTGTTGATTTTCAGGTAGATTGTGCAAAATCAATTTATGCATAAGCGCAAAAAAATGATATCACGTTAAGCGTGCCTGTGTGGCACTAACCGTGGCTTCAACCATAGGGGTTTGTCTCAACCACATGGGATACATGATTAGTTGCACCAAGTGTGAGGAGACAGAATTGTCTCATATTGGAATAATGATGAGCGTATTTTGAATGACACTGAATGTGAGGAGAGAAAATCTTTTCAAGTTGAAATCACATTAGACATTAATGGAGTGATGTTGGGCATTGATCTACTCGAGGCTCTCTACCTAATTGGGGTTGGGCATGAGGTCTCAGGGGTATCTACCTAATCTATGCCTAGCGCAAATCAAATGGTGTCAAACATGGATAAGGTAGGGAGCTCTCTACCTCAATGGTGTTGAGTGCGAGCCGCTTGAATTTAAATAGTTGTTGTATGATGTTTTATGTGATATATGTTGTATATTGATAAATGATACTAAATATTTATTCTTGGTGTAGAGTTAATTAAATAGTTAAAAGTTGAGTTGAGTTGTATGATGTGCTGAGTAATTGTGTTGAGAATGTTTTTGCATTAAAGTTGTAATGAGTTGATCGACCTAAGATTATAAGAGAAGTTGTTTTAAAGTTGCATATCTATTGTAGAGATATTATATTGTGGTGCTCCGAGAATCCAATTTGTTAAAAAATTCTTTTAGAGAAGTTGACCCTTGAAGATGATAGTTGAATCTCCTCCAGGATCTTAGTTAGTGCGGTATATGGGCTAGGTCAAGACATACTAACTATAAGTGACCAATGTTGATTCATATATGGAGAAGGTTGAAACATTCGCATAATAAGCGACCAAATTAGAGTAAAGTACAAAGTTAGGGATTAAAATCCCTAACTAAGTACTAGAAGGGTGTAGTATTTTGAGGGTAGTCATGAGGGCTAATCTTATAGGTGACTTAGTTATGCAAACTAATGTCGTGATAAGCTCACACCATAGTTGTTTTACTTTGATAGGAATACTAGACTTCCTAGTTTAAGTGGCAAAATCTGATAAATCATTTTGTATTGTAGTTTTTTTATCCAAATTAATTGTTGATCTAGCTGGATTAAAAAGACTAGGTTGATGGTTCGATAAGGTCAGATCATATAAACTACTCACATGTGTTACAAGAAATCTCATAATTAAAATGCGTAATGACACATATAGTTGTTGTGTTGTGGATATAATGTGTTGATTGAGTTTTTTTTCCATATACAATGTTGATCTAAGAAGAAATGTGTTGTAACTTGAGGTGTTGATGTCGTGTTCAAGTTGACAATATGTTGTGTTATGTGTTGCAATGTAGTAAGTTGATGTTGTGTTATAAAAAGTGGAGATGTTTATGCTGATAGTATAGTTGATTTACTTTTATACTGAATATGTTGATTCTTTAATCTTTAACTTATCCTTACATGTTTCAATATGGTTAGATTGCGATGATCATATTTGATATAAGAGCAAAGTAGAGATATGTTACCATTGAAGTATTTGAGGCAATGTTGATAGATGATAATAAAGACCTTTTAGAGCTATTTTCATATGGCTAATTTAGTTGTATTTAATATGTTGTTTGACTAAAAGTTAGGATGATCATGCCTAACATTAAATTATTATTATTATTATTATTATAAATTTTAGTTGTGGTTAAATTATATATGATGATTATATGTATATATTATAGTATGTATATCTAGAACTTATTGTATGTTAATTATAGATAATAGATGTATAATTTTGCTGCTAGTCTTGTTAAATTTATCGAATGTAATAATTAAGTAAGTCCTTTAAAAAATATTTTATACATATCACGAATTATAAATTTGTGATTGATTACGTATAATTTATAACGTGTTATGACTCTTAATTTAACTATATTTCATAAAAGGATTAGCAGTTTTTTTTTTCCTTTAAGAAAAATTATAGTAGCAAATTAGCAATGGTAAAAAGTGCATCATGCAGTTTCCATTGAGTTGTACTTGTATGCAATAATGAAGACAAAACAAAGTACTGCAACTAAAGAGATACCTACATGAAAAATAGGCGAATGAGGTCATGTGTCAGGACTAAACCTGTCATGAGAAATATATTAAAAAAAACTTAATTAGAATTTATCAGATTAAATTATTCTTATTATTTTTTTGATTTTATCTCTTTATTATTAAAAAATTAATTTTATCTCTTAAATTTTAAATATGGTTTAATATAGTTCTTTTCTTTTAATTGAAATTAACAATAATAACTCTTTGTAAATACTGCACAATAAAAAATTGACATATATTATCACGTGTAAAAACAATATAATGTTATCAATCTTAATTTTTTTTAAAAAGTAATTATATTGCATTATTTTCAATAAAAAAATAAGAATCATATGGATCTTATAATAATAGAAAATTTTATTAAACTAATCGAATAAAATAAAGTACGAAAAGAGTAAAACTCATCTATTGAGTTATTAACACTGTATTCTCATATGATTATAGGTTATTACATCATTAAAAACATTATTTTATAATTATATCTAATTTTTTAATTAATTGTTATTATTTTTATTTTAAAATGAAACTCTATGAACAAATTGGAAAAAGAAAAACACTAAAAAAAAGACCTTTGTTTGTTTAAAAAACCTTATATTATAACATGCTAAAATACAGTATACAAAATGACGCTTATTTGTACTTTAGTATTTTATTCATATTTTAAAAATTAATCTCCCTTATTTAACTATATTA
The DNA here is from genome assembly GCF_000230855.2 of Cajanus cajan. NCBI lineage: Eukaryota > Viridiplantae > Streptophyta > Magnoliopsida > Fabales > Fabaceae > Cajanus > Cajanus cajan. The sequence continues at coordinate 613,610 of NC_138523.1, forward strand.
TTAGTGTAAAACTTCATTAGTAATTAATTTAGGCTAGAAAAATCTGAGTAACTACTTTTTATTATATATATTTTTTCTAACATAATCTTTTTATATTTAGAAGATCCAAATTCGGAAATTTATTTAAAAAGTTAAAATACTGATATGAATAAGTTGTGGATCTCTTTGTGCTTATTGTTGATATATTTTGTGAAATGCAATGATGGCATGAAAGAAAGTGTACTTGTATTTATTAATTACTATGGTGGGACATGATGACACATGTATTATAGTATTAGATTTCCTTTTTCAAAAATAGATCATATGGATATGAGTGTGGCATCATTGAATAAAGGCATACTAAAACATTTACAACTAAATAATGCCTTTATAAGCTTGGTTTGGCATACCAAATGATGCCTTTATTTAACCTGCATTAAATTTTCATATAACAGTTGTCACTTGTCACCCAAGGGGAAGTAGATGAACAGCTTGGGGTGCTTTGCCATTAAAAGCAAACGCATGCTGCCAAAATCTTCACAGTTAACCTCATAGGTTTGGTCCATTTATTTATTATATCAAAGTTTTGAGGCAGAGGTGTGTAGTGTGTACAACCCCAACATTCAAATGGATCCAACCATATGCTCATTCCCACAACTAATAATCACTTATATATATTTTCAAGTGTGTTAGAAAAGGAATAATCACCTTGTATTTTTTAAAAAAATGAATCATTATTAATAATAAATATATTGGGATTGGGATTGGGATTGGGGTGTGGTGTTGTGTGTAAGTGTTGTTTGTGAGTGTAGAAGATAGGTAGTAGGAGGAGCCCACCAAAAAGCAGTTTCCTATGAATTGCTTGGGAAATCCCACATTGCAAAGTATCATCGCTCTCAAACATGCCCCAGATTTGTCCACAATCACCACCACACCCATCCATCTTCCACGGACCACTAATACCAATCCATACACTATGTATATAATCTTTCCTATACACACAAAAATACACTCTCTATAATTATAATTTTAAAAAATAAATAAAGATAAACTTATGGTATGGAAATATATCAAGTAAAAACTTATTATATGTGGTATTTTATTATTCTTTTTTTTAAATAGCTTACATTTATATTAGTTAATTTAGTTAAATATATTTTTAACTCTTATAAAATATTACAAATGATAAAACTCAAGTATATTATCATAAATATTGATGGTATTGGTCACCATGAATCGAGATAAATGCTACTCCGTATATGATTTGTTTTGAGTTTCTCTTTTTCATGACGTGAGTTCGATATTTCATGTGACCATAAAATTATATTTTGATATATATATATATACAAAAAAATTATTAAAATTTGACCGGTGGATATTTGTTGATTATCAATTTAACAAGTAAAATTCTAGGTCTAATCAAATACTATTAAATTTTAATTAAATATTGAGTATACAATAATACTTTGTCTCAAGATCTTTAATATATCATTAATTCTCCACCTAATATTTATTGGGAGTGTTATATTAGTATTATTTTCTTATCATAATTAAAATTTTATTTGATAATATATATTTATATTTAATATAATTCTTAATTACACATATGATTAAAGTAAAACTTCAATTTAAATAGAGAATAACACCAATAATAAAATATCATCATAAGTTTTGTTCTGAAAAATAAGTTTTATATTTGATTTGATAAAAAAAAATATTTTTTATCTCTAAAACTTTAAAATTATTATCTTTTATCTTTAATGTAACATAGCATTCATTAATTTAACTTTTATGTAAGGACGATAATATTTTTTTTTTTAGAGGAATGAGAATTATTTTTTTAAGGACGAAAACTAAAATATATTTATTTTATAGGAATTAAAATAGTTATTTTAATTTTAAGACAATAAAATTCAAAGAAAATTACATAAAAAATTAAAATTTATTTTCTTTATATAGATTAAAAATATAAATAAACTCTTTATTATAATCTTATTATTATCTATCTATAATTACTTGAAAATACTATTAAAAAGGTATATTCGTAATCAAATTTAGATAAAAGGTGTTATTCAAGTCGTGGTATTGATTCATTTATTCTTTAAAAGAAAAAAAGATAATCAAGCTTTCATATGAAAACATTTATACAATACGTGTATATATCCATGTTTGAGATGGATATGATATGAAAGTATGGTTAATTAAAGTACTCTATATATGCATTATAAACACTCGCATACATTGTTTTAATTATTTAATGATTTACAAAGACAAAGTCCAAATAACCCCAAACGTTGCCATTGGCAACTACCCATCATCTGCATATTAATTTATCCCCAATCAAGGACATTTTGAATGCAATGAAAATGGGTTAATTAATAATATAAGCACATCTCCATGCGAGAAATAAGAAAATGAAGATTCTCTCTCTTCTGTGGAACGTAATGATTTTGTGCATTAAATGTATGGTGGAATCATGTGAGCATGCAATCGAAACCATCTAATAAGAGCATCATTATGTTGGGTTATAGGACAATTATGGTCCTCACACACTATTCAAAATCTTCAAGTTAATTATTTTCATATTGGAGTTATGGGATTGTAAATTGTAGTGAGTGGTCCCTCAGTGTTGTTTAGTCAGTGGTCAAAGATACATATGGTGTACTTGAGCTATTGTCAATTGTGATTTCTCCTCACCGTCACCGTCCAAAAACATATATACTATCTCTTTGTTAGCTGCTTACTCTAATTTTTCTTTCAACTTTTTCTTCCACTCTTCCATGATAACAAATTGAAGTGAGAAAAATTCGTGGCACAAGGTAAAAAAAAAAAAATGTTTTTAATCATTTAAATTTAAAATAATTTTATTTTATTTTAAATTTAAAATTAATCTTTTTAATTTTTGTAATTTGAAAAAAAAGTTGTCTTATGGACATGAGCTTTTAACGTGGAAGAATTTGTTATTATGGAATAATTTTTATGAGAATCTTAACATTGTCTTGATTTATTGTGTCATGGACATGGTAAGGAAAGGTTCCTAAACAACGTTAGCAGCACTTATGAAAATATTAATATATTTGACAATTGTTAAATATGTCAATATCCTTTATTCAATTTAGGTAATTATCAAACATATCTTATGTTTTAGAATCATGTTTTTGTAAAAAGAAAAATAAGTATTTTGAGTTAAGTTTCGTTTGGTTAATATAATTGTTTAAGTTGTAGGTATATTTTATGGTTTCTTTTGTTAGTTTTGGAATATAGGGAGGAAGGAGTTAATGTCAAAAATACAACAAAGGAGTCAAACATTAGAGCACTTACTCAAAACGAGAAGAAAGCAAGCTCTAAACGATTTCATGCTCTTTGAGAGAGTTAGCACAAAAGACACCCCTAGAGCAACGTGAAGAGTTCACTCAAGCAAGCCATTTGAGTACTTTGAACAAACTAACACAACAAGACCAACATAAACATGTTATCAAGCTCCTTTAAGCAAATCAACCTTGTTACTTAAGCTACTCTGCACAAAAGAAACCTAATTAAGATATTATAAAATTAAGGCTCAAGAAAACAGATAGAAACTTCACATTTAGCTTATTCAAAAGAGATTAAAAATATTGAGAGTGCGAGAACCTTTGTAATCACAAATCCCTTAATGATTTTTTTTTGTAACCTTGTGCAAATTCCTTAACTATGAGTGATTAAGTCTCCTATTGTTAGGAATTGATATAGTTGTTTGACTCCAATGTAGCTCTTTCCTATTTTTATTCAATTAAAGTTTTTTCAACTAATTATTATTCTTATGTTCTTAATGCATGTTTTGGTTTGACTACCCTTTGCAGGATACCGTAGAATTAATAGAAGTTGGAAAACCTTTTTGAAACTACAATATGAAGAATAACATTAATAACACTTATTACTAAAATTAGAATAAGAATTATTAGCCAAGTTTTAGTCCTCTGGTCTTAATGTGGGTTACTTAATTAACTCCACCAAGAAATTGAGATGTTTATTAAGGAACCTAAAATTTCTCGCCTAAAAGATTAGGATAAAAATATTTTTGTTTGTTGTATTAATTAAATAATTTTTGAAATTGGATAATAAATGAGAAGGATGCGTCTTAAAAGGTTAGTGAAATCAATTATTGACATATTTTATTATCAATCTTCAATCATTTTTTAATTTGTTTTCTTATTCTTAAAACCCTAAAAATATGTTTTTTTATTTTAGTTTTTACGCATTCTTCAAATTTTCTCCTAATTAGCATTATATTAGATTAATTAGTTGTTATACAAGTTCTTATGGATTCAATACTTTGATTTTGTCCATTTAACTAGCTACTCACGACAATTGGTACGCTTGTAAAAAATCTAGCAATATTTCTCTTCAAAGACAATGTTTCTTACTTTATCTCGCCTTGTATGCTCAACGTCTTCAAAAAACTAAACATTTATTAGTTCAAAGATTGATTTAGTTTTAGGCCATAAAATTTTGTAACTCATGGATCTTTCAAAGTATCCAATAAAATAACAATTGATCATCCTTGAGTTTATTTTTTTTTTATTTGGCATGTAAAGCCATGCTTTAGCTGGACATCCCTAAATATGTACTGCTTTAAAATAGACTTTGATATCACCTGGAACAAAACAATCCTTTGATAAAAACCATCATCTAGGACCAAAATACGAAATCATGCTAATTATTAGAAAAATTATGCAAAAGCATAATTGAATGTGTGATGACTAAATGCATTTGAGAGTCAAATGATCCAATCATCTAGATCAACATCTATTCCCTTAGGAGAGTTCTTTAACATTTTCTCTCTGCATCTTTTTGATAATGAGATATCACAAAATATGAGAATGATATGTGTAAGTTGAAGACCATAACTTATTTTACAAACAACTCCATTTTTTTTTGTTGAGTATTTCTATTTAACTCCATCACAAAAATATAATCACTTTTTAGTTTTTACACATTGAAAACTCACACCCTATTAAATACATTAAACTCTAAATTAATCAAACCTTTTTATATCACTTTTAACTGGATTTAATTATTAATGACAAACCATAATAAATAATCATTTATATAAATAAAATTAGTGTTGAAATAAATATACAACATAGAAAAAACATAACCAAATTTAAAAAGTTATATGATTCCATAAAATTTGTTACAATCTTGACTACAAAGCTATATTGTAAACTTAAGATTCAATGAAATAATCATTTACATAGATAAAATTAGTGTTCAAACAAATACACAACATAAAAAAACATAACCAAATTTTAAAAGTTATAAGATTTCTTAAAATTTGTTACAATCTTAACTACAAAGCTATATTGCAAACTTAAGATTCAATGAATTGATTTGATCATATTTGAGACTTCAAGATACTACAAATGGATAAAATGATAAAAGTAATGTGAATGACATTATTAAGCGAATATATGTCATTTTAGATGAATATTGCATTTTTAATTGTTGGCAACATTGAAATTGAGATTCTTTACGTTACTTTTCAAATCACATGAACTTAATCAAGGTCGAACTTGAGTTTTATTAATGGTCTGGGTGAACAAAAAAATTGATGTTTGGTCTCATAATTATTTAAATATTGTTGTTATAGTAGTTTTTGATGCAAAATCAAATCATTAATAATCCATCCATAATCAAGATTCTTTAGAAAAACATTATCGAAAGAAAATAAGGGTAGACTCTTTAGATGACTAGATGGTTGGTTTTTGAATAATATATTTAAATAATTAGATAAATATAGACAAAATACTAAATTATAATTTATGAATCAAATAAATTTTTTTTCATGATGAGTAAATAACAATGAAATGGATCAATTATACTTGATTGCTTATTTTTAAACATTTATCTTAAATTTTTAATTTGTTGTGATGAAAAAAATCAACAATAGTAGAACACAAATTCTAAAAAAATTCATAAAAACTAACAAATAAAGATTTATAATTTGATTTTGAGATTTTTACAAAACACACGAGATGATCGCGAAGAGAATTTAAAGAAAAACAAAGAATTTAAATATAAAGAAAAAAATAGAAAGTTCAAGATAATACTTATTTATTAACATTAATTAGAGAGATTCAAACTAAAAGATATAACAAAAATAAGTTAATAATATATTATATTTTTTTTATATTTAATATCACTGATTTGTTTTCATAAAATTATGAATAAATTTTTGTTGAAAAATGAAAACATTACCGGAATTGATTAATTATTGGTTTGATTTATTTTTTATAATAATTTTCTTATATAATTTAATCTAATTATATAAATTTTATTTAATATTTATGTAGATTAAAAAAAGATTCGGGTGTCCTTATAAAAATGTGGTTTTAAATAGTCGTGACCTTCAACTTAACCCCTTGAAACAATATTTGTTTTCTAAAAAGAAAGTATAAGTAAATATGCAGTCTTAGTTAAAGTCGTTGGAGTGGATCTATCGCCGTTTAGAATAATCTTAGTTTTTTTTTTTAATTTTTTTTTATAGATATTTTCTTTTAGAAACAACTTTATTTGTCCACGTCTAAAGCAATGTTGATTGTTTTTTAGTTTATCTCTATGATATTTATCGCGAATAGCAGTGATTAATCTCATCGCTACGTTACAAGTATTTTAAAGAGTTAGGATAGCTTATCCCAAAATTTAAATATATATTAATATAATTATGAATTTAAATTATGTTTAAGTTATTTAATATTTGGTAATTTTAGAAAGCAAAAAAAGAAAAGAAAAGTTAGATTGAAAGTGCGATGGAAGGGTGAAGAAGTAATGATGGAGAAGCGGTTCCAAATTAGAATGGAGTGAGGTTTGATCCATTTGTGGTGGGAGACTGGGAGCCGACCCACTATGCTCCAAGTCCATAATATCATCATAGACCTTCGATAGCATTGGCCAGAGGCACACTGCACCCCCACTCAGCAAAGTCAATAATCATCGATCATCACCACCCCACCCTCTAATGACTTATAAGTTTTAACCCATCAAGGGTAATGCCGTGAACTGAGAAACACTGAATCACTGCACAAAACTCCATATAAAAAATGTTAAGTGTTAAGTGTAACACTCGGAGATGGAGAGTGGTCCCCTCCCAAATGAATCGACCGTTACGAGGCTTGCCCAAGCAAACCGTAAGTGGATGATGGGCAGAAAGGTAGGAGTAAGAGAGGATCCAAATACCAAAAGACTTAGGAGTGATCTAATAACGAATAACATAATATACTACTACATAACAATCATTATAATAGTATTTCACATTTTTATATATTAATTAAAATTATAATTAAATAAAGGGAGATTTCATTTCATGTATTGGTTTGAAAAGGATAAAATTTAAATATAATTTCTTAGACGTATTTAATGTTATTTTTTAATTAAAGTTAAAATTTTATCTCTATTATATAAATGTGTTTAATATAAACTTTATTAATATATATTTATACATATTATCAAAATTAAATTTTAACTTTAATTCGAGAACAACAACAAATAAATCGTAATTAAATTTTCTCCTTTTGAAAATAGAAAATGATCTTCAAAGAATGTGTAGTATTGTATGAGGGCTATCATTAACATACTTCCACCACCACGTTCTCTCAAATTTTTTTTATCATACTATTTATTTATCACGCCTATCGAAATTATTTTTACTACTTATTCATCAATAAATGAGGTGTTGTGAATTGGTATATTATTTTGTGTTGTAAAATAAAAGAGAGAGAAAAGAAGAAAGCACACAATACTTAACATAGCATAGCAGAAACCTGCAAGAGAGAGAACTGCAAGTTCGAATTATTCTTCTTCCTTGTATGATTGCTTTTATAATCCTCAGTACCTCTTTTGGACTCATTACCCTCTCTCTCTCTCTACCTTTCACCGTATTTTAAACTTTCTCTCTCCCTAGCCTGCTGCTACAAGAGAAAGAGAGAGAGAGAGAAAAAAAATTAAGGACGCAAAGCCTTTTACACGTGATAAAGAAAACACCAAAAGCTCTTTTGCATGCGTGTATAAGATTCATCACCACCATCATCATCTTCTTCTCCCCTTTCAAACGCCCCAACTTACTCTTCACTTCACGTGTCTACTTAGTTTGCCATAACCATAAGGCCTTCTTTGCTAACCAAGAGAAAGAGGGTGAGTTCAAGTTATGTTTTTTTTTATTTATTATTTATTTATTTTTTCATTCACATGGTTGGTTGGTTGGTGGCTTTTCATTTTCTGTTTTTGACTTGGTTTACACTTCAAGGAATTTATTAGAGAAAGTATTTTGCTATGTACCCTTTGCATTGCATTTATTAATTTATAATTTTTTTTTCTGTCTGCAAATCTTCCAGACAGTGATTTTACTACCCTTTTCAATGTTTATTCCCTTCTCTTAGGTTGCTATGTTCTTGATTTTTGTTTTCTTCTGGTTGTTTTATTCTCTTCTCTAAGGCAGTACTTACAGGTTTGTTGAAACCTGGCTTGGCTTCACAGTCAATTTTTTATTCTAACGTTTTTATTTTATTTTATTCATTATTCAAGTGTATTTTTTATTTGGCTGTATTTGGCTGTTGGTCATTTTGGGTGAGATTTTCAATTTTTGGTAAGAGGGGACAGGCCAAAGGAGTTGGATTTTTCTTCTGGGTATTTTGATTTTCTGGGATTTTCATATATCTGTCTAATCACATTTTATTATCAGTTTTTCTCATCCTTACAATTGCACACACTGGTTAATGGTTTTGTCTAGCTACGTTTGTTTGTGATATTTCGTGTGTGTCACAAAGACTGTGTAACCGAGCTCCAACTCGCATTGGGATTTCCTTGGAAGGAAAAGGGCAGAAGAAAATGTTGTCAAAAATTGCTTTTTTCTTTTTTTGTCTTTTTGTCTTAGATAGCTCTATGGTTGGTTCTACCACCTCACCGTTTTTGGGTTTGCTTGCTGAAATAAGGGTGACTTGTTGGAATTTTTAGTTTTGCAAAGTAATAGTAATAATGCTTGTATTCTTAAAAATGCCTGTACTTTACATTTTCCGCACCATACCTATTACCATATTTTACTTTATGCATTAGTCCGCCATTGAGAACACAACTCATAATAATTAAGTCTTACTTTTTGGGTTCTTACTTTACAGCAATTACTACTCATTAGTTTTCCACCTTTGTTTGTTTGTTCCTGGCTGAAGCAATTGGCACTGTTTTGCTGTTATAAGCAAAAACTAAACGTCAAAAACTGGCCACCTTTGACAAAGTGTGCTTCTTCTTTTGTATATCCATTGGCCAGCACTCAGCAGAAAGGAAAACATGCCAGTAAGACAGATGAGGGAGAGCTCAGAACAACATCTTGTGATCAAACCCCATTTGCAGAACCCCATGAATGCAGCTAAGAAGGTTCCAAGAGCTGTTCAAAATGGGAAAGGTCCACCACCACTGCCCGAGGAACCCCACAACCAAACTTCACCTCATGTAAGGAACAAGGGGAGAAGGAGGAGTAGAGGTGGCCGAAAATGTGACCAAGATGTTTTGATGAGACCTATGGTGACAAGTACTGTTGAAAATGGCAGCACCATGTGTGCTGAAATAGAAATGGGTTACCCTACTTCAAGCAAGTCTTTGAGCTTTGCTCCTAGGCCTGGCTATGGGCAAGTTGGGACAAAGTGCATTGTGAAAGCTAACCACTTCTTCGCAGAGTTACCAGACAAGGACTTGAACCAGTATGATGTAAGCTCCTTTTGCTTGCCTGGTCTTTATCACTCTACTGTAGCCTTCTGCAAGGAAAATTAGGTTGGGGCTTTGTGAGTGACTCACTTACGACACAGCTACTGTGGCCCCTTTATGGAAGTATTTAAATTCTTCCTGTGATTCCCTCCTTTATGTGCTGTTCAATTGCAGAAGAATCTGTAGGGGGTTCTGTTTTTGCTGTCCTTTTCCTTGTAGTAACTTTTATGACTCCTTAAATTTGACCTCAAGTTTTGTTCTTATTGTTTGTTGCCTGTGCTGTGTTTTGTAGGTCAGCATCACCCCCGAAGTGTCTTCTAAAGCAGTGAACAGGTCCATTATAGCCGAACTTGTGAGGCTGTATAAGGAGTCTGACCTTGGGATGAGGCTTCCAGCATATGATGGAAGAAAAAACCTGTACACTGCAGGGCCACTTCCCTTTTCCTGGAGAGAGTTTAAGTTAAAGATTGTGGATGATGAGGATGGAGTTAATGGTCCCAAGTAAGATTTATTGCATATATACATAATTAAGTGCGTATTTGGTAACATGTCCAAAACGTGAATTGAATCAAAAATCACGTTTAGAACGCAAAAGCTACAATTGATAGCTTCCATTTTGATGTGATAAATCTCATTCAAAATTTGAACCTAACACACTAACTTAAGGAATTTAAACATAGTATTCTCATACTTATATTTGGCTTTGAAACACAAACATGATGGACTACATATATGTTTGTGTCATTAGAATTAAGTTCATTTTCCAACTGACAGTTGCACCATTTTCAGAAGGGAAAGAGAATATAGAGTGGTGATCAAGTTTGTTGCCAGGGCAAACTTGCACCACTTGGGTCAGTTTTTAGCTGGTAAACGTGCTGATGCTCCACAGGAAGCACTCCAGATTCTTGACATTGTATTGAGAGAGCTATCATCTAAGAGGTAATTTTACCAGATAATAATTGAGGGAAAATTGGAGCTCAAAGTATGTGTTTTTAAATTTTCTCACAAAATCTGCATTTTCTAAAGGTTTTGTCCAATCGGGAGATCCTTCTTTTCACCTGATATTAGAACACCTCAACGGCTTGGAGAGGGTTTGGAGTCATGGTGTGGATTTTACCAAAGCATAAGGCCTACTCAGATGGGTCTTTCCCTCAATATTGGTATATTACTCACCATAGATATCATTTGTTTGCTAATGAAAGTACGTTCCTTAACCTTTTATTTCTCTTTGTACTCTTCTTGCATTTCATAGATATGGCTTCTGCTGCATTCATTGAACCTCTTCCAGTTGTGGAATATGTTGGCCAGCTATTAGGAAAAGATATCCTGGCGAGGCAATTGTCTGATGCTGATCGCATTAAAGTACTTATATGAACAAAGCTTGCCTAGTTCATTTTTTGTGTCGTCTTAATAATGAAAACTTACAGAGCTACTTTAAGATGTCTAACAGATTAAGAAAGCCCTCAGAGGAGTTAAAGTTGAAGTTACCCACAGAGGGAGTGTTAGAAGAAAGTATCGTGTTTCTGGTTTGACTTCTCAGCCAACCAGAGAACTCATGTAAGTAATTTTTCTTTCTGGTCCAGTGATTCTTGTTCTACATTAAGTTCAAAGAATTTCTAATTATTTTCCACTAGTTTTCTTAATGATGAGGATGTATCACTTTAGGTTTCCTGTTGATGAGAACTCAACTATGAAGTCAGTAGTTGAATACTTCCAAGAGATGTATGGTTTCACAATTAAATATACTCACCTTCCTTGCCTTCAAGTAGGAAATCAAAAGAAAGCAAATTATTTACCTATGGAGGTAGGGAAAATTCCTGTGAATTGACATAACTGCTCTTGGTTGTAATTACATTGATTATTCTTACGTGCTGCTGGTTCCTCAGGCCTGCAAAATTGTTGAGGGACAACGATATACAAAAAGGTTGAATGAGAAGCAGATCACTGCTCTCCTTAAAGTTACTTGTCAAAGGCCTCGTGATCGAGAAAATGACATTTTGCGGGTACTTTGTTGGTTTTGAATTTGATTAACATTGTTCAAAACAGCTTTGCAGTTAAAAATTCTCTCTCCAACAATCGGAATTTATGATATGTTTTACTGGATATATAATAAGCTAACACCCATTATTAAAAAAATGGAAAATTTGCACGCCTGCTTATATTTGGTTGCAGAGCCATTATGAAATGCAGGGACCTTTATGTTGTTATTTTTTTCATGATTCCTTCCAAAAGTGCTTAGCAAATTTATGTTATAGCCCCTATGTGTGAGTGTCACTTACACCTTGAAAGTCGAAATAGTATAAAACTTGCATAAGTATAACTTGAAATCATGTAGAAATTGTAAGATGTAAATAATGTTTCAAACTTGAAATCATGTGGAGATCTAGTTGACAAGTAAAACCTTCTACTAAATCAGTAAAGTACCTTAAGGAAAAATGCATTCAACTACAACATTTATATCTTCACAATTAATTAATATATAGTGATATTCTAGACGCTACATAATAATGTTAGTCCGTCTTATTAATAATTTAAATTTGGTTGCATGACATGCAGACTATTCAGCATAATGCTTATGATCAAGATCCTTATGCAAAGGAATTTGGCATTAAAATAAGTGAAAAGCTAGCTTCTGTAGAGGCGCGAATACTCCCTGCCCCATGGGTAAATGTGCTTCTATACCAAAAGAAGTAAGATACTTCAAGTATGATTACTTTTTTGTCACTATTCATTGATATGTAGTGCTTGTCTGCAGCTTAAATATCATGAAAGTGGGAAAGAAAAGAATTGTTTACCCCAAGTGGGTCAGTGGAATATGATGAACAAGGTATTGTGCATTGATATTACAATTATATTAATATTACAATTATATGTTTTCAAGCAGTTGTGAAATGCAACTGTTTTACCTTGTTTTCAGAAAATAAAGGAAATACTATTATTTTTATAAGTCATTCATAACATTATTTTTACTCAACTCTTTGGTCCAATTTAATTTAAATTATGAAATTTCTATATAAGTGATATTCCTGTTTAGGATGGAGTTTTCATGTGATAGTTTCTAATACTGATCTCTTTTTCGGCTAATACTTGAATGATCCAGAAAATGATTAATGGAATGACAGTCAGCTGGTGGGCATGCATAAATTTTTCACGGAGTGTGCAAGACAGTGTTGCTCGTACTTTTTGTACTGAACTTGCTCAGATGTGTCAAGTATCTGGCATGGTAGTTTTCCATCTATTCTGTCTTGTGTTTGAAGTGGGAACGAAATTTTCTTGAAATTCATGTTTTTTTTGTAGGAATTTAATCCAGAGCCTATTATCCCCATCTACAATGCCAAACCTGAGCATGTAGAGAAAGCTTTGAAGCATGTTTACCATGTGTCAACAAACAAAACCAAAGGAAAGGAATTGGAGCTTTTGTTAGCCATATTGCCTGACAACAATGGTTCTCTGTATGGTAAGCCACCTTCAATGATAATAAATGTGCATGATTATATCAGCTATGGGTCCGAGTTTAAATTCTAAATATTCATAATTTCATCTAATCATTTTTTTTTCAGGTGATCTCAAGCGTATTTGTGAAACTGACCTTGGTTTAATATCACAATGTTGTCTCACAAAGCATGTCTTTAAGATCACTAAGCAATACTTGGCTAACGTGTCTTTGAAAATCAATGTCAAGGTTTGTTCTCTCATATTTCAATTACATGAAATAGCACTTTCCTAAGTAAGACTTTTAAATCTACAATTAATGTCTGTTAATTGTTTGTCAATTCTCCGTGCTTTTGGTATTCTTCACGATTATTGTGGATAAATTTGTGCATAAAAATTCATGTGTACTGGTTAGAAGTTGTTGGCTAGTCAAGTCTCTGCCACTGTTGGTATTGTCAGGATTAAGATCCCAACCTTGTGCACCTGGTAATGGTTATGCTTTGCAGTAGTTGATGCAGATATGACAACTAATAGTAATAACAACCTTAAGCTATTAGTCAAGTCTCTGCCACTGTTGGTATTGTCAGGATTAAGATCCCAAGTTCCCAACCTTGTGCGCCTAGTAATGGTTATGCTTTGCAGTAGTTGATGCAGATATGACAACTAATAGTAATAACAAAATATAGTTGTACTTCACTAATAGCTTAAGCTTTAGTATAGTGGCGACTGGTGAGCATTTTGACCTTCAGAAATGTTGATATGTACATGGTATTTTATCGTTTGTTGTTCCTAAAATACACCATTATGTTGGCCAATTTAGTCCTCCCTGCTCTATGGATATTGATGTCAGAATTGATTTCTCTGAAATGCCTCCAAACTAATTTATAAACATTTCCCCTCTTGTTAATGCAGATGGGAGGTAGAAACACTGTTTTGGTTGATGCTGTAAGCTGCAGAATACCATTGGTTAGTGACATACCAACTATAATATTTGGAGCAGATGTTACCCATCCTGAAAACGGAGAAGAATCCAGTCCCTCAATTGCAGCTGTATGCTTATAAATCTTCTTGTCTTCGGTTTTTTATATTACGATGGTTATCAAGGGTTTTGGTAGAGCTGATATTTATTGCCCAATCTATAGGTAGTAGCATCCCAAGACTGGCCTGAAGTGACAAAATATGCTGGTTTAGTGTGCGCTCAAGCTCATAGGCAGGAACTCATTCAAGATTTGTACAAAATGTGGCATGACCCTGTTCGTGGCTTAGTTAGTGGTGGCATGATTCGGTAATCCTAGAAATATGACTTCCTCCTTTCTAATTCCCAGTGTTCTTGGTTATGGAAGATGGAATTTTAACAATACAATTTTTACTTTCCGCCTGAATCTAAATAATGTTTTTTGGGTCCTTTTCTTGCAGAGATTTGCTGATTTCCTTTAGAAAGGCAACAGGACAGAAGCCTCTAAGGATTATATTTTATAGGTAAGTATCTACTTATGATGCAAGATCAACGCATGTTGTAACTTCGATAATTAGAATTTGATTCTTCTAAAGTCAGAATTGCAATTTAGAGAATAAAGGGCAATAATTACCATTAATTAAAAAATAATAGTTGATGTTATATTTAATTTTATATTTTATTCTCCAAGAATTTGATTTTATCAATTCTCAATCGTTGATTTTCTATCAACAATTGTGAGTGCACTTTATCCTTTAAAGGACAGTCTCTCACTGTAACAGAGTCAAGTATTTAAAATTAATGGTTGTTTGGTAGATTCTATGATGGAATATATTTCACCACACTGTGCCTGTGCTTAGAGTTGTTTGTTAAGCTCACATCACAATATTCAGCTTGCTATTGTTAAAATACTTTTTCACAGCTCTTTCAAATCAGATGTACTTAAAAGAATCTATACCCTGTTGTCTTCTATTTTTAGGGAAATTGCTGGATATATAGTCTAAACCTATCCAGAGATGTGGGGGCATATTTCATTCAAGTCAATATCTAATAAGAAACATTTTAATTTGTTGAAACTATTGTGTTAACGACAAATTTGAACAGGGATGGTGTCAGTGAAGGACAATTTTACCAAGTTCTACTTTATGAGTTGGATGCAATTCGGAAGGTCAGAATGGTTCACTTACTTCCATCATGCATTCTAATAGGTCATTTTATAACACAATTATGTTCTGACAAGCAATATATATATATATATATGCAGGCATGTGCTTCCTTAGAACCAAATTATCAACCTCCAGTAACTTTCATTGTCGTACAAAAAAGACATCATACTCGGTTGTTCGCAAACAACCACAGGGACAGGAACAGTACAGATAAGAGTGGAAATATATTGCCTGGTATGTAGAATATTCCTGAATTTATGTGTAAAATGCTAGTTATTATTTTTTCTTAAAAGTGTTTGTCTAGTAAGATTGATTTTTTCATTATTTTCATCTGTTTTTAGGGACTGTTGTTGATTCCAAAATCTGTCATCCAACAGAATTTGATTTTTATCTGTGCAGTCATGCTGGCATCCAGGTAGAAAATAGTGTTTATGAATATGATGATTGATTATAATTTATAAGATAACATTTTAGTTATAAGTTATTTATTGGTTTTCCTTATTTGTTATTTTGGATGTTATGGAAAACTTCCATCATTCTCCTGGTGTTGTTCTAGGTCCATTTTCTATGGATTGCTCTCAAAGCTAGGTGTAGTTTAGAACATTAGTTCAATTATGGTTTCTTTTTCTATTATCATGCAGGGTACGAGTCGGCCAGCTCATTATCATGTTCTATGGGATGAAAACAACTTTACAGCAGATGGAATTCAGTCTTTGACTAACAATCTCTGTTATACATATGCCAGGTGTACACGCTCTGTATCCGTTGGTAAGCCCATTTGAACAATATGCGGTACTTATTATATTTTACCCTTGCCACTAGTAAAAGAAAGTGGAATGGTTTCACAGCATGGTTAATGATTATACTTTAGTCTGGATGAGAGAGGCGTGAATATATGGGGACATATGCAGTTATTATTATTAAGCAAATGATTAGAATAGAAATTTATTAGAATGCATTCACGTATTAAAGAATTTACACTGTCATCCAATTATAAATTGTCATGTATGCTAAGATCCTTAGTTTTTGTAATAATAACTCTAAAAGTCATATCGTGGATTGTTTCTAATTGTTTAACAATATAAAAATCTTCAGAGTGTATGAAAATTAAGCTCAAAAGGGAACAAAGGGAAGATACATTAATGTATTATTCTATCTTTTTTTCTTTATAAGGCTAAATATGTTTAGTTCCCGATTTTTTTTCTTCAAATTTTCACTTTTAATCACTGAACAAATTTAATTTTGGTACTAGACAAATTTTATTTGGTACTAGACCTTAAAATTTTCCTCCATGAACAAAAAATCTTGACGTTTGGGATCAAAGTGTTAACCAAAGGAAAAGTTCATAACTAATAAAAAATTTGTTCAAGGATTAAAAGTGAAAATCAACAAAAAGTTGAAGTACTAAATATATTTAATCCTTTATATTATATTTGTGTTGACTGAGGTTTCAACTTTTGTAAAATATAAATCTGAATGGACTTAATTCATGTAATGTGCAGTTCCTCCAGCATATTATGCACATTTGGCTGCTTTTCGGGCGCGATTCTATATGGAACCAGACCTACAGGAAAATGGCTCCACAGGTGGTGGTGGTTCAAAGGCAAAGCCAGCAGGTGGAGAATGTGGCGTGAAGCCATTGCCAGCTCTGAAAGAAAATGTGAAGAGAGTAATGTTTTATTGTTAGTTTGTGTGGTAGATGATGGAGCATGCAGCAAACACTATCATGGATTGCAATGTTTACATCCCCATCAAATTGTACATTAATGGCAACTAAGCATAGCAGCAATGTTTCCCATGGTAGATCCATGCTTATAGTCCTAGAGGCTTAGTTTAGGATTCCTACAAGTATTTGGCTGGACATGGGAGGCACATCATAGGTTTAGTGTTGCTAACTCTTTGGTCCAGCCATCACAAAAATTATTTAAGATTAAATTAGGCATCGTCAAGATATTTATGAATCAATTGTTGAATAGTAGAAAATTGCCTCAAGGCCATTGTAGAAAAAAAATTAAAATTGTTGAATAGTAGAAAATTTTCACTCATCATGTGCAAGGATGGATCATGGATGCTATTCTGATTAGTTTCGCAGAATATTAAGCTATGTTGTCATTTCTAGTCAAACTATATTGAGTAACCAAGGATAACTAGGTACGATATCGATGTCTTCTACGAGTGGGTCTTGTTATATATATTGTTGGCAAGTTCTTTTCATCCGATTGATTGGTTTGAGAAATATCAAAATCTTATGTTATATTATATAATTGAGATGAGCTATTAAAAGCAGTTTAGTTATAAGAAATTGAAGTATGTCTAAAGTTTTAAGTCTGCCTAATAGTGAGAAATTAGAGCAGTAGGTGTAAAGTTTTAGGCTTGAACATGTTGTCATTGTAATTATTATGGAAAAAGAATTTGTAGAATTGAGATTATCGGATTTGAGTCTTGTAAAAAAACATATGGTCTAGGTGTTTTTTGTTTTTTATTCAAGTAAGCTAGCAAGGGTTTTTTTTTTTTTTTTTTTTTTTTTTTTTTAATGGAGATTACGAGCGGATATTCTGATGTTATATTTTGGAGAAAAAAAAGTTTTAGAAAATATTGTCTTTTATCATATTTTTATTTTCATCCTTGTGTTTTTTAAAGCTTTCTATAAAAAACAGTATAAATTAATTGTCTTATTATTTTTATAAATCTGCTAAAAGTGAGGAAAAATTATTCAAATTAAATTTCTTACATTTTTTTTATTATTATTTATAGCTTTTGCACTAATACTATTTTATATTAGAAGATTTTATTTTAGTGAAGCAGTAGTTAGGGTCGAATCTACGAGCACAGGTAAGGATGCACTTATTTTATTGATTTAAAAAGAATAAATAAAGAGAAAAAAAGGTGTTGGGTAAAAATAAAATAACAAAGCAATAAAGTAAAAATAAAATAACAAAGCAATAAAGAAGCATAGGGACCGGTGGAGATTCAATAAAGAAAAAGTTTTAGCAGAAAGTCAAACTTCCACTTGTCTTTTTTAGAATGGTTATGGATTCAAAGATGTATTTTGTTTTCACTAGTATTTTAGTATAGGTAATTTTCTTATATGTAAATAAAATTTATAATAAATTATATATTTTAATAGTTTGTCTACAGCCTGATGTAATGGTTTCGAGGCATGGCATGCTCTCATTCAAGCCAATTTATATATAAGTTATATTTATAATTTATAGATATATATATATATATATATGTATTTAAATTTATAAATTATATTTTATATTTATGATAAATAATTTATATTGTAGTATAAGATTATTTTTAATTATTAATGATTTATTTTAAATATATTAAAATTTAATTAATATATAATCATGATAAATAAAAATTAAATAGAAGAGAAAAACTCTTAAAAATATTGTCACAATAGAAAGAAGTTTATATTTAATATATCACACAAGAAAAAAAATTATCTTTAATATTGATTAACTATAATTATTGACGAGTTTTAATAAGTATTTTCACCCTACTTCTCAATATCCAAGACATGCTTACTAATTTGTTTAGAATAAACAATGTTTAAGATTTAATATATCAATAACATAACATTTTATAGAGACTTAATTCAAACCAATAAAAAAAGTTGAATTGTGTTTTAAAGATTTTTTTTTTCAAGTGACTAAGTTTTATATAAGACAATATGAAAGAATTTGTGAAAAACAATGTAGATGATTGTCAAGTCTTTTGTATCTTTAAAAACATTGTAAATGATTTATTATTTTAAAACATAAATTTAGTACTCATAATGAAAAAGAAAATCAATTAGTTAAGTCAATAAAGTAATAGAAATGGAATACATAATTTTGCCATAATTTTTTTAAGTTACAAATATTGTTTATTTTTAGTAGTGTAAAAGTTTAGTTTAGAGCAAAGACATGACTTTAAATAAGGATAAAGTTAATTATAAATCTTTTTAAGGATTTTTAATGAAATTACAGATTGTTTATTTTGTTTCTAACACACATATGTATGAATGAATATAAAATAGAAGAAAATTCTTATAAAACTTACAAGTATTATTTTAACAAGTCTTCTCACACTCGACCTTAGTAGTGTATCACTTGTTTCTCCAAATAAATATCCAATTATTATTTACAATAAAATCTCTTTAAATTTCAACCAAATTTCATTAAAAAATCGGTAAAGGGTAAAACTAGCTGGAAACTTTTGTCTTATCAAACAAGTGTACAATGAAAAGAAAAGTTTAGTATCAAAACTTCCTATACAAGTTTCCTTAATTAAAAGATGAAAGCTTAAATAGATTATACAAAAAGTAATTTTACTTTGAATAACTTGATGTATCTTAGCATTATCTCTCTTATTTTTTTTTCATCCATTATAATCACAATGACAATACCAAGATTCAAATCTAGAATTTTGTATATACTACTGCAACCTTCCAACATTAGGTCAATCCTCGTGGTTCATCCCTCTTGTTTGTAAGTTCTCTACTATTTATAAGTTTTTTTTTCTTTCAAAAATAGTTGTTATGACTTGTGAAACTTTGTCTTCTTCGTTTGTCTGTTTCAAATCTTGAGAAGTGATTGTTGTATTTATTGTTGCATTTATTATTTTTCATCAACTAGTCAGCTTGGTACGATAACATATTTTGTTTATCCTTATTTCACGTATTCAATATCTTCCTATAGGAAAAATGTTTGCTTATGTCAAGAAGAACAGTCTTGTTTCTTTCTTTGTTGTCCGACCAATTCATTTGATAAATTCTTTCAAGATAAAATACTTCGTTTGTTGAATGAATTTTAGATAAAAGCTTTATTGATTATACTTAAAGTCTTTATTCATTATAATTAAAACTTTTTGAGAGACCTAATTACAGATCTAAATCATCCTTTAATCTAACAAATATACAATTACAAATTTATAAGCTTAATTGTTTTATGTACAATTTATTAATAAATTGAACAATTGGCCATCTTGCATAATATTAATAAAACAATGTTTGTGTGAGGACAATAGGAATATAAATACTTAAAAAGAGAAAGGGATAGAAAACATTTATACCTGTCAATCCTTGGTGAAACATCACTTTGGTTATTATCCTTGAACTAGAAGACGATCGAGTTTAGCTTTTCATGGAACTCATAAGAGCACAGGAAGAAAAAAAATAGGGGGAGAGGGGATAAAGAAGCTACAAGGGAGGCTGGAGTCACAAAAGTCCATCAGAGTTTCTAAATGGCTAAAATATTGTTGAGTCTCTAAAGAGTATGTCACTTACATTTAGTCCTTGCAGCACCAAAATTCAAAAAAAAAAAAAAAAAAAAGAAGAAGAAGCTTTTAAAAGTATAAAACATTACTCATTTTAATTTAAAATTTAAAAAAGAGTGAGATTTAAATAATAATAATAACAACATATATTTAGAAATTTAAATGAGAATAAGTGATTAAATTTAAAGATTTAAATAAAATAACTAGAACTTTCAATAAATTATTTATATTTTCTTTACTTTTAGAGATCAAAGTATAACAATATGTACTTTCAGAAATTTGAATGATATTTTACAAATATTATCAATAAACTCAAATAAACTTTTTAAACTAATAAAAAAGGTAAAAACTAATTGAAATGACGTGCCAAACCTATGTATGCGCGGCATGCATTACAAATAATAATATTTTTTTTTTACACCAATTAATGCTCAATGTTAAATATCAATAACAACGCAAGTCAATTAAGCTAATAATGAATTTTTGCTTTGTGTGTGTGTGTGTTTTTATTTTTTATTTTTTATTTTTATTTTTATGTATAAGAATGTTAGTTATGCTCTCGTTTGTTAAATTGATTTTTGCTTATTCAAAAAGGGTCAAGAATAAACATGGCCTGGGAAAAAATCACTGAACTTCGAGGCCTCTCTTTATCCCCATAAAAAGAACAGCAGTGAATCCAACAACGATGACATTCAAGTGCTGTATATATATATTTAGGAATATCTTTGAAATTAAAATCTTGAAAAATATAGAACATCATCATATATTCTAAATAAATAAAGAAAGCACCACTCCACTACCGTGAAATTAAAGAAGAACAAAAATAATAGTAAGGAATACTCGATGAATTAAGAAAAAAAATGTATGGAAATTTCAATGCTTGAGAGTTGAGAGGTTCAATTATGAAGCACTACTTGGATCTTAAAATATGAATGATCACAATCCTTAATTCCTAAGGCTTATCCACTTTCACATTAACAAAAGAAAAAAAAAAAAGCATACAAGATCAAACAAATCCAACTTTAACTAAAAATTAATCAACGGAAAACAATAACAAATATGGATGAACACTTAAATAGCTATACAAACATAGATGTAAAAAAACAAGGAGATGAGAATCTTACTCATTAATTAGTTATACTAATTTTAGGATCAGCTTGAATAAACTTCTTCATAAATATTTTTAGTAGAGAAAAATAAGATGGAAAATGAAAACGAGTTTCTTTATAAGTTAAAATTAATTTATATATAAGTTAAAAATAAATTTTTAGAGAAATTAATAGAAAATAACTTCTACAAATTAGTATATACATAAACTAGTTTTAATTTATGAAAAAGCTCATTTCAATATATATTCCTATTTTTCTCTCTTAAAAGTATTTTTGGAGAAGTTTACTCAAACATCTCTTGGGATTATACAAAACAAAATTGTCTAGATTAAATAATAAATCAACATGGAATAAAATTGATAAAAAAAAACTAACCTCTTATAGATACTAATCAAGGTTTGAACACACAATAGGTTGACATATTGATTAGGCACTCTGTATTGTACAAACAATTTATCAGTGGGAGTCCCATATTCAATTTTTAGTGAGCACAAAAGTCTTTTAGACTAATGACATTTATAATATCATGAACAAGATTAATCTATGACCTAGTATATTGAGAATACCCACAATATGACAAGAAAAAATAATCAAGATTTGATTTTGAACCATGTTCATAAAAATTGATTTGGGAGATAAATTAATTATGCAACATTTGTCTAACTAACAATTGAAAATATTATATATATGTGTATGTGTGTATATATATGTGCATACAAAAATAAGTAAAAACACACACAACTAGGATTCAATAAAAAGAATTAAGATTTATTTTTCAATTCATGTAGCCAACAACTAGGTGAAACTACCATATGATCTAATTTTTCCCTATTAAAAGATGAAAATTAAGATCATGCTGGCAGCTTCAACTAGTAGTGGCACATGATAATGAAAGAGTAAGCAGTGCAAATAGTATTGTGGCAAAGAAATAGAAGTTTAATTGCTAGAGTTTTGGATGTGAAGAGAGTAGAAGTGAGCACAACTATCATATATATAGCAACACTCTGTTCGAAAATTGGAGGTTTACATGCTTTTTCCTTCTTTTTTTTTAATATATATTATGTATATATACATCTGATGGAATATTAGAACATGCACTTCTCTTTGGTACATAGACATATTAGTAGAGTGAGAAGCAATTGGAGATATTAAAGAAAGACAAATTTGAAGAGCAATAAGCTAGGTAAAAGTGGCCCAAGTGATGCAAATTAAATATTGTCCGTCCAACAATACACCATGCATTTTGGGGACAGGTTTGTGAGTATTTTCTATGTACATATATTGCAATAGCATTAATAGCTTTCGGGTTTGCTAGGGTTCTAACAAAGTGGGGGGGACCCTTTACATATTTTGGAAAACAGTTAGCATATGATATGAGCAACAAGAAGAGGAAACATATATGGGGGGACCATTTTGCATGGCTTGGCAATTGGCATGCATTTCTAAATACCTCACATTTCATGAAGATGCAAAAATTAATTTATCCCAACAAAACTAACAATTTCTTTTCTTGTTCCCTCACTCACGCACGCGTAGTACTCTCTATCTATCAACTATACGTGCCCATAAGTTAAGGATATTCTTGTGTACATTTATTATTCAAATTTAATTGCACTTTTAATCATAAAAGTTTCACAATTTTATGAATTTTTTCTTAATTTTTTTTTCAATTGCATATTTTATCATAACTATTAAATTTCTATACATTTTGTCATCTCGTTAACAAACAATTTATCTTGATTAGTTGATCACTAACATGATACATTTATTACTAATATAACATGTTAGTTGTTGATGTAGTTGATTGACATAACATATGAATGATGATGTTGTAATGTGTCATGTCAGCAATCAACGTGATACATTAACTATTAATGTATCACGTTAGATACTAAAAATTAGTTTCAGTGAAAAAAAAATCAGTCTCTAATAATATTTAAATTAAAAACTAGAAACTAGTCTCTAATTTTAGTTCATCTTGAAACTAAAATATTGGTTTCTAAAATGTTTAAATAGTGATAATTTTTTTTTGTCTTAGATTGTATTTTAATTAGAGACTAAAAAAGTTGTATCAAAATTAAATAAATAATATTTTTCAAAACTATTAGCCACTAAAAATTTGGTCTCTAATTATATTTAATTTTTTTAATGATAATAAAGATTAATTTGGAGACCAACTATAATCAATCTCTAAAATAGTATTTAAATAAGTTACTAAAATGACTAAATAAATTTGATTTCTAAATCAGTCTTTATTTAATGAATTTTTTTTGTGTGTATATATATATATATATAAATCTGTTGTTGTTAATTTTGAGGAAAGTAATCTTTATTGTAATATTTTCGTTTTATTTGATTAAAAAATAATATTTATATTTTATGAGAACTTTATGTAAATATATTTTATTTTATTTTATAGTAATATTATTTGAACTTTATGTGAATATAAGAATAAAAATAAGTATTTTATGTGAATTTTATCGTAATAATAAATGACTTTTATGTCAATTTTTTTTATTTACATTTACTTTTTATGTAAATTATTTTCGTAATAATATATTAGTTTTCTTCATTTTAAATTATGTTATTATTACATTTTGTCAGTTTTGGTTTAGTTGGTTATTAATGTTTATCCTATAATATCACGATTTTATAACAATCACCAATTAAAAAGTCATCTTCTCCTCCTCTGTAAATAGTTATGTGCATTATGAGGAACGATCATTGACCGCAGAATTTATGACGAATGATGAGTTATTGCATCAAAGATTTTTTTTTTCTTTTAACGACAAAACATTGCATACAAAATGTTGCAGAAGTTTTCCGTTTTATAATGATGACGATAATTTATATTTATTTATATATAAAGGAGATACGAGATTATAATCGTTTATTTAGATGATTTTATTTATAAATTTTTAAATAATAAAAAATAATATTAATAATAATTATTATTAATAAATTCAAAACTTAAATTTGATATTTAAAATTTAAAGAATTAAGTCTAGCACCAATTAGTTCAATCCATCAATAATAATGATAAAGATTATTAATAGCAACCGTATTTTACTGACCTTTTATTTAGTTGTTATTAAAAACCCATGTAATTAGTGATAACTATTTTGAATTTTAATTTTTGTTTGCTTATTGCGAAGACTAGCTCTAAAATAATATTATTACAAGTTATCAGAAATGACCATTTTAATTCAATATGGTTATTACGGAAACCCTAGGTTGTTGATGATAATTATTTTAGATATACTTCCTATTTCATTATCATGAACATCTAGCCTAAAAATTATAAAATATTTTCAGAAAATAAAAATTATCATTAAAATAAATAAATATAAGTATAAAATTAATCAACAGACTAATATTTTTTACCAACACGTAAGTCTAATTTCTTATTATAATCGAAAATACATGAGAATAAGGATTCACGTTAATTTATAAAGAAAATATCAATTTTTATATGTTTTTAGAGATTTCTCTTCGATAAGAGAGTTTGTAGGTATTTTTTTTTAACTTCATATTGTATTTATTTTAATTATTTATGAATTCAATATTAATATTTTAAAATAAATTATCAATAATAAAAATATTTTTTACAAAAAAATTTATTATAATTCTAAAATATAATTTTATGTTTAAAAATATATATTTATACAAATTTTAAATATAATTATATATTTAAACATAATATTTATTTTTATATATAGTTTACTAAAATTAACTCCTATATATTAATCATGAACCTTTATCTTGAGAGTTTTTTAGAAATTTTTTCAACTTCTTAACTAATTTTGTTTTTATTTATCATAATTATTTATGACTTAAATTTCAATATTTTTTAAATAAATTATCAATAAATAAAAAAATATTGTACTACAACATAAATTATTTATCATAAATCTAAAATATAATTTATGTATTTAAAAGTATTTATTTATACAAATCCTAAATATGATTTATATATTCAAACATAATATATATTTGTGTATATTATTTATCATAAATTTTAGACTAAATTATAGTTTTGATCCTTTATTTTTATTTTTTAGATTTATTTTACTCTTTCATCTATTAAAATCATTTTGGTCTTTTATCTTTTATATTTGGATCAATTTGATCATTTAAAAGCAACAATAATTTTTAATTTTGCAACAATTTAAAATCAATTTTTGACTAATTTGAGACGTAAGACTTGTAATAGTAGATTTAATTATATAAAAATTATAAAATTTAATTAACGTTTGAATTCATAAAAACTATAACATAATGAAAATCGTGTAGAAAATATGTCTTATTAGCAATTAAAAAATAGTGTGAAATTACCTTTTTTTGAAATTTCAATTGCATTTTAAAGTTATTTTTATGTAATTTTTTTATCATGTCTATAATAGTTTTTTATTTGAATTTTTATAAGTGATTTTAATAAGACGAATTTTAAATCTTGAATCTGTAAAATTTTTTTTTAAAATTATGTCTCAAATTTGAAAAAACATTATTATTTCCAAAATGATCAAATTGATCTAAATTTAAGATATAAAATATCATAATAAATATTTTAAAAAATAAAAGACCAACATAAATTTAAAAAATAAGTTTATAAAATAAAATAAAGGACTAAAAATATAATTTAATCTAAATTTTAGTTACATATAATAAATATTTAACTTTTAAATTACACGGACTAAAATATAATAATTTTATAAATTAAAAAGTAATAATTAATTTTTTAAATAAATAAACAATAAAGTATAATTTTGTTTTTTATAAGTAATTTAAAAACAATGAATATATTTTATTTTTTAACACGTAATAGGTTACTAACATTTTCCTATACATTTAACTTCAAAGACCATTTATTTTAAAATGACTTTTCCATAATAAAATGACATTTCTTTGTTTTTTTGGTCCGTTGTGACTTCGGGTATGATAGTTAGATGCATTTTTCTTCTGCATCTGGTTAGTGTCGGATGCATATAACATTTAACTGAAATATTTTATATTAGTTAAGAAAATGACTTCTTAATGAGAAAGTTAACTATATCCGCTACTTCTTCATTTCATAACAACTACTATCGAAGATTATTTTAAGGTAATAAATAGATGAAATAGAATAATAATTTTATAAGTAATATTTTTTTCATTAGAAATGTGTAATACAATATTATTTTTTTAAAAAATATTATGAGAGTATGAACGGAAAAGAGATAATTTATATTATATTAAAAAATGAATATAATATTTATTTAGAACATATTTTTTCTTTAAATATGATACTTATTATGAAATTGAAAGAAATATTGTTTTTTTCTTTGTTACTTAAAGTTAGAGATATTGTAGATGTTAAGTAATATATATATATATATATATATATATATATATATATATATATATATATATATATATATATATATATATAGTTTATCATATTTGTGTTATGATTTTAATCTTAATGTTTAAGCTGATTTGATCACTTGTATTTTGATTTATAATTTTGAATCTTGTTGAAAAATATTTTTTAAACTTAGTTTGGATCATTTCACCTAACAATGACTTGTGTTAGGAATAAACTTGAATTTGTTAGTCATTTACATCCTTATGCTTAATACAAAGATTTAATCTTGGTCATTGAGGAATCATGTTTTAAGGTTTAATCCTTAAAGATTCAAGCTTGAAGAATCAATTTGAGTGACTATATGGATGTGGGAATATGTAAACTTGAATTCATACAGAAGATTCATTGGAAAACATAAGTGTTGTAAAAGTACGTTTATCTCCAATCTCTCTCTTACATATGAATCACTTCTTGAATCAATATTTTGTTAAATATCTCATCTGCAACTTATCTTATTTACATGATTTGCTTAATATACGTATGGTTGTTTATACAAATTGAACTAGGAGGGAATTTACATAATGTCTCCAAATCCCTGAAGACAATATCTTAAATTACTACACAAAGTTTGATCCACTTGCCAAGTGTGAAAATCCTAGTTGGATGTGATGTTTTCACTAACAATTACACTAGTAATAACATAATTGATGACGACAAATAAAGACAATTTTGTGATATTAGTAATAACATAATTGATAATGATAGATTAAGATAATTTTGTAGTATTAGTTAGTTTAATGTGATATTTTTACTAACAATAGCACTAGTAAAAGAATTATATGTAACAAATTAATTAATGACATTTAAGCAAAATGATTAAAATAGTAATTTTTATATATTTTCGAGATAAAAACACATATTTTATACTTGGGAGATCAAAAAATTAATTTAAGTTTAAAATACCAAAATAATTATATATATATATATATATATATATATATATATATATATATATGTGTGTGTATTATATTTTAGGTATTGAAAACACAAACTTTAAATTTTAGACAAAAAAAAAATACATGCCTCAAATTTAAAAGACTAAAAATATAATTAAATCTTAAATACACAACTTTATAGTAAAAATATAGTATAAAAATTATATTTATCACTTAATGATCAACAAAATTCAATGACTCGGTAGTTCACAACTCTTATAATAACATAAAGAACATGGTTTGATCCAATTTTTTAATTTCTCCTTCATCAAGTCAAAAGGTTCAGACAAGCAGCCTAAAATAGTATAGAGTAGGCATGAGCATCAGTCGACCACGACCGACTTTGGACCAAAATCTTTGAAATCGCTTGAAACCGATTAAGAAAAATCAAGAGTTATCTTCGACCGACAAAGGCCTCGGTTTTTGGTGGGTTCAATATCCATGTGGGTTGCGGGTTAATCGATTGGATTCATTGGTTTGAGAAGCTTCCTCTCACACTCCATGCTGCCTTCCACTATCGCCCTTTGCTAGTCTCCGTACTACTTCGTTGGGGGAAATTGTTGAGTTTCATATTTTTGCATCACCACCCTCGTCATCTAGAGCAGGGCGAACATGGAGTTTCTTAGTGGCGATGGCCATGACAGGGAAAGGTCGAAGAGAAGAGGATGTTTGCGAAGTGAAATAGAAGAAAATAAAAGAAGAAGAAGAAGTACTAGAAGATGAATACAATGAAGAAGATGAAGATGATGAGCGATGAAGAAGAAGAAGATGATGAATGATGAAGAATATGAATATGAAGATGAAGATGAAGATGAAGAAGATGAGTGGTCGAGTTTGGGTATTTCGGATGAGAAAATTCCAACACCAAGCCTGACCGTTCAAATCCATTGGGACCCAAAATTTACACCCGAAAAAATCTAAAATCCATGAGAAGCAATCCACTTCATCAAATCTAAGCGTTGGTCTGGTCGATTTCGGATCGACCAGAAATTTTTGCCTAGGTCTAGGACGGAGCAGTAGTAGTGTGCGGAGCAGTGTGCCAACTATATGCTACAACTTTATTTACACATCACCTTTGGAGTGACCCACGCCTTATTAGGTTTCAAGAAAATTGTCCAACTCAAACTTGACATCGCTTCATACAAATAATTCATCTAAAAGGTTACTCCAACCCTTAAGTGACCACTTCTCGAGTTCAAGTTACTTTTATACCATATTAAAATATAAGTTTGTGTCTAATTCAATTCAATAAAACTAACTTATATGTGAAATTTTTTTTCACTTATATATTTTATCTTAACTTTACTTCTTTAACTAATGTAAGACTTGAATTATTTTTAATATTTACATACCAAATACTCTAGTAAAAGATAAAAAAATCATTATACATTGAACTCAATGAGTTGGTTGCTTAATTTTTGAGGTAATAATAAGTTAGAGCACAATAAGATGAAAGAGCATTTATTTTTCCAGCCAATTACAAAGTAAGAATGTTGGCAAGTCGATTTGAGTTGAGTTTTACTAAATCCGTTACTCAATCTGATGAAAATAGTTTGAGGTTTCGTTGAGGTGAAGTTCTACAAATTGTAACAAATTCGAACCAAACCATCCTAATAATGGATTGATTTGTGTTGGATCATTGAGTAGAAAAAATAAAAAATCATTTTAACAAAAACACTAACACTTCAACGATTAAATATCGAAAGTCGTACTCTCAATTATTAATATATAAATGAAAATGAAGAATCAATTAATTAATCATCTTATTCATATATGTTAGAAAATTAAAATAAATATATGAAAGATAATATTAAAGTGAGATTTTTTTGAGTTAAAACTTAATGGACCTGTCATATTGATATAATGATATGCATCAACCTGAAAATATAATGAGTTTGATTGGTTGGATTAAGTTTTACCTAAACACTTAAAAATAAATAAATCAAAACGTTGGAGTTAGGTTGGAAAAGTTTGGTTTCATGAACAAAACCTATTATTACAATGGCCACTAAAATGCTGGACTTTTTTCTATGGAAATTTTAATTGTTGCCTATAATGGAAAATTTACTGGTTTTTTTGTTTAATCTTTTTTTATGAGTGGAAAATCTAGCCCTGGTATATGTATATGTATAAATGCCCCCACAATTGCAAGAAAACAGGATGGCTAAACCCAGAGTTGTGTCTGAATTCTCAAACTGGGGTGTCAAATTCTCTCTCATGCCAATGTTAAAAAAAGTAACATCCAAGTGAAGGGTAGAAAAAAATAGGGAAAGGAATAGGCACCATAACCATGCCCATGCAAAGCAATCTCTGCTGCATGTAAAGCCAAAAAACTCATTTCCATTCTTCTATTCATTGGATTTTTCAGTCACATGTGCAAGTCTTTAAGACAACCTGCCACTGCATGTAATCATGCAGTATAAGTTACAATCGTCACTTTTGAGAAATTTTATAATTTTTATTTTGATAAATATAGATAAAAAAATAAAAAAATAAAATATAAACTTTATAAACGACACCCCATTTGTATTAGCTTAGACTTCGGGTACAACTTTACAAAGAAGTTAGCTAATTTAATATAATTTGATAATTTTATTTTATTTTTTAAATTGTATTTTTTTTTTGTTAAATTATACTTTGATTCTTTATCTTATTTGTTAAATTAATTTTGATCTTTTATCTTTCAAAATATTCATTATGCTCATTTGAAACAATGATTATTTTTAGTTTTGAGATATAATTTTGGATTATTTTTTGATTGGTTTAAAAATTGAAATTTATCTCATAAGATTCACTTATACAGAAATTATTAAATGCAACTAAAATTCAAGTAAAACGATATTGCAAATATGTTGAAAATTAATTGCATAAAAATATAATTTTATACTATTTCTTAGTTGCTTATGAGACAATTTTTTTACATGATTTTCATTATATTATAGTTATTATGAATTCAAAAGTCAATTGAATTTTATAATTTTTATATAGTTAAATATATTACTACAAGTTTCACATCTTGAATCAATCAAAAATTAATTCAAAATTGTGTTATACTTAAAAGGTAAATCCATTCATCATAACTATTCAAAACTATATTTCCACAACTTAATTTAATAAGGTATCGTATAGTCTAAACAATTTATCTTGAATTATATATTTGACATCAAGTTGATCTTAATTTTCATAAAAAACTAAAACAACTATCTTCAATTTTTATGTTGATCTCAAAAGTTAATTTTGTCATCTATTATTTAAAAAAAAATACAAAACTATAGGGTTTCAGCCTAAATCTAAAAGTGTGACCTTTGCTCATTAATTTAATCATAACTCAAGGTATAGACATTCTTTTTAGGTGATTTCAATGACATCTGAAAGCTAATATCTAAGACTACAACTCTTATGAAGACATCAAATGCTAATTCATTCATTTGGGATGCTTGCATGAGTGTGTAAGTGGGTGCACACCTACATCAATTGTGATTTAGCATTGGATTTTTCAACATCGGTTGCACGAGTGTGTAACAGAGTGCACAGGCGTGCCAGTTGCTGCCCTGGGTGAAATTCATTACAACAAAGTGCAAAAATTGCACATGACAAACTCAAAACTCCAAAATTCCAAACCAATCTATAAAAATCACGATTAAAACTTAATATTACCCATACCATTAGTTACTCCAATCCAACCTCAACTTCACATTCTAATTACATACTTTTATTTATTACTTACACAATAATCATTTAGGGTTCCCACAAGAATCCACAAGAACACCAAAGCATACAATTTCAAGCCCATTTTCAAAAATTACCAACACATAATATAATTTACATCAAATAGAACATACAAGGAGAAATAGAAAAGATAAAGACACATTTGAGAAAAATCCCTCATACTTAGACATATAAAAGAGACAAGATTGGGATCAATCGATATCCCATTATCTAACATACAATCCTACACCCAAAATGAAGTTTCTTACTCCCCTTTAGCTTGTTGAGTAGAAAAGATTAATGAGCAACTTCAGGATGTGTCTCTTCTTGCTCGTATTCTCTAAACTCTGAATGTAAAACTCGTATGTGAAAAGAGAAAATGCGTAGAACGAGAGAAGCGTAAAATTGATTAGGAAATTTTCCATTTAAAAACATTAGCCTCTCTTCCTTTAACTCTTAGTTAAAACTTACTCAACTACAATTAGAAAACCCTTCTCTCACTTAATAAAATAAACACATCATTTAATTATAAAATCTTAATATATATATATATATATATATATATATATCCATATACATATAAAATAATAAAAAATAATTATTAAAATCATCATAATGAATCATAACAAAATGCAATAATTTATATTTAATCATATATATTAAAATACATATTTTCTAAAATACATTTAATTATATGATTAATTAAAACATATTTTCTCTAAATATTTTCTATAACAAAATATCATTAAAAAATACACATTTCTGTAATAAATATTATGCAAAATAATTTTGCAAATATTTATTAAAAACACCTATAATTATTAAAAGTGTTTAAGATATTTTATAGAAAACCCTTTAATTAATCAAAATATCCTTTTAATAATGTGAGAAAATTTGAGGTGTTACACAAATGATAAAGGTATCAAACATGTTAAATGTAGCCTTTAAGATATTCGTTTTATGCAAACAAAGTATTTAGTTTAAAAACTTATTATGCAAAACAAAATATTATATCCATCGTTGGTAGCTAAGATTAAGCAATCGTCTTTTGCATATATGTTTTAAGACTTAATTTTAGAAAAAGTCTTAGTTTGTTAACATTAAAACTTCATTTTTTTTAGGATTCCTAAATCATCTTTTAATCTAATTTTGTCCGTTTAATACATATATTTTTTTTCATTTTCATCCTTGTCATCAAATTCATCGTTAAATCTAACTGAAAAAAGTCAAAAACTTTTGGGGACCAAAATACCAAAGTGAGAATTACAAGAACCAAAATAGAAAAAAGACTAAAATAAAAATAAGTAAAATTATAATAGAATTAAAATGAAAATAAATAGAATTAAGAAGATTAAAATTAAAATAATTTTATTTTGAAGGGACAAAACTTATATTTAAACTAAATTTATGAAGTTTAAACTTTAATTTGAACTTATATAGAGTAAAAAGGCCCTACGAGGTGGCATAACTAGCTAAGTTCATTTGTTCCTATTAGTTAGGACTTGGATTTAAATTTGACTTTCTTCATATTTTATATCCTTCCATGCAAACTTGTGTTGGAGATGTTATGTTGGTATAATTTGTTAATTAAGATATTGTAATCGAATTATTCAAATAATTGTACTTAATATCTTGTCATATATTTTTGGATATTTATCCTTTATTCATATATATATATATATATATATATATATATATATATATATATCCACTGTACTGAAAATATTTGAAATAAGAAAACTTAATTTTATTTTATTCTTTATATGACATAAGATTAGCCTATAGCTTTACAATTTTTTCTCAATCCACCTATGGCTTGCCTAACTACCATTGTGGTTGTAGAATTCACCACTACATATATTCTTCTCATTAAACTCAATTCTAACAATGACTACACTTAACAGACTCAAATAACTCATATTTATGAGTACATCATTGAAGACACACCTTATCCTTCTCCAATTATTGGTAATTGGAGAAGGAGATGCCGTCATTGCTAATCCTGAATACACCCGTTGGAAACGCCAAGATTACTATGTGTTCCTCGCTTTTATTGGTTCTTGTGGAGTTGATGCATAACTTGTCATAACCTTGACCACTTCTTCTACCACTGCATGGATGAGGTTAAACAAACACTATGTGAATAGGTCTTGCACTCGTGTAATGTCTCTAATAGAGTGTCTTTCATCTATCACCAAGGAACCTCCAATGTCAGTGATTATTTACTTTCAATCCGACTAATAATGGATGAACTTACTCTTATTGGTCATTCTGTTGATGACTTTGATCTTGTCATTGATGCTCTCAATAGTCTTGGATCATCGTTTTGCGAATTCATAGCCTTAATTCACACTAAAGACACTCCTTTATTGTTTGATGAACTTTTTGAAAAATTAGTAGGTTTTGAAATTTTTATGCAATGTGATGAACATCAACAACAATTTTTTTTCCTTCCATTATCAATTACACAAATTGTTCTCTCAAGGGTCAAACCTTAGCAAACAATATTCTTCTTTAGATTGTAATAGCTCATTTTCTAGAGATAATAGTTAAGGCTCTAAATGCCCAATTCCTATTTGTCAGCATTGTGATCGCAAAGGTCATGCTGCAAAAACATGTTATCGACTATATGGTTTTCTAACTGATCATCTAGCCATAAGGCCAATCTTAGACAAGAGGAGGCCTATTTTAACACTTCATGTAACGACCCGGCTGGTCACTACACACGGTATAGCACACTAAAACACCAGACAGATAGAACAAGTATATAAATATAGGATCTAGAATATATAAATATACAAGATTCCAGTCTGACTAGAGTTAAAGTGTACCAAGGAAAATTACAACAAAATGCTACTATCCCAAGTAGCTACAAGCAAAATATCCACACAAGCAAATTAGCTCCAAAGTCCGCCGGAGACTCATCCCACGACGCCCACCTATTTCTGCTCTGCTCCCATACATAGTATGATCATCGCAGTTCCAACCACATGGAAAACATGCAAGGGTAAGCTAGTATTCTTTAAAAATCAAAACATACTAGAAAAGGATTAGCAATGTAATTAAATTCATCGTTATAATTATCAACACATCTGCACAGCTTATATTGCTCAACAACATCAGCACCGTAATGCGGTTATATCAACACTGCTTAGTAGCAGCAACAGCACCACTCTAGTGGCTATAACAACACCGACTTAGCGGCAACAACAACACCACTCTAGTGGCTATAACAACACCGACTTAGCGGCAACAACAGCACCACTCTAGTGGCTATAACAACACCGACTTAGCGGCAACAACAGCACCAACAACACCACCTCAAGTGGGTATAATCAGCATACAGCTCAGCATTATATAGTACAATACTGTTAAAAATCAACATATAATTCAGCTCGACTCAACAGCAAAATTTTGACACAGTTCAAAAATATTCATTTATTATTAATCATCAAACAATTAATAATTTCAAAAACTAACTTCCCTTACTTGGATAATCTTGAACCGAAATTTGAGCAGAACCTCCTCCTCTTTCTCCTCTTTTCTTTATTCTGACAGAACCACCTCTACCGGATTCCTCTTCCTCTTTCTCCCCCTTTCCTTTCCTCCCTCTTTCTCTAAGGATTTTCTCTTCCCAAGGTATGAATTTTCGTAACTCCCCAAGCCCCTATTTATAGCAATTCTGGCTCCTCTACCCGGTACGGCCGTTCCAAAAAGCGGAACGCCCGTTCTGGGCTCGACTGGAACGGCCCGTTCCAAATACGGAACGGCCCGTTCCCAATTTCCAGCAGAACGGCCCGTACTCCTTTTGAAACGGCCTGTTCTCCCTTTAGAACGGCCCGTTTCACAATCAGAACGGCCCGTTCTCCTTGTCGGAACGGCCGTTCTGAGCCCGTTCTCACTCAAGATTTTTAGTTAAATTTTAAAGCTTGGAACGGCCCGTTTTGCTTTTGGAACGGCCCGTTCCAAGTTACCAAAACACCCTTCAAACTTTTTGAAAATTGCGAAAATGCCATCAATAATTTCAATAATACCCCTATACCTTTATAAAATTCACGAAAATGCCATTTTAATAATAAATAATAATAATAATAAAAAAATAAGGTATTACAATTCTCCCCAACAACAAAAATTTTCGTCCTCGAAAATTCACTTACTTAGAAGAGATATGGATACTGTTCACTGAACTGACTTTCTACTTCCCAAGTTGCCTCACCCGTAGTTGCATCCCAAAGAATTTTCACCAATTTTATGGACTTGCCACGAAGCTCCTTCAACTTATGATCAATTATAGCTACCGGTTTCTTTTCATAAGTCAGATTCTCCTTCACCTGCACCTCATCCATCTCCACCACATGACTCGGGTCATGAACATACTTCCTCAACTGGGACACATGAAATACATCGTGTAGGTTTGAAAGAGACGGTGGCAAAGCCAACCGATAAGCAACCGGACCCACACGCTGTATTATCTGATAGGGACCCACGAATCTTGGTGTTAACTTCCGAGTCTTCAGCGCTCTACCCACACCAGAAGTCGGAGTCACCTTCAGAAACACATGTTCCCCCTCAGCAAACTCTAAAGGCTTACGCCTTTTGTCAGCATATGATTTCTGCCTACTCTGGGCAGTCCTCATTTTCTCCTGAATCATCTTCACCTTCTCAGTAGTCTGTAGGATCAACTCCGGTCCCACAACCACTGACTCACCATCCTGATACCAGCACAGAGGAGTCCTACATCTCCTGCCATATAAGGCTTCAAACGGCGCCATCCCAATACTAGCATGGAAACTGTTGTTGTAAGTAAACTCCACAAGCGGTAATACTTCCTCCCAACTACCCAAGTGATCTAACATACAAGCCCTCAGCAGATCCTCCAAGGACTGGATTGTCCTCTCCGACTGACCATCCGTCTGTGGATGATAAGCAGAACTCAGCTTCAGCTTTGTGCCTAAAGCTCGGTGTAGACTCTGCCAGAATCTGGAAGTGAACCTCGGATCTCGGTCGGAAATAATACTGGAAGGCACCCCGTGCAACCGAACTATCTCCCTTATATACAACTGCGTCAGCTTCTCTAAGGACCACTTGATGTTGACAGGCAAGAAATGCGCACACTTGGTCAACCGATCAATAATCACCCAGATAGCATCACTATTCCTAGATGACCTAGGCAACCCCACGATGAAATCCATAGTAATGCTATCCCATTTCCACTCGGGAGTCTCAATCTGTTGCATTAACCCACTAGGCTTTTGATGTTCAACCTTTGCCTTCTGACAGGTTAAACAGGCCGCCACATACTCAGCTATCTCTCTCTTCATACCAGACCACCAGAAAGTCTTCTTGAGGTCTTGGTACATCTTAGTCATACCTGGATGTATGCTAAGTTTGCTCTTGTGACCTTCCTCTAGCACAACTCTCCTTAGCTCAGCATCCTGAGGTAGGCAAATCCTGCCTCTGAACCTTAAGATCCCATCCTCTCCCAGCTCAAAGCCTACAGCTTTATCGGTACCCAACATCCCAAGAAGCTTCACCAGTTCGGTGTCTTGCAACTGCTTAAGTCCAACTTGCCTCAAGAACTCATTAGTTATGGTAACTGCCCCACAACTAATGTGATCCTGAGCTAACTCCACACAGAGATTCAAATCTCTGAACTTCTCAACCAACTCCAGCTCTCTAATCATCATACTTGTCATATGGATGGATTTCCTACTCAGCGCATCTGCCACCACATTGGCCTTGCCTGGATGATACATCAACTGAAAATCAAAATCCTTCAGAAACTCCATCCATCGCCTCTGTCTCATGTTCAGCTCCTTCTGATCAAACAGATACTTCAGACTTTTGTGATCACTGAAGACACTGAATCGAGCTCCATACAAGTAATGCCTCCAAGTCTTTAAGGCAAACACCACAGCTGCTAACTCCAGATCATGAGTGGGATAGTTCCTCTCATGAGTCTTCAGTTGCCTTGAAGCATACGCCACCACTTTCCCGTTTTGCATCAACACACACCCCAGACCCTGATGAGAAGCATCACAGTACACATCAAAAGGCTCACCAGAATTCGGTAACACCAACACAGGAGAAGTAGTCAACCTTCTCTTCAACTCCTCAAAGCTCCGTTCACAGGCATCTGTCCAAATAAACGGCTGCTCCTTCCTCGTCAACTGGGTCAGAGGCGCTACTATCCTAGAGAACCCTTCAATGAACCTCCGATAGTAACCCGCTAAGCCCACAAAGCTTCGTATATCCGTGACAGTCCTCGGGCGTTCCCACTGCAATACCGACTCCACCTTAGCCGGATCAACAGCAATCCCCTTAGCTGAAATCACGTGGCCCAAGAACTTCACCTCATCCAACCAGAACTCACATTTTGAAAGCTTAGCATACAATTGCTTCGCTTTCAAAATCTCCAACACTGTCCTCAAGTGCTCTCCATGTTCCTCCGGGGTCCTTGAATAAACTAAGATATCATCAATAAACACTACCACGAATTTATCCAAGAACGGCCGGAAGATCCTGTTCATGTAGTCCATGAACACAGCGGGGGCGTTGGTCACACCGAACGGCATCACAACATATTCATAGTGACCATACCTAGTCCTGAAAGCAGTCTTCGGTATGTCACCCTCCTTCACCCTAATCTGGTGATATCCTGACCTCAAGTCAATCTTAGAAAACACCGTCGCGCCCCTCAATTGATCCATTAAGTCATCTATCCGGGGAAGTGGATATTTGTTCTTAATGGTCAATTTGTTCAGCTGCCTGTAATCAACACACAGTCGACTACCCCCATCCTTCTTCTTTACCAACAACACAGGAGCACCCCACGGCGAAACACTCGGTCGCACCAACTGCTTTTCCAATAAGTCCTCCAACTGATCTTTCAGCTCAGCCAGCTCAGCAGGAGCCATCCTATAGGGAGCTACTGACACTGGTCCCGCACTTGGAACCAGGTCAATGCTGAACTCCATCTCCCTAACAGGAGGCAACCCAGGCACCTCGTCAGGGAACACCTCGGCATACTCCTTCACCACATCGATACCAGCTAAGATCCTCTCGGTCTCCACACTCGTGGTAGCAAGCAGAAGACAGCACTCTGCCCCATCCCTCAGCAAGGACTCAGCTTGAACAGCTGAGATCAACAGCTCATCCTCCTCTTGAGGGAAGATTAACCGCCTATTGGCACAGTCTATAAGGATGCGATTGGCAGACAACCAATCCATCCCTAAGATTATGTCAATATCCACCAAAGGTAAACAAATCAAGTTCACCTTGTACTTCTTCTCATCCACCACAACTGGACAACCCACGCACAATTCAGAAGCAATCACAGAAGTAGAAGCGGGCGTCGACACAAGTAGTCTCAACCCCAACTCACACACAGGCACACCCAACAAAGCAGCACATGCATATGATATAAATGAATGCGTAGCACCAGAGTCAAATAGAATCATCACATCCTTACCAGCGGCTTTGCCCTTCCCCTTCACAAGATCAGAAGAAGTCGAAGCCTCAGCACCCGTCAAAGCAAATACCCTACCAGCAGTAGTAGGTCTGTCACCCCTCTGTGTATCAGCTCTCAGTGCACCACTCCTCTGAGTATCAGCCCTCTGTACATTACTCCTCTGAGTGCTCCTCTCTGGTCTATCCCCCGTAGGACAATTTGCCGATTCGTGGCCCATCTGATGACATCTGAAGCAACGGTTCTCCGTGTGCGGACAGTCCCTGATAAAGTGGGGCCCAGCACACCTGAAACATCTCAGAGTGGCACCTCCACTCTGTCTATCTCCACTAGCAGCACTGAAAGATTGCCTATAAACAGAACCCCCTCGCTGTGGTTGGGGCCTGTCATATGGTTTCCTCTGACTCTCACCCTTCTTGGACCCATATGGTCCCCCAATAGTCCTTACAGTACGGTTGCCACCTTCCAACTGCTCAACCACCTTCGCCTTCTCCACTAAGGCTGGGAACTCCGTGATGGCCATAGGCACCACCATCCTCTTCAGCTCATATCTCAATCCATCTGCAAATTTCCTGCATTTCCAAGCCTCAGGCATAACCTGCGAATAAAAACGGGCCAGGTGCTCGAATTTTATCGCATACTCAGAAACTGTCATTCCACCCTGATGCAGTCGCATAAATTCAACCTCCTTGGCGTGCCTTACACTGTCAGGAAAGTATTTCTCCATGAACATTGTCCTGAAACATTCCCAGTCAACGGTAACTCCTCTAGCAACAAGCATCTGATAGGTGCCTCTCCACCAATGCTCAGCCTCTCCCACAAGCATGTACACAGCATATGCTAACCTCCTCTCTGGAGGACATCCCAGTACGGTAAAGATCTTCTCTAATTCACGGATCCAGCGGTCAGCTACCTCTGAATCCCCATCTCCAGTAAACTGCGGAGGGTTACACTTTCGGAACTCAGCAAGATCCCGGCTCTCCTGTGACCCTGCAGGTCTTGCTGCACTAACTGCAGCTCTCTCAACCTCCATCCTAGCAAAATAGGTATTTTGTTGTTGCATAGCCATGGCCAACATCTCGAGGGCACGGGCTATCTGCTCATTTGTCCTAGTCATCTTCTACAAAGATAACAACTTCTTTAGTAAACAGTAACTAAGCCACACAAAATCAATAGCACAACAAATCACCACAACAATTTTAGCACAGCAGACATCACAGCAAAACAACACAGCACAGAGCTAACACAGCAAAAAGCCTAAAGGAACTACCCCCAAAGAGTGTCCACTAGACTCTAACTGCTCTGATACCATTAAGTGTAACGACCCGGCTGGTCACTACACACGGTATAGCACACTAAAACACCAGACAGATAGAACAAGTATATAAATATAGGATCTAGAATATATAAATATACAAGATTCCAGTCTGACTAGAGTTAAAGTGTACCAAGGAAAATTACAACAAAATGCTACTATCCCAAGTAGCTACAAGCAAAATATCCACACAAGCAAATTAGCTCCAAAGTCCGCCGGAGACTCATCCCACGACGCCCACCTATTTCTGCTCTGCTCCCATACATAGTATGATCATCGCAGTTCCAACCACATGGAAAACATGCAAGGGTAAGCTAGTATTCTTTAAAAATCAAAACATACTAGAAAAGGATTAGCAATGTAATTAAATTCATCGTTATAATTATCAACACATCTGCACAGCTTATATTGCTCAACAACATCAGCACCGTAATGCGGTTATATCAACACTGCTTAGTAGCAGCAACAGCACCACTCTAGTGGCTATAACAACACCGACTTAGCGGCAACAACAACACCACTCTAGTGGCTATAACAACACCGACTTAGCGGCAACAACAGCACCACTCTAGTGGCTATAACAACACCGACTTAGCGGCAACAACAGCACCAACAACACCACCTCAAGTGGGTATAATCAGCATACAGCTCAGCATTATATAGTACAATACTGTTAAAAATCAACATATAATTCAGCTCGACTCAACAGCAAAATTTTGACACAGTTCAAAAATATTCATTTATTATTAATCATCAAACAATTAATAATTTCAAAAACTAACTTCCCTTACTTGGATAATCTTGAACCGAAATTTGAGCAGAACCTCCTCCTCTTTCTCCTCTTTTCTTTATTCTGACAGAACCACCTCTACCGGATTCCTCTTCCTCTTTCTCCCCCTTTCCTTTCCTCCCTCTTTCTCTAAGGATTTTCTCTTCCCAAGGTATGAATTTTCGTAACTCCCCAAGCCCCTATTTATAGCAATTCTGGCTCCTCTACCCGGTACGGCCGTTCCAAAAAGCGGAACGCCCGTTCTGGGCTCGACTGGAACGGCCCGTTCCAAATACGGAACGGCCCGTTCCCAATTTCCAGCAGAACGGCCCGTACTCCTTTTGAAACGGCCTGTTCTCCCTTTAGAACGGCCCGTTTCACAATCAGAACGGCCCGTTCTCCTTGTCGGAACGGCCGTTCTGAGCCCGTTCTCACTCAAGATTTTTAGTTAAATTTTAAAGCTTGGAACGGCCCGTTTTGCTTTTGGAACGGCCCGTTCCAAGTTACCAAAACACCCTTCAAACTTTTTGAAAATTGCGAAAATGCCATCAATAATTTCAATAATACCCCTATACCTTTATAAAATTCACGAAAATGCCATTTTAATAATAAATAATAATAATAATAAAAAAATAAGGTATTACACTTCACAATTGTTAGAATCTAGAGCATCTTACCAATACCATGTGACCAATAACATAAGTCATCTCTCCATCTCTAATGATATCACACTAGCCCAAATCAACTTCACATTGCTAATAATAAGGTTTTTTCATCACACATCATGGCTCAACTGATCTATCAACCCAAACCACCCCCTTCGTCTTTCCAATATCTTGCATGTTCCTTTTGTCACCCAAAAACTAATTTTAGTTTCTCAATTATGCAAAACTAACTTAGTATCTATTGTATTTTTCCTTACCATTTTAAGGTAAAGGGTTTGAAATTGGGAGTGGTTCTTTTACAAGGAAAAACTAAAGATCAAGTGTACCAGTTACAATCATCTTCTACATTTTACAATATCCATAATCATTTTCTTGGTACTAAGATGCATGATTTCCACCTCGAATGGCCTTTTCCTCATACAACACTATTACATTTGTGACGTTCTACAAAA
Organism: Cajanus cajan; assembly: GCF_000230855.2. NCBI lineage: Eukaryota > Viridiplantae > Streptophyta > Magnoliopsida > Fabales > Fabaceae > Cajanus > Cajanus cajan. Next base: position 655,967 of record NC_138523.1, read on the forward strand.
ATCCAATATGCAAGATGCTAAACTAGTTGCAACACCTATGTCTACCTTGGGTGATCTTGCTATTTGTGGTGACACACCTTCATGCGACACACAGAGTATCGTCACCACATTGACTTAGTTCAATACCTTTCCTTAACTCAACCTAATGTTGCATTTTTTGTCTCCAAACTCTCACGATATATGCATGCTTCAAAGGTAGTTCACATGCAAGCTATCAAAGGCCTCCTCCGTTACCTGATGAGGTTTTTGTGAACTCTCCGCTTGGCAAGCGGACCAAGTTTCAATGTAGTATTTTAAATATCGTCCTCAGGAATTTGAGAATTTAGTAATTCTTACTCTAATGATCCAATAAAAGACATTGATATGATTGAAAGTGAATAATGTGAAGTAAAATAAAACGATAATGTAAAATTTATAAGAACAATTATAAGAAGTGAGGATTGGAGTCAGGAGTACTTGCTAACTCTTAAATCTTCTTAAAATAAATATGATTTCAGTTTCATGACTTCCATGTTCATTTAGTAATTCAACAAGATCCCTCAAAGTTGAATCCTAAAGTGATTAATCTAAAACATGATTCCTCTATATTTTAAAATTAACACTTTGCATTAAGAACAATGACTTGAACAAGGTGACTAAACAAATCAAGTCTATTCCTAGAGCAAGAGATGTTTAGCTAGGTACAAGATTCAGTTCAGGTTTTGAAAAACATTTTCCAACCGGATTCAAAAACCAAAAATCATACAACGGGTGATCAAGCCGATATAAGCATTAAGAGAAGAATCAAGCACAAGTAATGAAAATGAAATGCATATATATATTTAAGAAGGAGAAGAGTTAGTAGTTACATCCAACCAATCCTCAATAATTCAGCCCTTCATGGCCATTTACAAGATCAAAGGAGTGGAAGAAGAAATTACAAAGGAAGAGATGAAAAAAAGGAGTTGATCCTCGTTCCCAAGTGATCCAGCCTCCAAATCTTCATTCCCACTCTATTCTTCCCCCTTCGTGTGCTCCCAATCTTGTTTTTCTATTTTTTATGTCTACTTTTTGATGTCCATTTTCTCCCTTTTGTTTTCCTTTTATATTCTTCAAAACAAGGAAGAAATTGCAACTTTAAAACCCACCGCTGCAGTTGTAGTTTCACAGCTATAGCTGTGGGAACTCCTTCAAGGTGAAGTAAGCCATAGCTGTGGAAACTCCTTCAAGCTTAAGGAACCTCCAACGTTGTAGCTGTGAATTTCATAGCTATGACTGTGACTCTCTGATGCTCTTTCTTAATCCTTAGTGTTCCATGGCTCTAGCTGTGAGCCCACAGCTTTAGCTTCAAGTCTCTGGACCCTTAAATTTTGTATTCCAGATTTTCACAACTATAGCTGCAGAACCACAGCAATAGCTGTAACTTTCTGAATTTCTGATTTCTCCCCAGATTTCCACAACTATAGCTCCAGAACCACAACTGTGACTGTGGAATTTTGTCTTCCTAAATTTTTTGCAAAAAATGAGGGGAATCATCATTAATTTTCTACTACTCTTTTATCTTTTAATATAAACTTAATTCTTCCTAACTAGAGGTAAATTATCATTTATATTTACAATTTTTCCAAAAAGAGTGCCAAAAGTTAAGTGTAATTCATGAATAAAAGACACTCAACATTACCTCAAAGGCACTTTGGATTATGTTTTTCACCTTAAACATTCTTTTGACCTTTGCTTATGAGTATTTTTGCGATTAAAACTGGGTAGAGATTCATCTTACATGAAATCAATTACAACCTACCTTGGTTTCAATGTTATCTCTTGGTCTTGTAAAAGAAAAACATTTGCCAAATCTTCCATGGGAATAATATATCGTCCCATTGGATCAACTACAACAGAAATTCTCTAGATCAATGAGCTATTCAAGGAACTGCAACTTCCTATTGTTCGTGAGTCACTCATCTCTATTCTACGTACATTGGAGTCACATATCTTTGTGCCAATCTAGTGTTCCACTCATGAATGAAGCATATTTCTATTGATTATCACTTTGTACGTGACTTAATTACCAGAAGAAACTCATTGTGTCTTATGTTCCTTCTAGCCATCAACTTGCAGACCTACTCACCAAACCCCTTGGTGCTACACAACATAAATGTTTAATATCTAAGATTGGTATTTCTTCCTTCACTACCATCTTGTAAGGGTGTGTTGTTGTAATTAGTTAAGATATTGTGATGAATTATTCAAATAATTTTAATTAATATCTTATTGTATCTTTTGGATATTTATCCTTTATATATTAATATTTTATCATATATTTTAGATATTTATCCTTTATTCATATATATATACTGAAAATATTATCTATACCTTATTTTAATTTAAACTTTTTTGTAACAAAAAAAATATAGAGTAAAAATATTAATTATTAGCGACCATATAAAAAAATTAAATTTTAAATATAAAACTTCATAGAAATCATCTAGTAAAGTTGTGATCACTTTCATGTTATGAAGAGAATATAACAGAGCAATATAAATAAAACATAAAATATAACTGTAACACACCAGCATGAAATAATAAAAAAAAAAATCTTAATATAATTTATAAGAGATATCTATGTGACGTAGAACGAATATTATTGTATTTTTTTTTCAATTTTGGTCTAATTTCTTTGTTTTTTCATGTTTACGTGTTATATGTCATTCATTTTACTATCTCTACCTTATTTTATGTTCAATTTATTCTACTTATTTGTTATATTTATTTATTGTATATTTGTAAGGATGATTATGTAATTATATAACTTTTACGAAATTGTACATTTAATTTTTATAATTTTTTTTTTGCTAATCATTAATGCATCCATTATATTATTTTTATATTTTGTATTAGCACATTTGTTATATTTAAATATTTAAATTATATAATAAATTTGATTCAAATGAATATTTAGTCCTTATTATAATAAGGTTGGTTCCAAAAGATTAAGGCAAAAACTTCTATTTATGAAGTTAAAGAGCTTGTGTGAAGCATGGAAATAAATCGAAGATTAAGGAGAAAGTCTAGTTAAACTTAATTATTCCAAAATGACCATTAAAAAGTAAAATATTTGAAGATCAAGCCAACATTTAAAATGAAACATTAAAACAGTCATATTTTTGGATAAGTTTATTTCAATAAAATAAAATAATTTAAAGTAATCAAAACTAAAAATAAAAAAATTTGGATCCCATTTTTATTCTAATGCATGTGAGCAACACCCATTGTTTGCTTCTTTAGTATAATGTAAGGAAGGCCGGACTTCTTTTAAGATACACATATGTAATACCATGGCAGTACAAAGTCATCTTTAAAGTGATGTTGATCCACTCAAAGTCATCATACTCGTCGAGCCCGTCACCTGATTAGACCATCGACTTTAATACCACTTGTTGTGCACCGTGAGGGCTTAACTCAAAACGGACAATATCTCACTAATGTGAAGACATATGTATATATGTAGTAATCCTCTTTGTGCACAACAGTTTAAATAATATCGTTAATTAATTTACGAATGACAAATGTCTTTTTTTATATCTTAGTCTTGCTTTAATAGATTAAATATTAGGAAGTAGTTAACACCCAAACTTCTAGTTATTCTATGTGGTCGAAGCATAGTAAATTAATTGTATCTTATAATAAGCATGAGTTCTTAACTTGTCGCTCGACATTTTACTTTATCTTAATTTTAAATAATTCATAACTAGGAATAAAAAAAAAATCAACAAATTGTATCTTAACACATTTCTTTGATTATCTAAGTAATATGGTTAAAAAAGATCAATTCTTTAGATTTACAGTACACAATTGCAGCTAGTCAATAACAGAATAAGGCTAAATGAACATTGAGAGTTCCTTCACTATTGAGTCAAACAAATCAACATGAATGTATATCCACACAACTTTCTAAACCTTTTTTTTTTCTTAGCACAAATTTGCTGAAGTGTCTCCTTAACACCATCTATGCTAAGCAAGTGATTTTTTTTTTTAATCATATGCACACAACTTCTTAACCTTCTTTTTTTTCCCTTCTAAATTTTGCTTAGTAAATCACAAACTCCATATATTAGAAAATAAAAATAATATTTTTGTTGGGTTCTAAGATCCAAGTAAAATTATAAGAACAATAAATAACACAAACGTGTAAAAATCAATAATCTATAAAAATTGGGAAAACAATGTGACAATAAACTGAAAATGTACCCACTTACGATAATATTGGGATAATCAAGATGGAGAAGGTAGAAAGAAAGAAAGCAAAAAAACAAAGATAAAGATATTAACTTAAAACACATTCAGGGACGAAGCCACACTTGAAGGATAGGGGGGTGGGGCAACATTAAAAAAAAAAAGTTTTTCATTAAACATATGCACATTGAATTTAAATAAAAATATTTTTATTTATTTATTTCAAAATATTAAGTACATTAACAGTCTATCAAAATATAAAATATTTATCTTCCATATTACGAAAATCATCCATAATTAAATAAATGCTAATCTTTAAAAAAAAATTATATTTGTGGTTATTATTCAAGATCATGCTCTAAGAAATTTATATTAAGTTTTACTTTGATTTTAAACTTCAATATATAAAAATGAATTTTCATTTGGACGATCTTTAAAATTCTACCCATCATTCTCAACTAGTAAAGTTGACAACTTATTAGATATTTGACTTTCAATATTTTTTCTTTTAAAAATGATACATAAAAATATATTTGTCAACAATTTTTTTTAAAAAAATTATATATAAACATGATTAAATAATATAGCAAAATTTCTGTAGAAAAATAATACAATGGAATTTATTTAAATTTTAGCTTTTTCAGTTTTTGTTATTTATTTTTTAGTATATAATTAGGAGAAAATATGAAGAAAAAAACTATGAATTATGCAGGCATTTACACCTTAATTTTTTTTAATGCAACAATTAAGAAATAACAATAATAAATATTATTTATTGATTTCATTCTAAGTTTATTATTATGATAAATAATAAATATTTTTAAAAAAATATTAAGTAAATTCTAAAAGTCTTGACATACACAAGATATCGTGACATTAGGTGTACTTAAATATCTTGGTAAAAAATTGTAGTTATTAAGAGTTTTTATTAGTTGAACTAATAAAAAATATATGTGACACACATAAATTTGAAAGGAAGAAAATTAAGTAATATTTTACTTCTTAAAAATTTTAAATAAACTTAAAAATTTTAGAAATTAAAAAAAAAAAAAAAAATTCAAGGGGGTCATGGCCCCTAGTGGAAAACACTTAGATCCATCCCTACACACATCTAATAAGAGATAGGGGGGGCGATTAATCAATCAATTTCAAAAGTGACAATGGTTCATAAATAAGTATGTAACAGTTTTGAATATAACTAACCGTAAAAGGGAAGTCATGGTGCGTTGTTTCATGTTGATGCCATTACCCCACAAACAGCTTATTCTCACACACTTCACTTTATGTCTATCTCTCACTCTCAGGTTTAATCTCTCTTCATTCTTATAAATATTATATGTTCCCTCAACTTGCTTCAATTCTTCACTCATTTTACATCACATGTATATAAATAAACAACTCTCTCTTCATTAAAATAACACTCTTTAATCTATCTATATATGCCTATGCATGTTTGGACCTAACTTCCCAACCTATGCATTTTGCACTCTATGTGTTTGTCAAAATGTCTCTTTCCTTCTTATCTGTCTATCTTATATTCTTATTTCTTTTCCTTATATGTTATACTTGTAACTATTTATTGTGATTTAGATTGGGTCACGTGTCCTTTAACTCGTCGTTTTCTTACAACTACTTTATTATATTGGGTGTTTGCCCTGTTTCTTGAAGACTAAAAAGTAATCAATTGTTTCTCGATCCCCTATTAAAACTAAATATCGTTCATTGGTCATTGGTAGTTGTGAGCTCACTTGACTTAAATTCTTACAGAAGTCTCTTGGAGTCCATTATTTAACATTTTATGAATACACAAAGCATATTAGGATTAATTGTCATTTTGTTCGAGATCAAATTCAAGTAGATCATATTATTACCTTTCATGTTTGTACCAACTTACAACTAGAAGATACTTTTACCAAGATTCTTGAGAAGCAATAATTTCAGTTCCTTCTTCATAAGTTGGACATTTGGAATCTTCATGCTCTAACTTGTGGGAGAATATTGAGATAATTGATAATTGTATTTTAGTAACATATCATCTTTATCCCAATCATATCTTCATGGAATTAGAAATAATATGTTTAACTCTTATAATATCTCTTGTAAATATTTAGAATATTAATTACAAAATTAGTTTCAGAACTTTAGGTAGAAAATAATATATATAATCCTTTTAATGTAAATATAAATAAGACAGAGTTATGCATGTTACGTATTCATTCTTTAAAATTGATAACCTACTAACCTCTTAATCAACCAATGACACCAAGATTAGTGAGCAATAATGATTGTTGAACTTTAGTGATTTTAACAACTTTTACACAGAAGGTGACATTATTGGACCAAATATTGCACATAACATGGTTCATATGTGAGTGTAGAGACTTTACAGGGTGGGAATTGCGAGTGCGATTTTTGCTCTTTCTGGTTTTAGGGTTCGAAATCGATTTAGAAGCACAAAGAGAGTTCCAAATTGGTAGAGTGGCACGAAAATATGTAACAGTTGAAGAAGTTAGGATTTACTAGGAGTAACAGAATCAATATATGGAATGAAAAGACCTATGTGTGTATTATGATAGCAATAATGTGTGACCCAAAAACAAGGAAGACGATACACGACGGTAACTATAAAGGGGGTGTATTGGATTAGAATTTTAAAGGACTTTTTTAGTTAAAAAAATCTTGCGGATTTTAAAAGACTTTGTAGGATTTTTATGACTTTTAAGACTTTGTAGGATTCTACAAGACTTTAAATCAAGATTTTAATGGATTCTACAAGACTTTTAAATCAGGATTTTAATGGATTCTGTGAGATTTTGTAGAATTTTCGTGGACTTTTGACATATGATAAGATTTCAAATTTTTTTTCATACATTCAAATTTAAAGAGTTAAAGACAAAAATAACAAAAAAACAACAATGTCTAGATAAATATAATAATAATAATAATAATAATAATAATAATAATTCTCCATAATATCCTATCCTCTTAAATAACATTCACCCGCATTCTCCATTTGAATTACTAAAATAATATATGTTGTAAGCTAGTTATATAAATAATCATGGATAAGAGACAAAATGAATAAAATTATATTATTATTTTTAGAAGCACATCAATCACACAAGATCAAATATATCTTGGCTATCCAAATGGATCAAATACCTCACCCATTGTAAAATAACATGCAAAAACGGAAATATAGAAACATAAGATAATTTTTTATATTAAAAAAATCAGTTATTCGATACTGAGAAAATATTTAGATATAGAGAATATATATATATATATATATATATATATATATATATATTAGTATTTTAAGTATATATTATATGATAATTTTTTAACAATATTTATAAATATAAATTATTCTAAAAAATTAGATACTACAATGTCTTATGTTAATTTTTTTTTAAATATAAAAAAATCCTAACTTCATAATATAAAAATTAAAAGAAAAATTCATAGTAAAAAAAATAAAATAATTGTTGAGTCATAAAAGGAGGAAGGATAAGAGTAACTAACTCAAGGGAAGGAGAGAACTCGTAGTTTTTATATGCAGAGAGGGTTCTTCCCCCAACTAAGATCCATTTTCATCTCATTCTACTAACAGAAACCTTAACTCAAATTCATATTATATATATATATAGGGGAATGGAATTGAAACAATACTACAATATTATATATGAGCAATGAACAGTAGTGCAATATTATTCGCAGAGAAAAAATGGAGAAAACAGGAGCATAGAAAAAAAAATGAAAAATTCACTTGAAAATTCTTGAAGCACTTGAAAAGTCACTTCAAACAATCCTCCAAAATCTGATGGGTTTGGATGAGATTGTTTTGTGAATTTGATATTTATAGATAACACTAAAAAACCCTTCAAAATCCCTCTAACACAACAATCCTTTAAAATCTTTATATTTTTGAATACTAACGGATTATTTTTAAGTTGTAAAAAATCTCAAATGAATACCAATGAATTTTAATAGACTCTTTAAAAAATCTTGAAAATCCAGATTAAATATCACTGGATTATTTTTAAATGACATAAAATCTTGATTGAATACCAATAAATTTTTTTACTCAAAAAAAATATTTTAAAATCCTATGAAATCCTAAACCAATACACCTCCTTAAGAGAATTCACAAAACAAAATAGAGAGAAAAAGTAACATCATTCTTCCCTTTTTTCATCATGTCCTTGGTTTATATATTTAATTGCTACTCCGAATTCCTTCAAACGTGAGTTTGTTATTCACGCCCTCGTGCTTTTCCTGCTTCCCGCATCATTTGATCTCTTGCCACATATACATACCCACTAACTGGAGCCTCCTCACTATATTTAGGTTCCATAATTGCCCATGCAGCATCTTTACGTATTACAAAATGCTTTTTTTTTTTTTTGGGGGGGGAGGAGGGGCAAGAAACCAATTATTGTTCTTCTTGATCTTAGGGACAAAGGGACTTGGTACTGTGACTTTGTAAAGGAAAGTGGGTGGTAGATGGATGCTAAACTGGTTCATGACTTCGTTGAGAGAGAGAGAGAGAGAAACAATAGTGATATTTTAGAGTCTTCAACTTTAGTGAAATGTGAAAGACACATGTAGCCATGGAGGGAGGAAGAAGGAGCACGGTACAATGAGTTACTGTAGATGTAACTTTAAGATATGTTTTAGGGAGGTGATAATATACGGAAGAAGCATGATAAGATCTTATGCACCCATGTAATCTACTGGTCGAAAATAAAAACAAAAATTTGACTATGGTAAACCACTTAATATACTGGAGTACGCTAGCTGCTGTCTAAAACTAAATATATATCCGTTATTTTCGATAAAACAGACTTGATTTGCCATGAAGATTATTATAAAGTGCCCCAAAAAGGTTAACTTCTAGGATGAGAGTTAAGACACCTAGATCCTAATTCAAATCTTATTGCCGTTAATATAATTATTTTTACTGATAAAAAAATACTGTTTCTGCTTTATGAACGAAGAAAATTATAAAAATATACAAACATGAATATACAAGGACACTAATATTTTATATGAAAAGAACTCTATACAGCGAACATCACTCATTAGTTACATCCTTTCATTATTAGCTATAAAAACAACTTAAAACATAACTCTAACATCTAATATTTGAAGTGTAATTGAAAGAAAATAAACACTCTTTAAAATTTAAGAAAGAAAATGCTTCACATTGCAACTGTTATTGGCATTCTTGCAACAAATCTCCTTGCCAAAATTGCTGCAGACTACTTTTTTGACAACGTTTCAAATGTGGATAAAGAACTGTTAAAATATATGCATTTTAATCTTCAGTTGTGCAATAAACTAACCCCGTTTATCTTTCTCTCTGCCCATTTCTCAACAAAAACTTGATTTTAAATTTTTTAGTATCAACAAAAATTTGTGTCTACTCATTTTGTTCCATGTATTAGCAATTTATATGCCAAATATCTTTATTGATGCCATGGATAGCTCAACTCAGTTTTCATCTCCGGGAATGAAACATTACACTCGAAAATTTATGAACATAAAAGAATGAGAACATTACATTTTTGCAACTATTTTATCTGTACACATATTCAACAACATAATTGGAGTACGTGACGGCCACGTTCTGTATTCACCTCGACAACGAGTCAGCATTTTGGAGTGTATTTCCCACCACCCCATTGTCAATTTTCTGCAACACAGTAAATTTTGTCATTGAAGTCAATGATCCAAGTTAATGTACAAATATGTCAAACATAATGCAAAAGAGACTAAAGCACACTATATATACCATTAACACAAAAAATTCTTCCATTAATTACTTGTTTTCTTTATAAGTCAGAGAATGGCTGGTGCAATTTAGCTAAACTGACAAGTAAGAATTAAGTTGCTTATGAGTTAAAAGATCAATGTGACTAATAATTATACATTACACAAGAGATGGAATCACTTGAAATAACAATAGAGCAGACAATCCCTGAGTAGTGTTTGACCTGGCTTTCTAGTTTTTCTTCTCCTTAAAAGGACAATCTGGGTCCTACATTTGGATTAAGCAAAAACTTATAAAAGGAGCTTATTTTTTATAAAAGAGAAGAGTGAGATGTTGCTGCTCAAGACATCTAAAAGCCCCTTAAGTAGAACGGTCAAGTTGTGATATAACTGCTTGATGCAGCAAAAAGACTTCCTCTGAAAATACTGACAAGAAAAATAAATGAGTAATCAAGAATAGTTTAACTAAATTAACATCTTAATAAATAGTTGAACTTAAATCAAGAATAGCACTTGTGTTCTTTGAGCAAAGACCAGGGTTCAATCTCCATCTTGAACATGGAATAGAATCGGAGGTGTCACTTTACTCTTATAAAGACTGACTGGGTGAGAAGGAGTTATAACTTCTTTTTAAACCAAAAAAAAAAATTAACATCTTAATGCTCATTCCTTTATCAAAAAACAAAAAAGAAATCCTAATGTAAAAGTCATTCCATCATAGAAACAGTAATATAAGCAGCAGCAACAGAAGCATGTCTACATACAAGGAAGAATTGAAAGACAAAACAATAAGAAAAAAGGCAGATGAGTTATTTGATTACAAGGGGCATGTGGTATATAAATATATGATGGAGATTCATATACATACTTCGGTAGGTAGATAAGCTGGAAACAATTTTATAGCTCCTGCGTCGAATTTGAATCCACTGAAGATGACAGAATATTTCAAATCAGTAACATGCACAGAACGAGAAAAACATATTGAAAGGGAATCATCAAAACTTACACTAAAGAAAGATGATGAAATTAATAAACCCCCGTGAGGGTATCTCAACATCTAATAATGATTTTCCAAGGATTGGACCTTGGTAACAATCCCATTCAGTTTAGAAGTGGAAAGCACATGCATTAAGACCAACAAAGGTCAAACTATAAGAGCAGAACAGTTTACAAATCACCATGTGGCAAGTGGATAAGAATCTCCAGGAACCGTACCATCTGGATAATACTAGCTGCCAGACATATGGGATAAAGAACTCCTCCGGGTGACTCTCTTGTTCATATGTGAAGTGCAGTTGAGTAAATATCTGCCAAACAAGATATACTCATAACAAGTAATCCTCCTAATGTTATTACACATTGGGTGTAAACCAAGAATTACACAGTTTTTTTCACTTTACCTTCATCCCATCAACACGCCAAGACCGACAGTTCACAATTATCACTTGGAACACTTCATTGACTGACCAATCACCATCCATTCTTTGGGCATCCATGCGACTGTTAAAAAAATCTAACACCTGCAAATGTTAAATAGACCACATTGCTTGAACAAAATGTGATGTTTTTACAAAGACAAGGTTCATATATGTAACATAAGACACCATGAACTGTGATCCTTTATAGTAGCAAGATTTTAACAGGGTAGTGTATACTGTATTGTAACATGATTAAAATGGAATACATGAAACATACAGTATAGATGTTTTCAACATGCTCATTAAATTGGGGGTGGTTCTTGAAAGGCTGAAAAACTTCCTGCTTGTGCATTATTGCATACACCACCTGTCCCAGTCACAAGCAATACATTTGATGTAAAAGGTCACAATGGGAATTTTATTTGATTATTGGGAACCAGAGAAAAATTGGTTTGCGTATGTTTAATCTGCAATTAATCAAGTGGAACATAAATTGTACCTCAGGATTTCGAGGCAGTGCATAAGTCAGAATAGCATTTATAATTTCTAGTACAAGCCTCAAGAAGTCGGTATATATGTGCAATTCTGCTGACTGTAGCAAAAGAACATGCATTTAGCAAAAGGAATAGTCAAAAATCTGTAATCGATAGAATGACACAAGCACATAACCCATTTCACATACCATATCTTCTACAAGGCTACTTCTTTCAATTGAGTTGGTTTCTGCAATATTGAGCTTATTATCTCTGAGATCTGCTAATTTTTTATACCTAATGATATTCATTAGAATCAAACCTTTATACAGGAAATCAGTCATTCAAGATTTATACATGAAATGGATATAGTTTACTAAGAAAGCCCAAAAAGAGTGCAACATACTTCCGGGAGAGCATGTGGAAGAGGCTGACTAGTCTCTGAGATGCATATGCACTCAAATGGTGGACATGTGGTGCCATGTTTGCCAATGTTGCTAGACATGTTGTATGAAGATATACATCCTATCACAATTCAACACAATATCCTATTTTAGCACACCATCTAAATACATCAATGTAATAGTTAGGCAGATTAATGCAAACTTATAACTTAAAAACACAATAGAGGAAATTATGCTATCAAACTCAACAATCAAAGCTTAAAATTTATCGCTGTTTGGGAACATATCAATCCATAACGTTCTGAAATATGGACTAAAGTTTTAAGGCTAGAACATTTTTTCAGAGTACCAGGGAATGGACAAATAAAACATGTCATGTGCAATTTAGGATCAGAAGCCAATCTAAGTTTAAGTATCTTTAGTTGAAGTACCTTCAAATTAAGAATGAGACAAATATTTTGCATTAAAAAAATCATAACCACAGCATCAATCATATGTTCCATTAATAAACTCATAAGAACAGTCACACATCTCTTATAATGGCCATCTTAATTAGCCAATGTACTAATGACATGAAACATTTTATTAAATAATCAGTCAGCAGAAAATGACTTCTTAAATAAATGAGGAAATTAAATTAATAGTCTCACTTGCATTAAGATTCATACCCGGAGATTAGACAAATTATACTGTATGGTTCTGATAAGAATAATAATCATGAGGGAACCAAGAGAAGATTGAAGGAGGAGACGTTCCTTGTACCATGGAACAGTTGGAAAACTCTGTTCATACATAATATACTAGATTAACATTTAGCGCAATCATTACAATATAAGACTTTGTCTAATGCTCAAATACAAGTCTTACCAGCTTGTGAATGCCAGCATTGAAAGAAGAATCTTGACTAAGTATGAGAAGTATAATCAACAACATGTAAATTTGATTAGCTGTCCTCCTTCGAGCATCATATAGTGCTTCTAGAATGGGTAATAACTGTTAATTTCACAAAATAAACAAGGATCAGAACATGAACCAATCCTCAGTCATTGTATACACACTAGTAAGACCTGTATGATTAAGTTATAAGAATGACTAGTGAGATTTTCTAATCAACCATATACCATATCATAGTCAAGGAATTCCCCTGAAATTTCATTCGGATGACTTCAACCTACATACATTTCGATATGTATAAATAAGAAAAGAATGTTAGTTAGTTGGCTATTGTTAGATAGAATTCATAGCTATTGGGTAGCTGCCTGTAAGTGATGTAGGGCTGTTGTATTTTGGACTACAGACCACATGAGAATCAATTGTCTCTTTTCTCTGTAAGTGCACAGTAAATGATAATGTAGGACTGTAAGTGCACAGTTTCTTTGATCTTTGTTACTCTTTTCTCTTTTTCTATCCTCTTTGTTCTGTTATTCCCCTCTTTCTTGCTGTTACTTTCTCTCTCCCACCTAAATTCTATATCATATTTATAATAAATTAATTCAATTCACTTTTTCCACATAAGTTTACTTCCTCATACCAATGTATCCAAATCAGTTCGGACCAAGACATATTCCAAGAAGTTGGAATTCCCTTGCAACAATGAGTAAAGAAGTAGGACAGCTGTCTCATCAGCTAAGCACCTGGAGAGGGGAAAAAGTTGAACCTTCTAAAAATGCTATTATATAAAACCAATATAATCATTTACATATATATCTACACACACACACACACTTGCTTTTAAAAAAAATATATAAAAAAAAAATTAAACTTAGGATACCACACGCATACCCATAACTTTGTATATAAAAGTCCAACATCAACATGAAAAGAAGTCCAAGAATTCTTGCTTGATCTACAAGCGACCGGAAGAGAAAGAAAGAGGAATGACACTTATCAAGTGGGTGAATAGAGAATTATAAGAAACAAATACTCTGTAACCATAAGATTCACCTAAAACTGATTACTGATACATGTTCTGGTCATCTCACTATTGAGAAACGTAAGTTGTCATCCTATCATGATAACATGCAAAACATGTATATTCTATTTTGAATAGTGTAACTCAACTATAACCAAAGGTACGTTTGCTACAGATCTAGTAAGTGAATTGATGAACACACACAAGGTAGCCTGATACTCACATGCCAAGGGTATCAAATAACAGTGCAAAAGGCAACTTTACATGTTGGTCACTGTGTGCATTGCCCTCTATATCTGCACAATCCACTGAATTTAAAGCATTGATAAAAAATTGTTGGCCTTTCCAATCAACTAAAAGAACACAGATATAAAAAATATATTACACTCACAATCAGTTGCGTGCTCTAAAGCCCTACAATAAGGGTTGTCAGAAAAATATGTGTTCTCTTTGGGTAAAGAATCTGAAGTGGTGGATACTTGATTCTCCATGACAGAGTAGCCCTCACTCACAAGACATTTATGATAATGAATGAGAACAAGAAGCACATGAAGACTGCTATCTGCTATTGGACTTCTTGAAGCATCACTGCTTGAACTGATCAGATAACTGAATGGCAATAATACAATATTTGCTGAATGGAGAAAAGGAAATACCAAAAGAAGTGACCATCAGAAAGTCTCCAACTTTGAACAATAAGACAATTATTACAATATTTTATAAATAACAATGTATGATCGACCCCAGAAGTACATAAATAGAAAAATTATATTCAGTCGCCATACCAGCTGCAGAACCAACTCTCTTTAGCACACTATTCTGATTTCCATCATAAAAGATGGAATAAGATGCTCTATTAAAAGGAACACGAGGACGGGTAATGTAATTTAAAAGTAGTTTGCACACAACTGAACTAACCAGATGGCCATCCTGCGAAAGAAAACAGTGCACTAACTTGAAGTTTTCTAGCCGAAGATACAAAGCAATTAAATCACCACCAAACTTTGATGTTTAAGTTTCAGCTGCTTACCTGAGCCATTGCTGCATCAAGAAATGGGTTCACATCATTCAGTCCACGGGATGGCCCACAAAGAAGCTGAGTTGACATTGCAAAAATCATAAAATTCAGCAGCTCCAGATGTAGGAAATATGTGTCGGGACTATAATAAAACAATATATATATCACCAGGGGCAGGGAGAAAAAAAGGTTTGCAGTTTCACACAATAACTGGATGACAATTTATCAATTCATGATTCATGGTATACCTCACATCTACAGTCGCAATAAATTTAAGCACATTCCGCATTACAAGATTTTCAATGGTCTGATCTGCATTAGAATAGAGCAACTGCATAAATTTTGATAACTAGAAGAGAGAGTTTCATTCTAAACTCTTATGAGTTCAATCTACATACCTCCCAAAATATTTATTGGTATTGATTCGCTATCATGGAGAGAAAGGTACAGCTTGACATCACCATCTTGGGTACTTTCAATCAAGTGCTTTAGGAATACTGAAGTGATGTAAACCGCATTAACAGCCTTTTCATAAACCAACGGTGGTCCACCAGACGTGGACATGGACTCCTGCAAGTAGCATGCTAGATGGAACAAAATCTTGGCAAGATGCCTTGTGTTTCGGTTGTTTTTCACTGCAAAATGAAAATCAAGCATTAGCAAGCAAAATAACATACCTTCAGAAACAAGTATGCTAAAATGGCAAGATTTTGAATACGATAACCACCTTTAAGTTTAACCTCCTCAATATCATAACTAGCTTACAAAATATTTATTGATGTCAAATGTAAAGTTTGTAGGACTAGATATCTATGAGTGGTCCAATAATGACCTAATAATGGGGCGACCTATAATTGTTAGGATATAGACTCTCATACCATTTTAAGAAAGCAGACTATGGATCTAACTCAATCTTTCAAAATCGGTTTGTAAGGTAAAAATTATTTTCTACTTATATACACCGTATTGGTCATATCACTAGCCAATATGGGATCTTCAACACAAACACATACCAAAAACTACAAAAAAAAGAGGGAATTGTGTATGCACAGACAATATAAAAGATTTTTACATTCTCATCCAATCATAAACTCCTATATACAGTAAGTTTGGTACTTTGGTCCTTGCAAACATGAAAATTTATATTTTTGATTTTGCACCAGCATCTTAAGGTTTTACCTTAGACTAATCTATCTCCACCAAGAGATAAGTAAAGTCTGATTAAAAATTATTCCTGCCAAGGATCAAACTCATATAAGCATGTGACTCAAATGAGTGAATGACAATAAGTGGTTGAGTTTAGAAAGTTAAACAAAATAACTAAGCACTTTTCAAGGACTAATTTAGAATTTTCGTACTTTCAGGAAAGGTATTTTACCCTGTATCAAAACGATCATTTATGAGTGATTGGTAGACATTGTGAATTCATTTACAACGACAGGAATTGGATAGAAATTAAACTCTTAAAACGCGGGAGTAATTAGTAATTACTTGAAGGGAACAAGCGCGGGACTAAAATCACATACAAATTCATTAATAAGTCAATTTATAGAGAAAACTACGGTCTAAATAAAGAAATGCATGGTTCCCGGGTGAAGCTTTTTTGTCTTAAACAAAAGAAAGGAATGATGAGAGAAAGGAAGAGTGCAAACCCAATAACTGGCAAGCTTGGTGAAGGCGTTGAGAGGGCAATTCGGCGTCGAAAGGAAGCTCGAGAAGCTTCTGCCAGAAGTCAGAGGAGAGGGGGACGGGGTCGTCGCCGACGAAGGTTCCGACGAGATGCTCCGCCGTGTCCGGTGTGGACGGCGCTGCACCCATGGAGTGGCTGTGTTGTGAATGAAACGGTGGCGTTTGGTGGCGGTGGGTGTTGACTGTTGGAAATATGACTTTGGGTTTGCTTCCCTCAGAAACTACTCTTCAATGCAGAATTCTCAGCTTTCATTACAAAGAGACAAAAGATTACTATACTAACGTTTTTTTTTTTATTTATTAAATAATAAATAATGGTTAAATTACAACATTTTCTATTTTAAGTTATTCGGCACGTATTTTAGACCCAAAAACAAATTGTTAAAGTCCGAAATAAAGTATGTTAGAAAATAGAAAGACTAAAAAAAAATGAGATATATTTAATTATGTAGGGCTAACAAATTTTTTATAAAATGACATGTTAAGAAGGTTAAAAAAATACTATAGAAACTATTTTATAGACAATTTTAAAAAACAAAAAAAAAATGCGTGTATATTATATAAATTAAAAACATATATTTAAGACTATTGTGAATATTTGCATACTTAAGATTATATTGGATTTACTAAATTGTATTTTTAGTTATTCTATTTTGATTGATTTGTAATTTCAATCTTTTATTTTAGAGAAATTTTATATCTATTTTTAAAATATAAAACTTTTTATTTTATTTTTAATTTAATATTTATTAATTATTAAATTTTAAAATTATTTAATAATTATTCATTATTTAATGATACAATATTTAATAACGTGACATATATAAATAAGAATTAAAATATAACATAGAAAATATTTTATTTATTTTTATTTTTATGAGTGATTTTATTTATATATTTTTAAATTTTTTTTGTCTAAATATTATGTTACTAATATTTTATCATAAATATAATAAAATATTAAAACTTGATTATTAATATATGTTAATTTGATAAAATAACCAAAAATTCATATTTTAAAATTAGAAGGACTGAGTATTTTTATTTTAAAATAAATAATTTAAAATTGGTTATAGATAAAAATAAAGAGACTAATTAAATACATAAACCAACCGGTATAGATTTTCATCGAATATGTTAAATATAGGTTTGGTTTTTATTATTAGCAACTTGTATAAGATATTGGAAATGATTTAATATCAGTACAATTTTCTAAGTCAATCATATAGTATGATAATTGGTTTTATACTTTTTTTGGTACATAATTGGAGAGAAAAAAATGAAGAGAAAAGGACAAAACTAAAGACCAACTAGTGCTATCTTCAAGCTAGAAAGGTCAACGCTGAAGTAAAAACCTTAATTTCATCATCTTAGTTAAACTATCAGCACACATATTGGCTTCCCTCAAGTCATGCAAGAGTGATCTTCTTCAGCTGATTTGCAAACAGATGAGTGGCAGGTACATCATGATGAAGAAGATCCATGCAATAAAGCCAACACCTCTGCATGTAAGACAAGAGCTTCATTCATCATCTTTGCATGCAACCAGAGCCTGACCTTCAAAAATGAAACTGTTCCGAGCGCACCAAATCATCCATAATAAAATGAACACCTATAGATTCCAATACCAACCCAGAGGATGTTATGTTGCTCCACATTCTTCGACTTCCTCACAAGTTGGAGTTGAAGAAGTACCTCTGCACAACCAACATGAAGTCCCTATGCAAACTTCTTCAAAATATCCTATTCAGCGCATTCATCCCTCAATCTAGTTCTAGAGATAATATTTCTGATCTTGATAGGTTTTGTCTCTACCATCTCTGTTTGGGAGGGTAGATCAACTTACCTAGTCTAGTTTACAATCACTAGAAGTCCTGTCTAAGTCACATAGACCAAAAATGAAGCAAGAGGGTACCCATATTTTCTATGAGATGCTCTTCACAAAGATTATCCAAAGGGTCAACATCGACATCAACGGTCTTGAGAAGGGTCACGCAACTACTTTGAAGCAAATGGGAATTGCTCATTTGTTTCCTCAAGTCAAGAGGAACATAATAGAAGTGAAGATCGAGCTTGAGGAAGAGCCCGCATTGAAGAGAACCACCACAAGCCAACTCACCCTTCGCAGCCATCAACAAGCCCAAACACTTATCCAACCACCAAACCTTTCTTCAACCCAAACATAAGCTCCTCCTCCATCACCAAAAATCAAAATCAAAACCTCTATAGCCAAACCCTTCCAAATTCATGTTCATGAGTCTTCATCTGACTCAAATGAAAAACCACTCTCTTTCTGTCTCACTCGCCCAAAACCCACGTCTTCGCCACCACCATCATAACCTACAACAGAAGTCTTTCAACCCCCACAATCCAAAAAATGACACTTGATTTGAGGTCTCGTTGAACCTTAAACTCAAAAGGAAGAGCAAAGGCTTTTCAAGTGCACTAAGGTTTTGTCTAAGCTTGAGGTAGAAGAACAGAGGAAGAAAGATGAAGCATTAGCTACTGAAGAGGCCAAAATGCTTGAGGAAACACTTCGCTTGTCTATCAAAGGTCTCACCAGCACAAGTGATTCATCTATTTGGGTTAGTTAGAGACTCTAGTCTTCGTCTAAGCTAGAATCGTCTATCGTGGATGAGGGTCTTCATCCTACCTAAACTGATGCGTCTATTATTTAGATGATGGCAGAAGACGAAGCCACCCCAACAATCCAAGAAGCAGTTCTTGCACCACCGGTCCAAGAGGCAGTACACGCTGAACCAGTTGCCTCTGTTGAGGAAGTCTTTTAGTATGCCCCTAAGACTAAAGACTTGGTTGTTGAAGATGAACAATTGTCTCTTGAAGTGTTTGCATTTGAGGTCATTCTATTGAGTGTGGACACCTCTTTGGTGCAACCAAGCCCTCGGGGACCAGAAGCATTTGCTTCTACTGTGCCCCCAAGTGACTATGTTTGATTTTGAGAGTGTTGACTTAGAGGAAGCAACGAAACTTGAACAATTACTAGAGGAGCATTCCACAAAAAAAAGTACTGAGAGGCCCCTATGTATGATTTTACTAGGAGATCCCCTTACTTCAACATAAATGAGTACTTGAACATGTGTTATAGGGACGAGCATACTATCACCACCCATTTGGACCACCCTATAAACAGAAAAAAGACCATTGGACATTTATGCTCCACCACTATTGGATGCTTAGACCCTTCATCTCATCAATCAATTATGCCACGAGCTTGAAGATGAATTTCATTTGCGTGCAGCTGTAGAGCTAAGTTTTGAAGGTACCCCTCATCAACTTCCTCTATTGATTAGAGGCCCACAAAGGATATGCATGATTTATCCTTGGATCACCTTCACCATTGTCGATTCAAGACCCAAGGCTACTTTACACTCTGTATGCAAGGAGAAGGAGAAAAAGTCTCAATATGATAAGGATGTGAGGTACATGAGATTCGCTCGATGCCATCAGTCTGATGTTTCTAGCTCAGACAAGGTTTATCCCATGTTCCTTGTTGGTTGCTGCTATCAAGTCTCTCTAGCTCCCTCTCACACTACTCCATTTGTCAGGAATGTTTTCTACCATGTCACATCTTCCACTAGTCTTCTCCTTTTAATATTAGGTTTCATATTTCTTTACCTATAGATGCTACTTTTGTTTACTCACCCACAACAACTACATCTGTCCTTCTTTTTCCTACTGCACTGAAACCAACTCCTGCTCCTGAAGCCTCACAGCTTGATTACGACCATGCTCTACAACTCACAATTGGCTCCCTAGTTCGAGCTTTTTGCAGCTCACTCTAAAGGGAAGCATTCTTGGAACACAAGTTTCAAAAGCTACTCACCTGACTCAACTTGAAGATAAGCTTAGACGAAGATGAATAATTTGACCTGGCTTTTGCTAGTGTCAAAAAGGGAGTATATTTATAGTTATTGAAAAAGTTTTTATTAAAGTAGTATCCGATTTTTTTTTACTCTACACATTTCATGGTTCTGAACTTAATCGTTCGTATATATACAATTTGATTTGTCAAACAAATTTCTTGCTTTGATAACATTTTTTTGTGCATGCATATGTTGAAGGGGAGCATCCATTTTTAAATCTCATTTATTTATCTTTGCTCTAATATTATCGTTTACTCAAAATGCTTCACTTTGATATATGCTCTGATAATATTTTGTGTTTTGATTCTTAGACTATGCTTATGATCTGATAATCTTGCTCTGCTAAAAAATTAATTTTTTTGCATTGATATATGCTTTGATATTCGTTGTGTGAATGAGTTCGTCATATCTCCATAAACTCTAAAGAAAAGTTTTTTTTTTTATGAACTTCCCATATTTTTTTTTTCTTTGCTTTATCGTGTTACCTTCAAAATTGTCTTCATAAAAACAAACTTTTTCTCGTGAAATCTTAAAGTCTTCTATGAAAAGAAAATATTTTGTCTAATCACTAAAATATTTTGTGTCCAAAAAAAGCTCTTTTATTAAAACCTTGTTTTCTAAAAACATATGTTTGTCATGATTAAAAAGAGGGAGAATGTTAGATCAAAAGACATCTTCAGATTCCCATAGTCTTAAAGTTTTATTGTTAATAAACAAAGATGTTTTTATTAGAAAAGGTTTTTTAAATTCATTAAGACACATTTTATTAAGATGCAATCTTTGTAAAACGATCTTCTAGTTAAGACGAATGACGCACTAAGATGATATGCTTTTAGATGAATCATTAAATATAAACATGCATTAATTTCTTATCATTTATTGATCTCTAAAAGGATAGTAATTGCGTTCTAAATGTTTTCTTAACAGATCGGACTTTAAAAGGCTTCTTTGGTACTTACTCCACTCTAAAAGAGAAGAAAGATGTGCTTTGTGTTAGAAAATGTTAGATAAGTCCCTACAAGTACAGAAAAGTTGTTGTGAAAGTTGTTTCAACTCTACAAAAGATGACACACACATGATTTTATCTAATTGGTGCTCAAAAAATGATAACTAGCCTCCTTAATCAGATAAGAAGTGACTAGTTGGTGAAATACATTTAATGCATCAACGAATACTTCTCTCATCAAGGTTCCCAAAGTGAAGACAGACGAAGCAATCTTAAAAGAAAGACCCAAGAGTTTTGCAATGGTCATCTTCATCAACACTACTCTATAAATAAGCATGATGTTCAAAAAGAAAAGATAGAGATATGGAAGAGAACGTCTTGTACAAATTTTCTTTCTCTTTGTAAAAAATCTTGTTCTTAATTTGTTGTATTAAGTTGTGAAAGGAAGATGAAACAACTTTGTAAACCTTTGTAACTTTGTGTTATAGGGTTGAGCATGGAGGGACTTGTCTATAAAAAAATACTTTGTTTAAGCTTGGAGAGACTTAGTGTATAAAGAATACTCGAGTATTTGTTTGAAGAAATAAATCAAAGAATACTTAGGGTTGAGTCAGGAGTAGCTTAGTAAATAATACTTGTATCTTGGATAAGATAGTGAAATTTGATCTAGTTGAATCAAGAACTAGACTTTGTCTCAATGGTTGAGATGAACCAATATAAAAACTGTGTTCTTTCTTTCCTTTACTTCGTTTGCACACATATTTTTTTCTTCTAGTGTTTATTTTTTTTCTCCATAGTCACTTCTTGAATTTACCATTCTAATGGTTTTAATATTTGTCCAAAATAGTTCTTTGAGCCAGAAAATTGACTAAATGCACAAAAAAAAAACAATTAATATCTTGCACATGATGCACTTTACTTATAACTTTTTTTCTAATATATCACACGTTTGCCGATGTGGAAGTATTTATAAAACATATAATACAATATATAAATTGAACATTTTGAATGTAAAATTAACAAAAAAAAAATATATATATATTTTAAGTTGAAGATTGCACTTCACTTATATATTCTATTAAGGTCTTATCACTAGTGAACATAAGAACATTAAAAAAGAGTAAAAATGGTTGCTATTTCAAGTTAAGATATATGAATAATTCTGATTTTCACACTAAAGAATCAAATTTGACCTCCACCGGTAGACTCACATGCCTGTCTCTTATGGCCAACAAGTCTCCATTATCACCATGCAAGTAAGCTTTCAAGAATGCAACTATGACTCCTCCAACAAAGCTCCTCATGTTTTTCCTTGACTCTCCATTTTTGCATAGACAATAGGTAGCTTTCCCCCTAATTCCCTTGGTATCATCATCTAGCATGTCTAAGTGGCCATAATCCTTGGCCACAAAACACCAAGCAGGTTTCCTACACTCACCGAAGAAGTCCTCATGGTTGACACCCTTTGGTGCACAAGGGGGGAACAAGGGGTTCCTTTTCACTTCACCTAAACCTGATCCTATGACCATCACTGCCATATCAAGATCAAATGAGTGAGGAACATATGTGAGAACCGGTGGGGGGGTTTGCTTTCCTTTGTCCATTCCATCAACAGGGTCAACTCCTATTAAGGCTGAAAACTTGAGATTAGTGGTGATGTTTAGTTTTCTTAGAGCAAGAGCAAATGCTGTTTTGCCTCCACGACTATGGCCAGCGAGTGCCAACTTGCTCAAATTTGGTCTTACTTTTGGTGGAAGAAACTTGCAGAGTCCTTCAGAAAGCCAATTTGTTATTGCAGCTGCAGAATGAATCTCATCACATGTATCAGGTCCAGCCACTGTGTACAACTGTCAAGTGCAAACAACATTTAATTTCACCTAAAGGAAGAATACAAGTAATTATGTAGCAACAATCAAATTAATAGCATGTCATACCAAAGCTCAATGTTACTCTACTATATTGTTAAACTTTTGTCTGTCAAGGTACCATTGATTGGAAATTGATTTTTTTTTTTTTACAGAGTAATAAGTAGGTCACTAGGTTGGGTTAACAATTAACCAAATTAAGTGAATTTGAGTCCTCAAATCCACTCACAATTACGATAGTAGTCCTTTTGAAGAGTTTTCTTGGAACAGTAGTAACTCTTATGAGATACACATGTCCACTTAAGGTATTTACTTGTTTACTGTTTAGATATTATATTGTATGCTTTCTAGATTTAGTTTGGTTTTGAGAAAGAACTCAAACGAGGACAACAATTTAATGCCTTCAGCATCCAAACTAAACAAGTACGTGCCTTTGACAAATATACCCTCTAGATTTGAAATTCCACATATTACATATATGGTGTGAAAATAGAATCCTAGAATTGTGACTGGATTCATTATTTCCGTGAATGTACTAAATGGAATTCTGAACTAAGAGTGATGTTAGTATGAGATGTGAAAAATATCCATAATAATTGATATTATAAAATTTGATTTGTTTTAAAAAGAAAAAAAAAAACTCTAATAGATCCACTTTTGTAAAGACAATTTGATTTTTTGAAAATGGATTTATATATGAACATCAAGTAGATAATTATATGAACCAAACAATTCAATTTAAGCAAAATCTGATCCGTTTTTTAAGAATGTCTAATCAATTTACTTTATAAAAAACATCAATCCTTTTTACAAAATGGATGGGTTCAATTCAATTCTTCATATCTTAAAAATTCGATTCATGAATAGTGTTAGATATCAGTTTAAGGTATTATGCATATGGAAAATGCTATTGATTCCTTAAGAAACTAGTTAGCAAGACCCTATGTATATTTAAGGTGTTCTACATTTTGTTACTGAACAAGAATATAAACTACTAAATAACGGTGACTGCCAATTTAACTAAACCAATTTGAAGTGTTGTGTTGGATGAACAGATCTTAGAAATATAAATGGAGTAACTGGAAAAGAAAAAAGAGAAGGACGTCCGTTGGTGAAAACAGGACAGTTAAATGTCAAAAGAGAAATAATGTAGCTAATGGAAACAGACGTAATCTGTTAAATGAAAAAGAGAGACAGAATTGTATGTTAGATAATGGCTTAACGTACCGATTCACCCTCCTCTAGGTCTTGCTTCTTTCGGTTGGCATACATAACATCAATTAATTTAAGGTTTAATTGCATTCATTTTTATCTTTATGATATTACAATTGTGTAATTTTTATATCTAAGATTTTAATTGAAAATTTTAATCTTTCAAGTATTGTAATTGTACAAATTTTATTTTTTAAAATTTTAATTAAGTAATTATAATTTATCAAATATTATAATAGTACAATTTTAATTGTATTGTAATTATATAATTTTTTAATTTTTTAAGTTATATATATTATAATTTTTATTTATGTATTAATAAATTATATATATTTATTATAACTAAAATAACAATGTATGTAATTTAAATAGGTAAAAAAATGTATAATTATAATACTTAAAAAATTAAAATTACATAATTATAATATTTTAAAAATTAGAATTGTTCAATTAAAAATTAGAACACTAAAATTGCACATCTGTAATAGAAACAAAAACATATTCAAACTTAGCCGACTAAATAAATAGCAAATAAAACTCACTTTTTCATTTGGCACTTGATGATGTAGCAGATCAAAGATATCTAGCTATACATAAATTGGTCCTTTCTCTAAACATAAGGGCTGGTTGCACCAAAAAGGGTTAGCTACATATATTTAACGACTATGAGTAAAGTTGTGGGTAAAGTATAAAAGGATCAATGGTGAGAAACCGATTTATTAGCAAAGACCAAGTTCTCATCATGGTTTCTTCCTCAACATCACAATCAGGCCTATTTTCTAATGATTTCCCATGATTATGTGTTCAAAGTTCCAGGGCTATAATGCTGTTATGATGCTTAGGATATGCATCCTTACGTCTAAAGGGGAGAAAAGTACATTATACTCGTGCAGTAAACAAATAATTGATAATGGCACTGATAAAAAGGATTAAGTAATGACATGATAAACCAACCCTCTCATCATCATCATCATCATGTTTTTCTAATAAATGATAATCCCAAATCTTTGTCCAATAGGAAATTCAAATGAAAAGGTATATCAGAGGAGACCAAGACAGGGATGAACTCATTGAAATGCATATACTCAATTTGATTTAAACCCCCAATCTAGTCCTTGAAATTTCAAGCGTCTAATACAAAATCACTTCATTAGCCACTAACTCAAAGGTTTGCATTAATCAAAATCTTATCTTAACTAGTGGCTGAGTGGCAGAAGTAGTGAAGCAACTATTCTAATGTTTGGATTAGTTAGATTTGAAGACGTGAACATAGATTTTAATCTTTGTTTTGCCTATTTCCAATGCTTTTGATGATTAACAAAAGAAAAACACTTACCAATCATTGGCCAAGGGAAAGGGAAAACAATACTCAAAATAACTGAAAATAACACTAATCTGCTTGTAAAAGTGGTATTCTTAATTATAACTGTTTTTTGCAAAATCTAGTAGTTGTTGAATTATGTAAGGTGTAGAATAGGCACTGACCTGAGGGGCAATGACAATGAAGCCATGAGAAGCAATGTGTTGTATTAGCTGAGAGTAAAATGAATTGTAAAGAAGATAGCCATGCAGGAACAACATGAGTGGGAATTCTCCAGCTTCAAGAGGAGTGGCAATCAAGAGAGATTTTGGTGGTGGAACTGATCATTAAAAAGAAAAAGTACACAGTGAACTGAATTGAGTTTTGTGTAACCAAAAAATGCAAAAACTTAATTGTAAAGGATAGTTAGGGAAGCATAAGTGTACTATTGTTTTGAGCATGTGATTCAGGTTCAACCCTTTGCAGATCGGTGGTGTATTTCCCAGTGTCAAAGACATTAGTTGATGAATAAGAACACATTACTGATTGTTGAGTTTCTGCTAAGTTTTTCATTTCGTCTTAGCTTGCAATCCTTACTTTTTGCTGCAGAATTAGATGACAAATTTGTGGCTTTTGTATAGCCTTGTCGACTTCAGATTTTGGATATTTTGGTTTGGTTCGGTTCAAGATATTATGCATATAGAGCAGAGATATTATTGGTGGACTTTTAATGGACCAAAGTCAAAGGCCCAAATAGATGTCTGAGGCTATGTGCTTCTCTCAACTTAAATTGGGATCTTCACTTTATATACAAAAACTAAGAGTACCATTGTTTCTTATTTTTTAAAATTATTCTCTAATTTCAATAATAAAAAATCATTGGACACAATACTTTTCTAGAATTTTTTTTCTAATATTTATATTTTATTTTATCGTATACTTTTTAATCTATATAAATTCATCTAAAAAGTCACACGTCTAAAAAAATGTATAACATTTATCAAATTTAATAAATATATTATATTTAAAATGCATTACAATTACTATACTTTAAGTAAAATTGACTATCTAATAACATTAAATACCATTTATTAAAAATAACATTTAGTCGAGTTATTAAGTATAGAAATTAATACATAGTTTTTATTATATGTTTATCAATTTATGAATATTATATTTATATATTTGAACTTTTAGATTTTAAAATATACTTAATAAGCTAATAGGTTAAATGTTATATTAATTAACTACCTAGAAGAATTTTATCGAGAAATTGCATTGGAAATCATGGAGAGTGCAACATTGTACTTGTAAAAAAAATTATTAAAAAAAACCTTAATATATTAGAAGGCCTTTTAATTTTGTGCGAGTTAATTAATTTCCTAAACTATGAAACATGACAGTTGGATTTTCAACTTTCTACAATTTTTGCAATGAATACACAAGAATGATTTTGTACAAATTATTGTTTGAATTTGTTTGGGTCTATCATTTCTCTTTTGTAATTGGTTCCTAGGCATTAGAGTTCTTACTTAATAGTGACATGAATTACATGATCTAATCTAAAATATCATATTTTACTTTGATATTATTGCAATACTCTAAGAAGAAACATGTTGTAGAAAGAAAAAAAAAATATACTAGGAAAGGGTTGAATAGTATTAACCAAAAACTCAACACCTTTTTAAAACAACAAAGTAGTAGCATAAGTCTAAAAAAATGAAGATAAAGCAAGTCAAATCACATAAGGTATCTTTATATTGAATTATCTCAATTACTGATGAAATATTCTGTTTGAGAGGTTACTATGCATTTCATCATTCAAAAGCATCTTAATATATTATTTTAGGCATATGATTTTATATACATATCTTTTTAAAAAAAAAAAATCTAAGTTTGTTAACATTATAAAACATAGTTTTTTGAGGGCTCTCATATCATCCTTTAATCTAACATGTTTTAAAATGGAAAAAAATAGAAAAAATGAGATACTTAATTCAAATTTTAATTAACGGCTCAAAATATAAATAACATTAAAACAATCATATATGAAAATTCATAAATATCCTAATTAAACAAACATTATGTCACTAACATAACAAATTTTGAATTACATAACAAGCATAATTAAATCATTCTCCTTGTTGTATGCCTTCTTTAATTTTTTCAATCAACTCATTCTTACAATATTTGGTAAAAAAAAAGTATGATTAAATATATGCAAAAGTGTATATTATAAATTGTGTTGAGTATAGTATTTTTAGTTTAATGGTTGGATTGGTTCGAGTTCATCAGGAAACAAATCCCTTGACTTGATACCCAACCCAATTATAATTGAGTAACATAAAAATTATTCGACTTAACCTGATGATCCAAACTAACATGCAAAAATGTAATTTGGTTGGTTAAGATAGATCAAATTTACAGGTGAATTGTTACTCATTTACATCCCTAGCGTCTCTCTAAATGGATATATCATAATGACGCTATAAATAAAGAACATGATGAAGACCAAATAAAAACATACATTGTCTAGTTACTCAAACAAATATTTTTTAATCTTTACCTTCTACTCTCTTTTTTTTGTGATAAGCATTGTTCTCTAGCAAATAGATATACAAGCTTAAATAGACTTATGTTTAGGTAGGTAAAGTAAACTTATATTTGTGCTTAAGTTTACAAATGTTCCTTCTTGGAGTTGACTTAGTAATATTTTAATCTTTGTTTGTTTGTGAAAGCTAGAAAAGACTAAATATATATAAAAAAGAAAACACTTAAATTAAGTAATATTCAAATAAAATCATGTTTGTATGAGTAAAAATGATCTTGGGAATATTTTTGTAATCAAAGTTGGTTAATGAAATAATTAAACTTAGTTTAAGTTAAGTGAACTATAATATAAATTCACTATTGTGTTTATCACTCTCTTTGTTGGACAAAGCTTTTTTGAAATTATTTGTAACCATTTGTGTAAAGATTTCAAAAATCACTAGCACACAATTTAATTCCATTTCTCGTGTGCTTTTGTTAATTTCAATGAAATATTTATATTTCTCAATAAAAAAAATTACTTTTAATACTTAATCAATATCCTTAAAAACTAAGCATTTTATTAATTTAATAGAGGGTTCAAACTCTGAAGACATATACAAAATAAGCAGGTTGAAAGTATAATCCCTTGAAAAGTGTTACTGTAAATATATAATTTGCTTGAAAAGAAATCTACTCATAGCAACTTTGATTGTGAAAAGCGAATCAATTGGCAATATTGTGCACCATGATTCTTAACCCTACAATCAAGATATTTTGCAATCAAAAGAGACAAAAGTAGTCTGGTAAATCACTTTTAGAATGTAAACATAAATATATTTTGAACCTCGTTCAAAAAAAAAAATTCCAGTAATCCCCCATTTATCTTCTGGATTTGTGGTCAGGTTTGCTTCAGGATTCAAAAACATTCCGGTAATCCTCCATTTATCTTCTTGATTTATGGTCAGATTTGCAATGAAGCAAACGAGTATTCTTATTCTCTCGCTGGTATGATGACTTTAACTTTATTATGAAAGCACACATTATGTATAAAAAAAAACATATTAGATGTTTTAAATTACCAAAAAGATTTAACAATTTGTTGAAAAACCCAAAGTAAATTTTTGTAAATCTATAAATATCAAGCTTTTTTTATAGAAGAATTTCATAGAAAGAGTTAGAAAGAAACATTAAAAAAGAAGAAAAAAGAATTTACCTATGCGACATCGCTCTCAGCTATATTGGGCGAGGCAGATTTATATATTTGTTGAGCACTTTACTTTAACCAAAGTGGAAGAATATAATCGAAAACAATGATGGCTCTAGCTCAAACCTTAAACTATTTCTCGGGATCCAATGAGGGAAAGCCCAAATCAACATGCATAAACAAAGCACATAAACCACCCTTTGTCTTTATCACACTTGGACTCAAACGTGCCTCATTCTTTTTCTCTTTTGACTACCCCGGTCCAAGATACTCCTTTTCTTTCCAAATCAGCAAAAGAAACAAACAACACCAAGGTTCACATGATTTTCACTCACTTTGGTTCAAGTGCCTTCACTTTCCCATTCAAAAATTACATTAAAATATTCATGTGTGTCCCCCAAGATTAAAGAAACTAAGAAACCCCCCCATACTAGTAATTCAATTTACCCTTTTTTACATTTGGATTAAAACCCCACCATGTATCAAAAGACCTACTATATATCATACTTACTACCATGATCATTGGATCCTAATCAAATGCCACATATTCGGTTCCTGTTGTTCCTCTCAGCAGCTATAGAGAGAAGCCTTGACACCCCTTGAGTCCACACATCGTACTCTCTCTGGTTTCTGCACTCAAATTCAACAACACCACGCATCACGGTTTTCAAACCAAAGTAGCGACGGTTCTCACCACCTTCAAGCAAGTGGCGACCAGGCCAAGCCGGCATGTCCTTGATCACTCCAAGCACCACATCTGTGCCAAAAAGGGGGTTTCGAATTAAACTTAAAGAAGAACCCTTTTGATTCTTTTGCAATGACTTTCACAAATCCCCAAATGCACCTCCGAATCAGTTAAATTATTAGGGAGAATGGGACAAAAGTAATTCACTCACTCTTTTTCTTTTTTGTGATGGTCCCAGC
Organism: Cajanus cajan; assembly: GCF_000230855.2. Taxonomy (NCBI): domain Eukaryota; kingdom Viridiplantae; phylum Streptophyta; class Magnoliopsida; order Fabales; family Fabaceae; genus Cajanus; species Cajanus cajan. The sequence continues at coordinate 686,735 of NC_138523.1, forward strand.
AACGTGCCTGCTCTTCATTTTCACCATAACCTGACCACAAAAAGAGCCCCCAAAGTGTTATTGCAATCGCAGATTTCTTGGAATACTAAAACAACTTGATCACATCACATCGATCCATACTAGGCGCCCTCACTTTACAACCTTTTCCACAACCAGCTTCATACTCATCATCAAAACTCTTAATTGATGACCAAATAATTGGCAAAAAGTACATTAACACTACATAATCTGAATCAGAGAAAAAAAAGTCACCTGGTTCATCCTGTTTATATAAACGGATACAATTTTCCAATGGAGTTCACCTGCAATCAAATCACTTTCCAATCATCATACACAAAAATTGGAAGAAACACAAGCAATTCAAAAAACATAACACAATTTTCTTCACTAATGATGTCATTTACTCAACTGACACAACATAAATCATGACACAATTATGTGAAAAAAAGAACATAAAGGAAATTTCAGGAAATATACCGGTGCGTGTGCGCTTGAGAAGTTCACAACCTCTGGCTAGTAATTCTCTACTACAGATCCCCAAGAAATTTTCTTCCGGTACAATTTCACCACTGAAACTGCTATTAGAACTACCATTACTACCGTTACCGTTGCCGCCGCCGCCACCGCCACCGCCACCGCCCAAATTCTTTTCCACAGGAATCACAGCTGCAATATTCCAAACCTCCTTAAGGACCCTCGCTTTCAACGTGGCTGCCCCACGTAAAGCTGCAAATTCAAGCCATGAACACCTTACTCAACAAGAAAACACCAAAAAATCCCATGTAGGGACAGAAAAAGATACATTTTACAAACAAGAAGTAATGTAACCTGAAAATTTTGCATGTACATCAGAATAAGATGTAAAAACTTGTCCTTTTCAATTTTAGGACATATTTCTAAAATGCTAGTATAGAAAAAGGAATAAAAAATAAATGAATGATAGAAAAGCAAGAACTATTGTGTGAGCTTAATGCCTAAATTTGAACCTTGTTGCTTTCTTTAATCCTTCATACAGATAACATATTAGTAGAAAAGCAATTGAATTTAATTTAAATACACTATATAAATTCATAAAACATAGGTTATGTATATCTAACTAAATTTAAAATAGTATTATATGATATAATGTAAACTGTATCATTTTCAAGTAATTAAAGAGTCATGGACATACCGGTGGCCGCCGCTGCTGTCAATGTTGTGATGTCACCGGCGGACCTCACGTTCACGGCTGAGCTGACCACCGAGGCCAGGTGGTCACGCTCGGCCCCCATGGCCTCGGCAGCCTCCACACACTGAGCTGCCACCAGTGTCGCCGCTGATGCCACCGCCATGTCTGTCTTCGCCATCTGCTCGTCCTTGCCGGAGCCTGACGAAGCGGCCGTGGCAGCGGCGATAGCGGCAACTGCGGCGGCGACACCGGCAACCGAAACAGCCGCGTGGAGCTGAGCATTGTGGGCCCTGGTTTCCTCCTTCTTCTTCTCCTTCCTGTCCTTCAGCCACCTACCCACCGTCTTGCCACCGCCGGCAGCGGCGGCGGCGGCGCCACCTGCACCCCAGTATTGACCGTTCAAGCCGGTAATGATGCTGGCGGTGTTGTGGTTGTTGTTGGAACGGTTATACTGCAAAGAAAATTGCATGTGGTGGGCCATTCTCACTCTCAGCAACAACATAAATAAAAATAACCAACAATTTGTATTGAAACATAAACTGTGTTCCGCAATGGATCTTGTCGTGTCAGTGAAAATTCTGCGTCTATTTATTTTTTCTTTGACTCAATTCTGTATCTATTTCTAAATAACTAAAACATTATTAAAATCGGTAAATATTATTTTGTCCATTTAGTACAAGATGTTCAACAATAGGCTCTGTGGTTCTGAAGAACAGAACAAGTAACCTACAACGTTGGTGTGGCACTGCCAAAAAAATGTACTTATCTTTATTTATATTTTGGCCTATGCCTATGGTTGCGTTCAACCCCTTTTCCCAATTTTCCTGATAGAGGGGTCCATCAGCAATTAATGCAAATTTTCTTGATCAGGAATCACAAGAATGGTTTTTGATTGGTGTTGTTAACCAATTTGACAAAGAGGGGACCAGAAATAACAAGCTAGTGGCTACGGATAACCTTGTAACTAAATTTGTAATGGAAACAAACAAGTGCAGCTTTTGTCATTGTGAACTGAACAGAAACAATAATAATACCCAGACACAAGGGCCTGAAACGAAAATATTGCATTTTTGCAGGGCCAATTTCCACTCTTTTCTAGTTAACTAGTTGTAATTTGGGTGAATTTTTTTTGTATAGCAAGAAAACAAAAACAAGTACTAATTATCCTTCTTTGCATTTTAAAATGAAAAGAGAAAAGCCCGAAACTCTCTCTGGGTGTCATCCAAGTTTGTTTTTGTTGGTAACAGAGAAAGGTGAAACTACATGGTTGGTTTGGTTGGTTGGTTCCAAGTGTGCAGTGATATCAGTGTTCGTGCTTTGTACCCAACCAAAAAGTTTAACTCATTAAAAAACCCAACAACATGGTTGTCGGTTAGAGAGAGAGAGAGAGTGACATAGTTACCTTGAAATCGTCAATTTCAGAAGGAGAAACCGGTGGGCTATCTGTTAGGGAGCCATTAAGAGGTCCACTGCTGTGAGAGAGCCTTCCTGAGGTCCTTGGCGATACCTCCTGCTGACCAAACTCAAAACCACCCATTTCTCTTCAGTTTGTTACCATCAAAACACAAAACTAACATAAAAACGTTTTTCATTGTCATACAAATAACTCCATAAATACTCATACAAACACAAATAATAAATTAATATCAAGTCATTCAACCAAGTCTTTGTCCAATGGTCATGCCTTACAACCAGTTATATGATAAAAGCAACTAAGCAAGGGAAATTCTGGTGAGGTAGCGTTTGAAATTAAGATAATTGTAAAGTTAAAGTTAAACATGATTTAAGTGAGAGCATGGAAAAGAAGAAGAGAGAGTGAGTAAGAACATACGGAGTGGGACATGATGCGGTCCATGATCATCTGAGAGGTTTCGGAGGTAGCAAAGGAGAAAGGGTTGCCAGAAACGGTTGCAGACTCTTCCACTTCACCAGCTATGTCTTCAAGTATTACGGGGGCGTTGGAGTAATTAGAACAAACAACAACGTTGTTGTTAACGTTGTTGTTGTTGTTTTTGTTTGAAGAAGGTGGAAGTTGCTGAGATGATGAGAGGGCCTTGGAGACTTCGAGAGCGGAGGCGCTCCACGACCGGGAGAGGAACTCCATGGGGTCGCGCGGCGTCTCCGGCGGGGGTCTAGCGTGAAACGGGTCGGGTCGCCATGCGGGTCGCTCCTTTTCCATTTTTTGGGGTTCGGGTCGGAAGGGGAAGAGGTTTTGTTGGATGTTGAGAGAGGTTTTGTAGTGAGAGTGGGAAGAAGGAGTTCTATTAAAAGAGCCACCAGAGATGCTCGCACCGTTGATCTTCCCCAGAATTTCATCAACGACTCTTGTTGCTCGCTGCTATTCTCTCTGCCAAATACTAGTACTACCATATCCCACCCACACTTTATAATTACAATTTTGGACCTCGGAAAAAGATTCATAAAAATAAATATGCGATAAAATATATATATATATATATATATATATATATATATATATATTACAGTAATAACATGTTTAAATTAAATAAAATAAATTATAAGAATTTGTTATCGATATACCACTGGTCACTTAAAATGATTTTAGATAATAATATAAAATTAAAAGATAAAGTTTATGAAAATATGAAAATAACAAAAAGTTTAAGAAAATATAAGTAAAAAAACGAAAGTGTTTATCTCTAGAAGCAAGAAAGAAAGGTGTAAAGTAAACAATAATAATATAATAATAAATTTTTAATAATTATATTATTAGTATAAAACATTTAATTTTTATGAATTTAGTCAACTACTTTTAATAAAGTTTTTTTAAAATATATTTTTTTATTTATAAGATTCAAACTTGAAATTTTGTTAATAAAATTTAAATTTATTATCATTCAAACTAGTGATTTGTTGATATAATAATAATATTATTATTATAAATATTCATAATAACTTTATGTATTGATTTAAAAATGAGTGTTATTAATATATAATTTAATATTTTTTTGTCTATGAACACAATTCATAATTTCATGTAATATTTCAAAATTGATAATTAATGATTAATATATGTTTAAGGGATGTGAAACATAATAATTTTTTTCTAATGTTGTTCACTTTATTAGTTAAAAATATTAAAAACTAATTATAATATTATTAGAGTGTGTTCATTGAATAAAGAATGAAACTTACACAATTTTGTGATTTCTAACAAATTTCATGGTAATTATTGTAAAACTCAACTACATTAATAAGTATAAGTGTGACAATTACAAACCTAAAGTAACAAGACACAAGATTATTTGTTTATAACTTTATGTGTTTTCACAGTTGTGACAATTACAAATAAAAACATATTATCATACATGTGATTTATGATCAAATGATATTATTAAACTTTTATACAACGATGATGTATAACACATTTTCTCTTTAATTAATTTTTCATATTCGTACATAAAATAAAATGATATTTGAAATAATGTTATAAAAATAGAGTAAATTATACTGATACACTTCAAAATTCTGCAAAATTGCACTAATACTCTTGCTTTTTTAAGATTTACGATGACCTCCCTTATAGGTGATCATATATAATATAATATTTTTCAAATAATAAGATAGTTAAAATAATGTATAAAGAGTACTAATATAATATTTTTTTCAAATAATTAAGAGAGGTTATTGTAGGATAAAAAAAGTAAGAGATATTTGTATAATTTTATGAAACTTATAAAGATATCATTGTAATTTATTTTAGACAATATTACACGTTACTAAAATAAAATTTATTTAACAATCACTGCTATCATGGTTAAATAAGTCTTTCATGTAGTCAACAAAGTTTCAAGAAGGTAAGTTTGTACGTTTTAATAAAGGTAAAAAAAAAATCATAAAAAGAAAGGGAAATTTAGTTAAAACGAAAAAAAAAATGGGGAGGAGAAAATGTTAAATAAGTAAAGTAATTGAAATCAATGATAATAATAATCAATGAAGGATAAAATGAAATTATAATATTTGTTGTTTTGGTCGCAAGTGTCAAATGTGAATGCATAGGTGATTGGTATCAAACAGATAATAAAAAAAATAACAAGAAAAAAAAAAGTGATTAGTATTTAAAAAAAAATGGATCGTTTGGATCCCCAAGTTCTGAAAAGGAAAAAAATAAAAATAAAAAAATACATGATTCGATCTACTTTAACGCTTGAGTTAATAAAATCAAACACTTGAGGATAAGATTAAAGCGTCTTTAGTTTGAACCCTTTATTATTGAGTTAAAGGGAGAAAGTGTTCCTCTTCTAGCTTGTATGCGATGATTTTCTTGAAACACAAATTACTCAAATATTAAAAAAAAAATCAAATAATCTTGAAGTAAATATTGATAAAGTTATTCTTTTTAATAATTTATAATGTATGATAAATTTTAGCGATCAAATTATTAAATTAAAAAATTTTAATATATAAATAAATTTATAAATTAAAAAAAAATTTAATACTGTATTTCATTAAATTACATTAATATATAATTATAAAATATTGTATACATTTATTTAAATTTATATAATAAAAAATTATATATTATTAATTTTTAAATTTTATAAATTTAATTTATATATTAAGAATTTTTAATTTAAAAATTTGATCTTTAATTTTAACATAAATCATAAGTTATTGAATAAAATAATTTTATTCAAAGTTTATTTTAGAGTTATTTAATCTCTCTTAAAAAAATTAAAAACTAAATTATTATCCTATAAAGTTAATTTTATAAAATCTAAATTTAAAAAAAATTAAGTCTATATTTTTTTTTTACGAAAGTAATTATTAATTTTATGCACAATTATTAATGTCCAAAGAAAACAAATCACCACACTCTTTTAGGCCGAGAAGATAGATGAGTTTTGGTCCAAAAAAAATGGCAGGTGGATGAGATATTTGTCTTTTGCAAGTAAGAGGGGCCACAAAAAAGTGAAGAGTTTGGACATCGAGTAAATAATAAATAGATTTAAATATATTTTTTTCACAAAAGATTTAAATATAAATTTAATGTCTTGAATATTTGGTAATTTTTTTATTTTTAAATTTAAAATTAACTTTTTAATGTATTTAATTTTAGAAAGCTTATTTTAATCTTTTCATTAAATATTATTCATAAATTTGTCAAATAAGACTCATTTATTATTGAATTTATCACAAAAATATCATTGATCGATATTATATAATTTATTCAATTTGTCAAAAATGTTATCAATAATTTGAGAACTAAAAATAAATTTTGTCTCAAATTTAAAAAATTAAAAATATATTAATATTCTAACTATTCGATGTATAGGATAAATTAATTTTTTACTTAACTATAATTTATAATAAATAATTATTTTTAAATATATAAGTTATATTGTAATTAAAATTCACAATAAATTATTATTTGAATGTGTAAATTATATTTTAAATATATAACAAAAAATTTAAATTGTAATATAAGAATATTTTTAATTGTTAATAATGTTTAAAAAATATTTAAATTTAATATAATCTAAAAATAAAAATATACAACATTAGAACATTAGTCTCTGATGCATCGCTTCCATATTTTTTAGGTTAAAGGACATCACTTTGCAGTAGTAGTTTGCATTGTCCGTGATGAAGGTCATTTTTTCCTCATCAGGTGGGTACATCATGATCAGATTGTACTTGGAGTAGGAGTTTAAGAAACTATTACATGAGGCATCGTCGATTTGGTATGTATCCTTTGGACAAACTTTGTTCAAGTCAATGTAATTGATGCTCATATGTCATTTCCGTCTTCATATTTTGACAATGACAATGTTTGGTGAGCCATGTTGTATATGTGACTTCTCTAATGAAGTTGGTAGCTTCCATTTTCTTTGCTTATTATTTAGCAACAAGGTGTTTTTCATTGCTCAACTTCCATCTCCTTTGAGCGACCAATTTTGCTTGTCTACAAATAGATAGTTTGTGGCATACAAAGTTAGGGTCAATTCCTAATATATCAGTGCTACTCCAAGTGAATAGGTTGGTGTTGTTAATAAGGACTTGGGCAATATCTGAGCATATCTTGAGAGCCAGTTGTTTGCCAATCATGGTTACCTGATCGGGTTTGAGACCGACCATGAGGTCTTCCAATTCGTTAATTGGCATTGGGTGACTATCTTCGTGTTCAAATAGGGAGTTGAGATTAAAAGCCATGATAGGTGGTGGGGCATTCGACACTGTCATCCATTCAATGTTGGAGGAGGTGACTTCTTTAACTAGTGTAATTTTGAAGCTTTTAGTGTAGCATCGTCTTACCATATGTTGGTTGGCCCAAACCGTAATTATGGCATCATCATTGGCTAGGAACTTCTCGTTAGGTGAGGTGTGGATATCACAGTGCCTAGGGCATTGAGGATAGGTCATCCGATTATGACGTTGTATGAGATGATTGCATCTACCAGCAAATAATTGATGCTCAGTGATTTGGTATGTTCATTACTCCCAAACTTGGTAGGGAGTTCCACGTAGCATCTTGTGTTGACTACTCGACCTATGAATCCTAGTAGGGGTTTGTTGCATGACTTGATGTCATCATGGGACAATTGCATCTAGAGGAAAGTATCCCAATATAGAATGTCGGCCAAACTACCCTAGTCCACAAGAATCTTTTGTACTTCCCAATTGGGGATTTGGATCAAGATAATCGTGGGGTCATCTTAATTTGGAGCATGTCTAGGAAATCGTTGTCAATGAAAGTGATGGGGCGTAGTGATCTATGTGACTTATTGTGCATTATGGGGACATTGTTGAGGGTTTTGAGATGCCTTTTGCATGATGAGTGTGTGGGACTGCTGTTGGCAATGGTGTGTATGAAGGCTTTGTCGCCATCCTTATTGTCTTTCGGCAGGTTGACCACTCTCTAAAAAAAGGTCTTGGTGTGGAGTTGTAGTATCAGTAGTTGTTGTTTTGAGACTAGGTCAGGGTCACTGATTAATATAGGGGTCCTTAGTGTATCGTTTTCCATAATGTGATTATGGCGGGAGGTTCTATGTATGGTCGGAGGATAGTTTTTCTTCGGCCCTACACTGGACCAAATCTTGTAAGTGCTCCGATGATGGGATGACGCCCCCAATGCTCCAATACTTGCGACGATAGGGGACACTTGCAAAAATACTCTAACGCTTAAGTTAGAAGAGAATTTAAGTTAATAATGAGATTCAAGTAGAATGATACTTAATGTTCCATATATAGGTGATTGATCTTATCTTTAGGTTTAGAGGTACATTGTATGATATCTTTGAGATATTATTTATTAGTGAGGATATCGTTTCTAATAAGTAAAGATATTCCATTTAGGTGAATATCACATGCTTGATTACAATCTTTTAGAAGATATGCATGTTAAGATATCCTACTAGTCATTAGGAGTTAACCGCCTAGAGTTTTATTTTGTGATGATAGGTCAGAGGCTTGGTGTGGGTGAATAGGAGAAGACAACTCAGCTCGGTCGAGTTGGAGTGTCGACAAGTAGAAGAAGACTAGCTTGACCTAGTCGAGCTGACAAAGAAATTACAAACTCAAATTTTTTTTATTGTATTGTCCATATTATTGAAATGGGAAGGAACTGATTTTTTTTTCTTTTTCTTTTTTTAAAGAAGATATAATTCATTTTCATCAAATTGATCCTTAAAAGGATAAAGTGATGTCTCTAATCGTAATTTATGTCCAAGACAAGAATTTGATCATTGAATAAGAAACACAAATGTTGAATTATTTGAGCTAATAACCTTTTATAAAATATCTAAGTATTATTATAAAAAATCTCATATAAAATAATTAGTTTAATTTATATATTAAATGAAATTTAAACATGGTAAATATTCATACGACCTTTTTATGATTTTATTTTCTTGTGACTTTCCTTTTGATCACAATTCACAACATATATCATATTTATTATTATTTTTTAAATATTTTGTTTTATCTCTTGATTTATTTTTGTTTAAGATGTAGGTTTAGGTGAAGAGTGAAAAGGTAGGTCCCACGATGCACAGAATAAATCGTACGACATGATTCGGTTGAGAGTTGAGAGTGAGGGCGAGGGACAATGCTGCAGCTGCTTCACTCACTCAGACTTCTCGTACTCTGCCTCTCTGTTTCTGTTAATGATGTTACAATTTAGATACCGCACCAGACAATACAAAAATACCCCCCCATACATATATACTATGTTTCAATTTTTTTTTATACAAAACATGTACACGTTTTCAATGAGTTATACTTCTTTATTAAGAAAAAATAAACAAAATCAACCTACTCTAATATTACAAATTATAATACACAATTTAAATATAAAATATTTTTTATTTTTTATTTTAATTAAATATTTTCAATATTCACTTTTTCCTCCCTTAAATATACATTTCATTCTTTACTTCTAGAATGATCGGTTCTAAGTATAAAACCCATGTTCTCCAACAAATTCACGTCCCAAGATTTTGAAACTAGTTTTTTTTTTTGACTCAGGTGTATCCAATGACAGAACACATACAATTAGTCAAAAAAATTCTCTGTCGACCATATCAAGTTTTTTTTTTTCTTTCTATATATTTTATCTTCTTAAATGTTAATCTCTTTAAATCTATTATATTTTATAGGCTAAAAACCTATTTTGGTCCCTTATAATCTTTTTTTGTTTTAATTTAGTCCCTCATTAATTTTTTGTCTCAATTTGGTCCCAAATTAATTAATTGGTTTCAATTTAATCCCAAATTAATTAATTAGTTTCAATGTGGGACTTCCGTCCAAATTATTTAAACGAAGTTAACTTTTGACCACGTGGATGCCACGTAGATGCATACGTTGCATCCACGTGGATGAGAATTTTTTTTGAAAACACCTGGACCGGAACGGCCCGTTTTGAAACCAGAACGGCCCGTTCTGAAACCGGAACGGGCCGTTCTGAAACCGGAACGGGTCGTTCTGGTTGCAAAATAAAACACCACCAGTGAAGCAGCACGGGGGCGTTCTGAAAACAGAACGGCCCGTTCTGATTTCAGAACGGCCCGTTCCAAAACTGTGAATAAAATATTCTTTACTTAATTGTGTTTTTGATATTATAATTATGCAATTTTGATCTCTAAGATTTTAATTGAGTAATTTCAGTCCTTAAAAAATTATAGTTGTGTAATTTTAGTCTCACAATTTTTAATTGAACAATTTTAATCTCTCAAATATCATAATTGTGCAATTTTAGTCTTTCTCATTAAAAATTTAATAATTTTAAAATTTTAATATATATATATATATATATATATATATAATATTTTAAAACTATATAATTGTTTGTTTATTTAAATTAACGTATATTATTATTTTTTTAATGTATCAAATGATATATATTATTATTACTAAATAAATAAAATTTATATATTATTAGTATTTTAATATTACTGATAAATTAATATCAATAATATTTTTACTATATTTATAAATAAACTAATAATTTGATAAATATAACTTAATATATATTAATATATTTTTACAAAAATATAAATATATAAGATCAGATATATATTTCTAATTAATATACTTATATTTTTGTAAAAGTATATTAATATATAACAAGTTATATTTATCAAATTATTAGTTTATCTATAAATATATTAATAATATTATTGATATAATATCGAAAATTATAATATACGTTAATTTGAATAGATAAATAATTATTTAATTTTAAAACATTATATATATATATATATTAAAATTATTAATTTTTAATGGGAGAAACAAAAATCATACTATTATGATATTCGAGGGACTAAAATTGTTCAATTAAAAATTGAAGAACCAAAATCGCGCAATTGTAATTCTTTAAGGACTAAAATTATGCAATTAAAATCTTGGAGATCACAAAACTGCACAATTGTAATACTTGAGAGATAAAAAATGCAATTAAACAAACATTCTTGATTAATCTTATTAAAAAATATAATAATTTTGAAAAATATTTTTTTATGGTAAAAATTTTAAAATTACTTATTTTTATAAAATATAATTGTCTTATAAATAGAGTAATAGTTTTTTCTTTTTTTCTTTCTGTTTGAAGAAATATTTAAATATCACTTTATAATTTTTTGCAACTTATTTAAGATTAAAAGAATAAAATGATAAAAATTAAAAAAGATAAACATAATAAAATAAAATATAAAAAAATATTAATATATTTATTATATTAGATATAATAACATAATTAAAAAATAATTAATAATATATATTTTATAAAATTATTAATATTTTATATATATAAAAAAAAACCGGAACGACCCGTTCTGGGTCCAGGTGTTTTCAAAAAAATTCTCATCCACGTGGCATCCACGTATGCATCTACGTGGCGTCCACGTGGCCAAAAGTTAACACCGTTAAAGCAATTTGGACGGAAAGTCCCACATTGAAACCAATTAATTAATTTGGGACTAAATTGAAACCAATTAATTAGTTTGAGACCAAATTGAGACAAAAAATTAATGAGGGACTAAATTGAAACAAAAAAATATTATAAGAGACCAAAATAGGTTTTTAGCCTATTTTATATTTATATCTAAATTAATATTTCAATGTTTTATATGAAATATTAACAATGTTAAAAATCACATTAGATTATTGGTTTAATCAGCTTTTTTCTTATAATTTCGTAAATTTTATCTTTTAATTTAATTGTTAAAAATATTTCATTTTAATCTTTATACACATTATTTTATTTCTTTTAATCCTTGTCATTTATTTTATAAGAATTAAAATAAAAATTTTATGAAACTATTTAAAAGAAAAATTTATGCAACCGAACTAAGAAAAAAAAATGATATGCATAAAAATTAAAATGAAAAATTCTTAATTATAGAAATTAAAAAGGTAAAATTTATGAAATTATAAAAATTAAAAATAAAACCTAGAGTTTTTTTTAAATATATAATAGGGATTTGTTTTTATTTTATGTACAGAGAAAAATTTGTTAGTGAAAATAAAATTTAATTTGATGATATTTTTTTTCGAAACACTTCGATAATATTTATATTTTAAAAACAATTAATTTTTGACTATATATATGTATATATATCATCGCCCAAATCAAAAAGAAAAGAAAACTTCAACCATAAGAATACTTTTCCTGAATTACACGTATATAAGGGTGTATATAACAAGAATTGGGGTCTTGATGTCTCAACTCTCAAGGCAAATGGGGGCAATCGTCTTATTAGTTCTTCACCTGTCTAAGATTTTCTTTATTCAATAAATTATTTTAATTTAAATTGTAATAATAATTTTTATTAAAAAAAATAAACGATACATTGACAGTTTGTTGATTTTTACTTAAATAAGACTAAAAAATTATATTAACAGAGATTTTAAATTGATTGAGAATGTAAAAATAGTTTACATAGTCAATAGTCATTAACCTAAATTTTATTATATTATTTATAATTAATTTATTAAAAAGATTATGTAAACATCTGAAATATCATAAAAGAAGATGAATTGAAAAGAATATCGTCTTAAAACAATTTAACATTTTTATGAGCAAATTCTGAAATTTATTTTTCTTTTGAAAGGGGAGGTATATGTGGGAAAATCTATAATATATGTAACAATAGATAATGGAAATATATTTTCCTCCATATGTTATAATCTCCTTTTTTTATGAGATCATTTTGTTCTTCAAAATTTTGATAAAAAACATACTCATTTATTATATCTAAATTTTTAGTTTTACGTTTTAATCTTTTAACCTTTTTTAAATAATTATTATAATTACATTTCTATTCCAAATAAAATCCTTTTCTTGCTCATACAAGTATCTTTTTTCTCTCTCTTCTCATCTGCTTTCTATTTCAATGTAACACCTTCATCTTTTTTCACATTGATGATATATAATTACTTTAAAAGATTTATTTTTTATAAAAAAAATAAATAGAGACAGGAAGTATTTCAACCCCACTAATATTAATAAACAAGATTAATATCATATTTAATGTATTAAGCTATTTAAAAAAATTCTTTTTAAAATTATGAAATGTTTATAAAATGTTACTGACATATATACTTACATTATTTTCATTCGTTAAGAGAAGTTTTCTAAAATTAAATATATGATTTAGACTCCATCAATATCTGCTAACTTAATTGATAACTAATTTTTACAAATAATTTTTATTGTGATATTTCATCTCAACTATATATTTTAAAATCAGGTGACCTTGAGACTAATTATATTCTAAAATCAATGTGCTGTAAAATAGTTACTAAATGTATACTATTAAGATGTTGGAATTACTTAAGTGTAAAATCTTAATTAATAATTTTGTAGTAATAAAGATAAAAAATAAAAAAATAAAAAAAAAAAGTAAAGTAAACTATGATAAATTATACTTGAATATAAATTTGATCTGAATTGTCAAAATTTCTATACACAATCCTGGTAACAAATAAGAAGTGAATCTCGAAACAAATATACTACCATACATATGTAAGGTCTTCACTACTGATATGACTTATCTGAGTTTCGTGCAAAGCTCTCACAGTTTGCTATAAACTCAATCCACTGCACGAGGAATATGACATTAACATGTATAATTAAAGTCACGTAGGACATATTAATATTGTGCATTTACTACTACATTAATGAATCCTTCATCATAGAATTATCTTCGAACATCACGAGTTCCTAGTAAGGAAGAGGGGACAAGGATGTTACAGTTCTATGAAGAAGAAGTGTCTCATGACATATTAGGTTGTAAGCTGATTAGAAACATCGAACACTAAAACTGTTCATCTAGCTAGCTTGTCCATTAATGAAATTCCTCTCTCTGGGGTGATACCTAGATATATAGTTCAATGCATGTCTTCAATCTTCATGGCACAAGCATGCACGGTGAGGGAACCTTTCTTTTTCAATTATTCTTATATATAAATAATAAATAGTGAACATGAAGATATATGTACTATATATAATACAGTAGATATATATAATGCTGAATTTTTCCGCATGCATATGGACGATTAGAAAAATGTTAATAATACTCTGTCACATTTTTTTAAATATATTCTTTTTTATTAGTTAATTTTAAAAAAAAAAATATAAAATCTAGTGATTTCACATTTTATTTAATGTCTTTTTTTCTTAATTTTATAATCTTTTAATAAATTTTAATATATAAAAGTGAGTGTATTAAAAAACGTGTGTTAAAGGATATGTTCTTAACGTTGTTCTAATGTGCACTTGCCACACAAATGGAAACAAAAATGGAATAGTGTTGAGTTTGATGCATCTTTGCCTTTTGGTATTGGATTATCAATTACTATCATCAATACGTACGTGTAAGTACACTTTATTTCATGAATGTGTTTGCTAATAACTACCAGGGTCAAACACATTATTAAATATATTTTTTCTTACCTAATAATGAATCATAATAATTAAACTATATTCTAAATATAACTATTTAATTTTCACATTATGAGAGTTAGGGTTAGTCTGTTTATATCAATATTTTGGAAACTGGATTGGATAATGGGTAAACTAATTTAGTGTTTCATCTAGAAAATTAATGGTATTTCATTTTTTTTAGATGCTATTATATGATGATAGTATAATTGAATTAATTATTTTTCAAAGATTTTCAGATTCTAAAAATATTGTACTTCTTCATTAAAAACATAACACATGACATTATACAATTATGCATGTTTCTGGATTAAAATTAATTTTGGACGGTTGTCACTGTCGGAGTTTTACTATAAGACACTAAAAAATTATGTTGTGACACAAGTCACTAAAAATTTAAGTTTAGATTAAAATAATAAGTTGAATTTTATTCAAAATTAATAATAAAATTGTGTGTAATTATATATCAACTAAATTTATATATATATATTTTGTATTTATATAGTGATATATGTTATTAATTATATGTAATATTTTTTTTATAATTTTAAATATATAAATATTTTTTTGTCATTTTTCACACCTATATGTACCTGCACGAATCCTTGATGCAGGGACAAAGACACTATGAGTATACACGAGACAACTAACCAAAATCAGATTGTGACCAAAGCAATGATAGAATATATAGGAAGAAGCATTAACAGTGATGGACAATAATTATGAGTCATTGTTACTATCAAGTATGCTGGAAAGAATCCTTTGTGTCTTCATCCTCATATCTGCAAGCTGTTTTGCGTTAAGCACGTATGTAGTAGAGATAGGTACAATTTAACAACCAAGGCCAGCACATGCATGTTAAATAGATTCAAAGAAATAAATAATCTTCACACTGCTCTTAATTACTTTTATAACTTGATATTTATTAGTTCTTTCGTACACGTATTAATTATAACTATAAGATACTCCGTGCAAAATAATATATATACACACACAAAAGAAGAGTATTAGAATAATAATTGAAAAGAAATAGAGAAGGCACTAATTAAGTGGAACGGATATAGAAAATGAACTTTCAACGTTGGTAGCTTTTAATAATCGAAATAAAAGTGACAGTATTCTATATCAGTTTAGGAAATAATTGACATATGATATATCATCTTTTATTTTCAGTTAAAGCAATAACCGACATTGAACTTGTCAAATTTACGTTGGTTAATGCAATAACTTACGTACACAAAGTATCTTATTTTTTTAATATGTTGTTTGTTTTATGCCAAAACCAAAAACTTGCAATACAATTAATTATCCTAGGCAAATTCAAACACACACACATATATATATATATATATATATATATATATATATATATATATATATATATATATATATATATATTATTCAAAATAAATGTTTCATCTTGAATAATAAAAATGACATTAAAATAAGTTAAAATGCTAATATTCCACCAAATTATTTATAAATTACCTCTAACTCATCAACTAATTAATAAAGAACATGTACATTTATATTTCATGCATAGCTAATAAACTACTACGACCTAAGTTAAAAGAACCTAAAAGCATGCAATTTCTAAAAGTAAATACATAAAATCATACATATTCCTATTTGAAGAAAATAGCTTACACACTTGTGTCGCATTTCCAAAATTTTCTCTAAAGATAGTGGGTAAAGATTATCTTGAAACAACTGAAACATATAATAACGGATTAGTAGTCATTAATGTATCATAGACTTACATGTCATTGGTGGATTTTCTTTGCAAGGAATGGGAATCACATGATCACACCAAATCATGCCTAATGTGAAGGCAAAAGAAGGGTAAACAAATAAATTTTTTACTAAATTGCTATAGTTGTTGAGGAGAATGCTTTCATAAGAAAACACATTGTTTAACTGACATTATGCAGCGAAGAAATCACAATTAATTTATTATAAATAACAAATTTGTTAACTTTTACAATGATTATTTTAAAATAATATAAAATTGTAATTTTTAATTAATTTGCTAAATAAAATTTTCTACACTAGGGTCACCATTAACTCTTGATAAATATATTTGAGCGTAATCATATACATGTGAGTGTGAGTTATTCCTATGCAGGAGTGTACGTAATGCATGCAAGTATATGCCACTGAGCTCTCGTAGGAAAATGTTCAACTTACACCTCTCTCTCTCTCTTTTATTTTTTTATTGTATGAATTTAAAAGATGAGAAATAGAAGAAAAAGAAAAGGTAAATATGATAATAATTATTATAATTGGTCTAGTAACGAGAGATTGAAGTAAAATATACAAGATTTTAGGTTTAAACCTTAATTTTATCATTGTAAATCTGATAGATAAAAAAATGATAATAATTAATATTTTAATTTGCACAACTATAATTTATAGAATAAAAATTTATTTTATATAATTAAAATTATAAAATATAAATTATATTATAATTATAATTAATAATAAATACATATTTTAAACTTATAAATTATATTTTAAAATTACAATAAATAAATTATATTAAGATATAAGTGTTTTTTTTTAGTTTTGATATATTTCCACATTTATGATATATATATATATATATATATATATATATATATATATATATATATCATTTTCCCATTTATTTATAATTTATCTTAATCTATACATATTATAAAGAGAATATATTTTGGTAACCACCCCTTTGGTCTCCACTTTTGAGTAGACGATTATACCCCTTAAATATAAAAAAAAAATCTTCTTATATCTTTTCTAATCTATACATATTCTATACATTTTATACATATTATAAAGGGAATATATTTTGGTAATCACCTCTTTGGTCTCCACTTTTTAGTGGACGAATATACTCCTTAAATATAAAAAAAAATCTTCTTATATTTTTTTTAAATAACTATCATAATTTATAATATTTATCTGAGTGTAATTATTAGAGGCACGAAGTGCCTCGGTCCCTCTAATATATATAAGGAGAATAAGTTTTTCGATAATATTTTTTCACTCTTTTTTTTTTATAGCTATTCTTATTTATTTTCTTCAACTTCTATCTATTCATTACATATGTCTAAAATCTCTACGTTCATTTAAAATTAATTGCTACCTATGAAAAATAATTTTATACAATTTACTATACATTTGTTCATCTTCTTTTCAAAAGTCATTCATCAACTGTGAGATTGATTTTATAATTATAAATAGATATAATTATGTAACTAAACTATCATTCTTCTTCTCATATAATCTCATTAATCAAAACAACTTATTTATACACATTTGATATTTAATATTTGACAATGAAATTTGCAATAAAACCTCGCACAAGAAAGTTACTGCTTCAAAAATATATATATTTTCTTAAAGGATCCTCTGTTTCGTTTCTACAATATATATATAAAGTGAATAAGTTCTCAAGTAATATTTTCTCACTCTTTTCTTTTCAACCACTCTCATTTATCTTTTCAACTTCTATCTATTTACTACACGCCTATATAGTCTCTACTATCCATTTAAAATTGATTGATACATGTGAAAATTAATTTTATGCAATTCATTATGCATTTATTCCTCTTCCATTAAAAGTCATTCCTCTTCCTTTAAATTGATTTTCTAATTATAAATACATATAATTATGTAATTAAACTATCATTTTTCTCATATACTAATATTGATGAAGTCTTCAATGGTGAAAACTCTATGTGCTTCACTAGAACTTCTTCTCGGATCCTTGAGATGGATGCAAGGACTTGAAGCAAGGAGAAGAAGCAAGAGTAGCCAAAGGTTCACCTTCCAATTCCGGTTTGAAGGTAGGGGATCCTAACTCTACAAAGAGAGAAACTCAAGTAGGGTAGAAGAAATGATCTAGGAGGGACTTTCGGTAGAGAATTTGCACAAGGAGAAATTCTCATATATCATCCAAAAGTGGCTACACAATCCGACCAAGGTGAATATATAGGGTAACTAGTGTGATGAACAAGTTTGGCTTGACCCAAGGTTAAGTTAAACCATGATATGGTTTAACTTAACCTTAGGCGCCAAAATTTGAATGTTTAAATTCAAATTTTGGTGCCAACCGGTCACCACCATGTGCGCCTCTCATTTGGATGTAATTTGGTATCCATTTGAGCATCATTTCGGTCACACCATGTGCATGTGTGCACATGGCCGAAATGCATACTAAATGGCATACTAATTACATGCAAATGAACATGCACATGCTAACCTAGATTAACCCTAAATTCACATTGCCATGAAATGAAATTCCTAACCTAGGTGACCGAAATACAAGGCCTAAAAAATGCAATACAAGCCCAAATTAAAGGCCCAAACCTATTCTACAACCTACTCTACTTGGGTTTGAGTCAAAGCCCAACTGAAGATTACTATGGGCTTCTCTTGAGCATGGGCCCATTCTTCATGTATCCTCTTGGTCATAACCCTAGTAGTTGGGTCTTAGGCCCATAGACCTCCTCCATCAAATATATTTACTAAATCTTTTTTTTCCTAATATTATTAACGTTAATCAATAAATGTCTATCATATACATTAGTTAGAGCATCTGCAGTGGGGGTTGCTTATAAGCAACCCCTGTACCACATCATTGTCATAAAGTGGGTCAGAACTGATGTAGCAGTGATGTGGCACAGGGAGTTGCTTATAAGCAACCCCCATTGCAGATGCTCTTATCATAGTTACAATATATATATATATAGTCTCAATATCATATGCATTAATTCCTATATATTTTATAATCATATATTTATATTCAAATTCAAAAAGAACAATAATTTTAAACTATTAAAAAATTAAATTTTATATATGCAACATAATTTTTAAACTAAAACTTAGACAACAAAAATATATTTATTTTTCTATTATCTTGGTTATTATATAAAATATATTTTTAATTAAAATCATACGGATAAACATAGTAGTTTGATATACAACATTTGGGTAACTAAAAGAATATTTTTACATACAATATATATTATGAGATTTATATTAAAAAAAATATCGTGGTCTTTATTCTAGTTACCTAAAAGTGGAAATATGTAGAAGAAACTATTCACGTATAAGTTAGTAAGGAATATTTTCTTTTTTAAGGACGAAATTTCTGTATTTTAAAATCTAAAAATTAAAATCATACATGAAAAAAAAAGGGACAAAATTGTAGTTTTGAAGAAGAAAAAACCCTCTATCGTTAACCCCAACCTCCAGATGAATTACTTTGAAAAATTATTAAACATTTTAAAAATTCCAAAAAAAATGGAATTGAAAAATAATTTTTTGTGTGATAATGATAGGAAAGATTACAAAAATGATCACAATGAGGATTGAACCTAAGTCATTATGCTTTTAACTACTCTAACCTCTCTCCATCCAATTATTAGGCTAATCCTAGTGATTAATTGAAAGATGATTGAATGTGAGGCTAAAATATTGAAGAAAAAAAAAAGAAGTGGAATTTAATAGGGAAGGATGTATGATGTATGAAGCAGAGGGAGAGGGTAATTAATGTGGGTCCAATGTGTCATCTAAGCGTGTTGTGGCCGTGTCCCTCTCAACCTTTGTGTTATGAGTTATGGCCCTCACAACAATCACAAGACAGATACGTTTTACCCTAACAAATCTTCATTCTTCAGCCTTTCTTATTTCTTCTCACTGAATCACTGACCTTTTCAATGTGCCCTTAACGCCTTCCCCTTTATTTTTACTTCATCCAACATTCCCTTTCACTTTCTCCCCTTAAAGCTTCCCACACCAACACCTTTTTCTTCTCCTCTCTCCACCCTCTATCCATTTTCTCCTTTTATCATATCCTTTTTGTCTTTTACACTATAAATATCCTTTCTTTCATCCTAAGTTTTATTTTACCACCTTTATTTTATGATTTTATTAATTATATAATTTAATTTACAAAATTACATACTTTTTCTCCTTATTTTAAAAAAAATTAATTTTATTATCATAATAATTGACTGGCTATCATCTTATAATATGATATGTTGATTATTAATGTAATACATTGACTATATATTGATACAACATATTAGATCAATAGTTAATATACTATATTAATAATTAATGTATAATGATAATAGTCAATATGTTAGATCAGTGATCAATGTATTACGTTAATAATCAACTAACAAGATAGGATAATGTGTAAAATTTTAAAACGTTAACAATAAAATTAGTGATTTTAAAAGTTAAGTGACAAAAGATGTGATTAATCCAATATTTTTTCATTGATTATCAAAGACCAATTCCTTAAACATTTCTTTTACAATATTTCTTCTTTTCTATACACGAGGAGAGAATATGAGTTCTGTTAACATGTGTAAGAAATTCAGTTATTTATCAATAGTGTTGAATTTTGTTTGTTTTTTTTATAGAGGTGAAACACGATGATTTTTTTATTCTTCTGAGTAAATTGAAGTCTCTGCCACTGAATTTGGATTTCCCAAGCCACTTACTTGACATGTTGCTACTTGTCTCTTTAGGCTCATCCTTGTCGCTTTGATGTTAGTGTGGAAGGGCAATGAAAGTGAGGAAATGGGAAGGAATATTTGTGTGGTCAAATATGTGGGGCTGTAAATGGTTAATTGGTTGGTGACATTGGTGAATAATTCGGATTATGTTTGTACTTTTGTTTCTTTTAATGCCAACATTGTTGCCACTTAGGTCACATGACATGAACATTGTTCTACCTAGCTGGATCTTCGTGGTCAACTAGTTGTTCATTTTTGGGATAATTTGGGTTGAAAATCTCTGCTTTGGTGCAACTTTCCGCTTTGTAATTCGCCTTTATGCGATGCTGAATCTCATGAGTCATGACAAATTCACCGTTTTAATTCGATTCATATTTCATTTTTAAAAGGATTAAATCTTTTTGAGCTATTCAAATTTAGAAGAAAAAATAGATAGGAGCTTTCATTAAAACTTTATAAACTGAAAATTCCTTATGATAGTGTCATAAATAATTTTTTTTATTCGTAATGAACTTCGAATCAATAGTTTTCTTTACACCAACTTCACAGAAGGGCTTCAAGATAGTTTAGTAGGATGTTTAATTTTATGTTTAAAACGCATGCATCATTATTTTGCTCTTTTTTCTTTATTGTACGTGTGTTCATAATTGTATAATAAACATATTCATTTTGACATCAAATTTATTGATAGATACATAGACATGAAAAGAAAATTTATTGATAGACATATAGACATGAAACAACTTATAGGGACTATTCAATTTAATTTAATCTAATTCATTAAATTTTATATTTTAATTCTCTCATTTCTCACAATAATATATCCTCTCCCTTGATACGCTCCCTATATATGTATGTTTGTGAAAGTTAAAATTAATTTAAAAGAAAGGATGGCGTACAATAAAGAAGTAGAGAAAATAACTGTGAGACATTATTTATATAATGATGTAAACAATTAATATTAGAGAATTGTTGCATAGTGAGAAGAACTAATATTTAGTATGTATGTCACCAAAACATCAACTATTAAGAATAAGATGAAACTCACTCTAAATCTAATATAGATAAAAATATGTTGATTCATTTTTAGTATGGTGGTATCACTGATGTGAGTTCTATAAGTTTAACTCCTAAAAGTATTTATCGTTTTTGACATGAGATGCTAGTGATTGTGAGAAATATTTTTGGTATTTTTATTTAACTATAGTGTCAATATGAAGTTCTCCATTTTATTACAATGTTTTACATAACATGTTGTATTATAGAGATATAATAAATTAGGGTATTTAACATGGTAGATTTTTTTATTGTATTAAGGTAGTATCATTATACTTTGTTGTAATGAAATTAATTCGAGACCAACCAAATATGATTGTTGAATTGGAGTTTGTTGCCCATAGTTAAACTTTATGGGATTAGAAGAAAACTTGACCTCTTATAAAAATTTTAATAATTTTTATATCACTTGTAGGTGGTGTATGATTTGCAACATATACTTGATAAAATCATCTATACAAGTGTTAAGTGGGACCACTTGCATAAAATCTTGACGAGATCTCTAGAATACTCGTGAATATTGACACACACGGCCTAAAAGCACAACACATGAAAAATGACAAGGATTCTAAGGGTGTATTTTTATTAGTTAACCTCTAATACAGGCTAAGTGTTTGATACTTTGATTTATTAATTCAACCATTAAATTAAATTTTTTAATGCATACATCAAGTTCACAAATTTTAAAAAAAATTTAAAACTATTTTATATTATGTTTCATTAGTTTAAATTGATGAATAATCATTAAAATATTTTATGTATTGATTTGAATATAAATAACAAAATATCATATTTTTTTTTTTAAAATTTGTAGATTTAATTTATATATTAAGAATTTTTAATTCAATAATTTGATAGTTAAAATTTAATATAAAATAAATTATTGAATGAAATAAATAAATCTCTCCTTATATATATATATATATATATATATATATATATATATATATATATATATGATATAGAGCATATCTATAATATCATGTATTATTATAAGAACAATAAATCATATTTTTTAGATTATAAATAAAAATAGTTAATAATCAAAATTAAAATTTAATTACAAAACATTCTCTTATAAGATTATTATTATTATCACTTTCACAACTATTCACATTATCTTGTTATTGTTATCATCATTATTATCGTTATTATTATTGTTAATGATAATGATAACAATAATAACAAAAATAATTATATTAATAATTACGATTATAATAATAATTGTGATGATAATAATAATAGTGTTCATCAATAACATATTTTTTGAGGTTAAATTGTCCATTTACCATTTCAAAATTTTCACTACATTGACTCTTTAAAAAAAATTATCTAAATTTGATCCGTGAAAAGATAAATATAATTACTCTGCCCTGCTTGCTAGATACAAAAAAGGCATTGGAGGAAAGTGTGGCCTCTAACATAGCAAGGTCCTTATGATCGTCATGATTAAACATAAAAACAATCATCATAACAATGTGAATTTTCACTCTGAAAAATGCTACTATATTCTATCAACATTACTAAGCATAAGCAGCCAACTAAAGCCTGCAACAAAAGTTCCTTATTAAAGCTCTAGTTCAGCTCTTTCACTCAGAAGTGAGGATTATGTGTGCATATATACACTGACACACCAAGTACCGGATTTTGAATCTTCGTTGGTCATCCATCTTTAATACCAAAGTAAAGTACCATGATTGGAGTCAGGGCATTCATGAATTCGAATTTATGCCAACCACATAATTTTGCACCAAAATGGAGTGTGCTATTAAATTATCCACACTCAAAAGCTACAACAACATGAGTCAGAGGAGGGAACAATGTGATAGATAGACATATCATATCATATATACTATTAAAGTGGTGGGGTGCATTGCAAAATGCATATATCGGTTTTTTAAAAAAAAAGAAGCAAATATAGGCTGGTGTTGGTACCATGTCATGTATATTTAACAATAAGATACTTCCTCAGTTATTTATTGTAAAAACAAAATACATTTTTTTAAATATAAATATTTTATCTCATTTAATAATATACTCTTTCTAAAATATTATTCCTTTAATGATTTTTTAGTTGAAATACTTTTTAGAACATTTATCATAAAAATAATTTGAAAAAAAATATCATGAAATTAATAAAATTTAATGTGATTAATTAAATTTTTAATATAGGTAAAATTAATTTTTTTTAACTTAACAAAGAAAAGATGGAGTACTACGTTTAGCCAAAGAGAATAGTAGTTGGGATCTATTAATTAGTACCTTTTCATAATCTCTCTGCCAATTATTCTTAAACCCTAAATTCTGGCCTTATAGCCTGATGGGACCTTCAACTTCTTATAGTTCAATTAATTAATGCTTTCTATATTCATGACCCATGGATAAACATGATGGATCTAACTAGATAAACTTGATGGGACATTATATACACTTTAAGATTTTAAATTGCATGGGTTATTGTTTTGATTTCGTGGCTATCTTTGATTTTCCTGTTTTTCTTAATAATATATTTTCTTTATTTAAACAATTTTATTTGAATCAATGGATAAAATAATTATAGATGACAAGTCTTTTCTTTGAGTATTAATACAATTACAAATTCAAAATAATTAGTCGAACTGAAAATGATCAGTTAAATTAAAACAACCTTGTGTTGATTCACATGTTTAATAGTCATTGCGATCTTTGACGAAACTGAAGGCAAATATTATTGACACAATCATAATTATGGACTAGATAAAATTATCAAGATTCTCGAAGCCTTTATATCATGGCCGAAATCGCAGTAGCAAATCAATTTTTAAGATCTTAATATACCAGTTTAGCAACATTCACTTAATTTCAAATAATTTTAAAATGAATCTAATATCGGAGTCTGTAATATACACAAGTGTACCTTTTCTTAGTGCTGCAATTTATATCTTGTAATGATTCGAAAGTTGAAGGATTCATAATGAGATGGGGCAGAGCTGCATCAACTAAGCAAAAACAAAAGGAGATTCAGTATTAATTCTGACTCAGTTTGTGTCTGAATTCAACAATAACAACAACTATCCCCATTGTACGTGCGAAATTATGCAAAGTTATGATTCCATTTGACCAAGAATATATAATATACATAATTTGGTATCTACACTCATTGATTAGTCACCACTATCACTATGTCTTCCCAATTGGCCATATTTTTTTTATAGGTCAAAGCTACAGTATAAACCACAGGCTTCTAATTGGGTGATGATTAGCAAAATGTGAAGAATTAAAAAGGTATAATATGATGGGACAGAACTACACATATATGTATGTGGGGAATTAAGGGAGGGACAAGGTTAATGGGAGAATGATGCATCTCTTGTTATAGGAAACAACTCATTTCATGGATGACACGGAGGCCTAGTACTGTTGAAAGATGGTGAAACAACAACCCAATTGAGCAAATATCATATTTGAATATCCTTGTTCAAGTTTCAAATAAGGTTTCAGTGGAATATTTGATTATGAGCACCAACATAACTAATGTGTAGACACTAAGGGGGGCTTAATTTGACTTGAACATGACATGTCAATCACGATGTGCTATTCAACAATCTCCTATTCTTGGATCAAATTAATTACATGCCAATCTTGACAATACGCATGTTCTTTTTTATCAATAAAAAATTACAACATTAACCATGAGAATCCAACTTTTAAGTTTTATACATTTACTCCTATCTTAATTATTAAGCCGATCCTAAGTCATAAATCCTAACTATTTCGTGTAATGATTTATTTAAATATAGAAAGAGAAAAGAGAAAGAAAAAAAACACGAAAGGAATGGGAAAAAAAATAACTAGTTTGAATTTTTTTTGCTAAGAAGAATTTTTATTTTCTTTTTCTTTCTGATTAAAGACTATTTTAGTTATCAATAAATCGATAGTTCAAGCACCAAAGAATTCACCTCTTCTATTGTGGGGACAAATACTCTTACTAACATTTTGATATTCAACTTTTTTTTTTATATACATATTTTAATAAAGTGTAACAACTTAACATCTTAAAAATCAAGTATTTCGCTTGTTGTTGTGTTTTTATTTTGTAAAAAAGTGTCAAATTGATCTATTAATGTATTTTTATAATATTTATATATATTATTAATAAGGGATATCTCCTTTTAGTTTATACAAACTTTAAACTAATTTACTCATATAATTACCCTTAAATCATTTTCTTATTTATTTATTTATTTTACTTTAACGACATTTCATTTTCAAACTTTTTATATGCTTTGAATAATTTCTTACTATCTTTTTATTTTTAAATAGAGAGACATAAAGTGACTATTTTTGCCACTTGTATATATAATATGCAGTATTATTATAGTTAAGTTAATAAAGAGATGATGAATAGCTCAACAAAACCCATATTATACTATTTTTAAAAGGAAAAAGTTCAAAATTTTGATATGAAAGATGAATGACAAAATGATTATTTACTTATTTGTATGGAAAGATGTTTTTGAAAATTTGAAAATGAGAAAATTATATAATATTTTTAAAATATGAAATCTAGTATAGAACAATTGTAATGTATATATTTTTTTATGCAAAATGAAATATATTAAAAGGGAGTACAAGGGGTACCTCAACCCATAAACAGTTATAAAAAATAACCAAAACTAGATAGACAAATCTAGTTTCTTAAGTAACCTACAAGATATAACTAAGAAAACCAGACCAAAAGTAATCCAAAACAAACAAAGTCAACCAAAATCACTAAGAAAAACCAAAATCAATTGTAATGTATATTTATATTTTAAAAAATGTGAAGTTATATATTTAATCCTACAGATGGTAAATATTTCTCAGAACATAGAGTATGAATCAAACCCATGTTTGAATAGAAATTGAGATACTGTTGCAAGTTCTTCGTTTTTGAACAGGTAGCTATTCATATATGAAAGAGGTTGTCTTGGTAGGGCATGTATTTTTCTTATTATTAAATTGAAGTAGTTAATGGTGGGTTTACCATTATCTTTTTTGTGGTAACAAATCTTGTATGTGTTCCTAAAAAAAATAATTTGTCAATTTTTCAAGGTCTCGAAGGGGCATGGAAACACATAAGAACTCTTGAAATGAAATGGAAAAATAGATGTAAGTCAAGGTTGGCCAGTGAGACGATGGGGGATAAGTTTCATCGTCGAGAGGGAAACAGCCCGGATCATCAGCTAAGGCCCCTAAATGATTGCTAAGTGATAAAAGAGGTAGGGATGCAGAGACAACCAAAAAGTTTTCCGTATAAAAGTATTACTTTCACAAACTAAAATTTCTATATTTCACTAAATTCAATTGATATGAATTTAATTTCTTAAACAAGGCCTCTACTTTGAATCTTGTAGAGAGAAAAATCATATTTGGAATGAGATTCCACAAGATGTAATTGACCAAATTTCTTAATAAAAATTAATTATCAATAAAATTGAATTTTCATACCTATAATATGAATATAAAAAAACTATTTCAGTAAAAGAATTCTTTCGGCAAAGAAATTTCAACATCAGATAACTTACCAACAATTTAACGAGGACTTATATATATAGTGGAGTTATATATTTTTATCAGTATTTTTTTTTTAATTCAAATCTAAATCTTGCAATTTTTATAGATTAAAAATCAAATAGACGAGTTAATTTATAAAATATCAGCATAAGAATTTAGCTGAAGATCTTTCACTTTTTTTTTTCCTTTCAAAAATTAAAAAATGACACTAGCTAGATTCATTATTCATTGGAATTCGGCAACATTGTAAAACTCGGGCGGTGAGAAGTTTTTTTTTTTTTCAATGATATTAAATATGTGAGACCCTAATTCATTTTTTTTTTCCTTTCCCGACACTCTCATCTCTCTTTACTCATCTCACTCTCAATCTTCACTCTTTTACCTTGGTTCTTTCTTTTGGCTACTACAAGGTGGTGGAGCGGAGTGACTCGGATTGTTAGCTGGTGTTGGATTCCTCTTCTCCTTTCTCCTTCATTCAAGCCCACTTCGTACTCTCTTCTTCTTCGTTTCTCTATCCCGAAGCTCAGATCTTTGGCCCGAGGTAAGGGAAGTTAGTTTTGTTGTTGATTTTGGTTGAAAATAGGTTGTTGCAAACTCTGTAGCTGTTGAAGTTGGTTGATGTTTGATGATTTTGTTAAAATGCTGAAATGGGAAGTTTTAGGGTTCTTTGAAGGTTTGACAAATTTTGGGCCTTTTTGATGATTTTGTTGTTGCATGTTGAAAAAGGTAGTGTTTTTGGACTCTGGGATGAAAATGTAGTAATTTGAACCGATTGCATGTGGAGTTTTTCTGATTATTTTGCAGATTGTTGGAGAGTTTTCGAAAATATGAGGTTTACTGCTGAACTCGCGCTGGGCGCAGTTCTTCGCACCGGGCGCGTGGCCATCTGAGGACAGCATTTAGGCAAGTCGCCGGGCGTAAAGATGTGTGCGCCGGGCAGGCTTGGAGATGTTAGCCTCTGGATGGCCCACGCCAGGCGTAGGTTGAACCGCGCTGGGCGCGATGTCAGTTATAACTTGGTTTTGAGCTTCTGACTTGGCGCTGGGCGCGATTTTGGCCGCGCTCGGTGCTGGGACTCCTTGGAGTCTCTGCCATGGGAGGCGCCGGGCGCAATTCAGATTTGCGCTGGGCGCGAGACCAAGGGAGGTCTATGCCTTTCCCATGCTGGGCGTGAGTTTGGGCACGCCAGGCGCGAGAGACTCCTTGGAGTCTCTGTCTGGCATGCGCTGGGCGCAATTATTTATTGCGCCAAGCGCGTGAAAGCTTTGGGCTCTCTAGTTGAGTCCCGCCGGGCGCGGGAATGCTTGCGCCGGGCGCTCTGGCCCTTGGTGCCCTTTTGGTTGAACTGCGCTGGGCGCAACCATGAGTGCGCCAGGCGCATAGATAATAATTCATTATATGCTGAGTTGAGTTGAAATGGACGAATAGGATGCGATGATTAGTAGATAATATTGTTGCTGGATATGTTGAGTTGTATTAGTTGCACTGTGTGTTGATATTGGATGTTGTAGGCCGAAAGGCTGAGGTGTTGTAGGCCGAAAGGCTGAGGTAATGTAGGCCGAAAGGCTGAGGTGATGTAGGCCGAAAGGCTGAGTTGTTGTAAGAGATCTCCGAGTTGATATGCGTGACGACGCATTGTGTGTGTATTGGTAAATTGTGTTGTAAAACTGACAGGATATTTATTGATGAATTGTTGATGGTTGTAATTGTTGTTATTGCTTAAAATTTCCCTATATGTTGTCCTTTTTATGCTAGCTTATCCTTTTTGTTGTTTCCATGTGTTTGGACTACGATGATCATACTATGTATGAGAGTAGAGCAGGGTTAGATGGTGGCCAATGGTGAGTTTGCAGCTGGTAGGCGGGACTGACTCTTGTCAATGTTTGATTTTGTTTTGTTTCAGCTACTTGACATAGTGGCTTTGGATGTATCTTTTTGTATTGGACACCCTAACTCTAGTCGGATTTGGGACATCTGTATATATTTATATTCTAGATCCTATATATATATATATATATACTCGTTCTATTCTGCCTAGTATTTCCGGTGTGTTATGGTTGTGAGTGTAGTGAACAGTCGAGTCGTTACAAAATATGACGTTTAATTTAAAATAATAAGGTATAATAGAATAAATTGCTTCAAATTTAATAACGTAGTAATTATTTATTTAAAAAAAAGGTGCATATCATCATCACCTCGAAATTCTTCATGGAAGGGCGTAGTAGATTTTGGTTTAGGAATCTTTGGGATATGTTACTCACGGGGGCATGCTTTTGCTAACAAAAGATTCCGTAGAAGCTAACACCATACCCAAAGTGAGTTTAATAATCAAAGCACACACTTACCTAAATTAGGAATATGATGATTAATCTTTAATTATATATTCATCAATAATTGACATCATTTTTTTCATCATCCATAGTGGGATGAACCTATACGTTGACGTGTATATCCTTTTGGCTTGCTAATCGATAGGCAAAATCTAATGAACGGATGAGGATATCCCATTTCATCAAATTAAAAAAAAAAAATAATAGGTTGAATTTACATTATATGTAAATCTAAACTAAAATAATACAATTAAATAAAAATTAAAATATAAACTTCAGATGTAACTTTTTACACGTGTAGTGTTAGCTTTTATCTTTTCTGATTTATTGAAAGACAAAGTGCATGGGATTCGAGCTAAAATGGAACATAATGAAGCACAAAAGACAGACACACGTATAGTTCCAAGTTCCGAAGTCCATTTGAGAATCAGCCACTTGAATGGAAAGGAACAAACATACAAAAAAAATAGTTTAATTATTTTCTTTTGGCATTTAAAGGTACAAAGTTTAACAAATTTGAATATCGATTAATTATGAATAATATATTATCCATTATATAAATACTTATATAATTTTTTTTTCTTATAAATATCTTTTTTGCAGCAACTTTCTTCAATATATACTGCAAATAGTAAATGTGAAGATCTCTTCTAGTAAGTATTTAAACCTTAATTCATTGTGTCGGAAGAGACTAACATATTTTAATTTATTCACGTTAAATAAATGAAAATTACACAAACAAAAGGGAGATTTTTGAAACATTGCCGTGAAGAATCGAAATTGTAAGAAACAACAATAAAGCAATCGTATAAAGGGTCTAAAGAGATGAAGTGGATCTCTTAAATTTTTGAAACAAAAAGAAAGCTAGCTAGAACTGGTTCAAATTTTGAAAAGAACACCCTATTGTTATGAAGATGAAAATTGACGTGAAGAAAGGGAAGGGTGTGTTTGTAGAGAAACCCAAGAATGGAAAGAAAGAAAAGACCCATCAATAATTCACTCACGAATAATTCAAAGTTAGTGGGAGGGAGAGACATATATTATTATTGAATACTAAATCACTCATGAGTTCCAAAGGGGTACTCTACACTAGTTTTATATTTTATTTTATTTCTGTATTTAATTAAGTTTTTCTTTTTAATTATATATATTCTTCTATCTACATGAATAAATTCAAATTCAGAAGCATTTTTAAGAATACTGAACACAACTCTAAGTGTGTTAAGTGATGAAGGGTGAATGTATGAAACATGGTTTTGGGGAGGCTCAAGGTACTTTGGATGTGAATTGATGTTAATCTGTGGCAAGAAATATAATAATGGTGGGACGTACGCCTCGGAATAAGGAAGCGCCGTATGGTGAGTGATGGTGGAGGGTGGTAGTTGAACTTTGCAGATAGGGTTATATGTTATTTATGATATGGGTCAAGTTTCTTGCAAAAATTGCCACATTTCACTCACTAACTTTTCATTCATGTACTTGTTTTCTTTTACCTACTAAAAGAAGTACGGATATAATTATAATAGTTACTTACAATATATTAAAAACTAAAGCTTTAAAATACTCATATTCATTTAAAGGTTTGAGTTCAATAAATATTTTTTTTCATACACATTAAAGATGTAGTACATTGAAATGTTTAAGTACATTATACAAGCTCCATTTTTTATTATACGAGCATTGTGGTTCTTCCTAGATATTAAGGTCGATCGACGATAATTTTTGTCAGTCATTGGTCATGTTTATGTCAAGGTTTTTTTATACTTGAAATTGGTTGAAAAATCAAATCAATTTTGATTGATTATGTCCATTGTATAACTTAACTTTCATTGCAATGTGACTTATATGATTAAAGATATGATCATAATATACCTTGTCCACAACTTAAATTCATAGAGAACAAATGTAGAGCATATAAAAAATAATAAATATTCATGAGAAAAATGAAAGAGGATGACAATTAAATCAAATATATAAATGGTTAATAACCTAAAAGAGGTATCATGCACTTGTATTCTAACTATAGCTACCTTAAATTTTATACCAGAATATGAATAGAGCAATGTCTATAAGGAAGAGGAGTTGTTTCTAGGATAGAAATAAACTAAGTCGAGTTAGATTTTTTTAAGCTAAATTCTAACCTTAGTTAAAAACATAAAATCTAGTTTGTTTTATTTATTTATCATAGACATTTTTTAAAAGCCTTTATAGCTTGACCTATCATATAAAGCGTCTTTAAGGTCTACTTTGCGATAATTTAACACTAAATTAAGAAAAAAATATGCATATCATTAAACTTTATAAAAATCAAGTGAAACTTGTTAATATGATATAAACATATTTTAAGGGTATGATACAACATTCTTGATAATTTATTTAAAACATATTTTATAATAAGATCTTTAAATGAGACATAAATTTATCTTTCAATAAGCTTATAAATTTGTCTCTTTATATATAAGTCAGTGTTTAACAATTGAAAAAATACACAAGTATACAACTTTAATATCTTATAACTATTTTAGTGTAATAATAATAATAATAACAACAACAATAACAAGTACTTATCTATTTTTATTTAAAAAGTTGTTTTATTAAACCTAAAAAAAAATGTTGAATGACTTAAAACTTTACTTTTTTAAACTAAATGAACTTTGATGAAATTTTGTACCTAACTTATTTTTTAATAAAGTCTAGTTTGGCCCATGTCAAACAATAGGCCTTTCTTAGAAAATTTGTCCTATTTTCACCCATAACTATCTTATTAATTATTATTTTAATTTCTTGATAAATTAGTCTTATAACTTTCAATTATGGAGATATTATTTTTTTTGTAAAAAAAAATAAAATAGTCATAAATAAAAATATCTGAGATATATAAAGGTATTAAGAAAAATGTGTTATTTCAAATAATAGTTAAATTAAAAAAGAATCACATGTAAGATTTACGAATTGAATTAAGAGTTTATTTTCTATACATTGTGATAGTATAAAATATTTTATAATGTTAATAAATTAAAAATTATTGTTATATAACTTTTATCAGGTCATGAATAATGTCTCTTAAATATTTTAATTATAACAAATAAAAGTTTAACATGTTATAAATAAAGCCTTTTTTAATTAAACAAACAATAGACAAAATTCGTATTATGAATAGGCGATGCTAAAAATATAGTACATTCCTTTGTATTATATATTTTTTTAACAAGAAGCTTTTATGAAGCTCATATTCTAAGTATCTATTATTTTTATACCTTTATCAAATAAAAATGAAGATTAAAAATATAATTTATTTTAAATATTATTTAATATTAATTATCATGTAATTTATTTAATATCAGATAATAAATCTTATAATTTTAACAATTAACAGATAAATATTTAGTAATGATATCAAAATATGAATTTTATAAAATTGAAATACTAATATTACATAATTAAAAATTAAAAGACTAAATTATAAATTAAATATTATAAGAAATTAAAAGTATAATTTAATCGATGCTAAGTTATCTTCAAATTTAAGTAAATTTTATTTTATTTGTTATATCAAATTCTATTATATTTGAAATATCAATGATGTTATTAATGATGGAAGATTAGAATAATACGTATATTATAATGTTTTTTTAATCATATTATAGATACAAAATATTTATTAACTTTGTTAATAATTAATCTTTATTGAAAAATTTAGTCACTTTTAGTAGGATCTCCCTTCTTTATCATGTTT
Source organism: Cajanus cajan (assembly GCF_000230855.2). Classification (NCBI taxonomy): domain Eukaryota; kingdom Viridiplantae; phylum Streptophyta; class Magnoliopsida; order Fabales; family Fabaceae; genus Cajanus; species Cajanus cajan. The sequence continues at coordinate 720,477 of NC_138523.1, forward strand.
CTTTTACACAAGATTCAAACTTAATACTTTACTTAGAAGGACTGAATCTAGTATCACTTGAATCAACTATTTGTTAGTATATTAATATAATTTTTATATGAATTTGATTCATTAAATAATAAAATAATAATACTTTTATTCTATAAAATTAAGTTATATATAAAAAACATTTACTTCGTATATTTATTGGAATTAAATTACTAGTTATTGTAAGATAAGTTGATGTGTTAGGTTCAGTTTGATTATTAAATAGTTAATATTATTTTGGTCTCTAAATAAATGATAATATTGGTAGAGTAAATCCAAAAATATAAAATAATAATAATAATAATAATAATAATAACAATAATAATAATAATAATAATAATAACAATAATAATAATAATAATAACAATAATAATAATAATAATAACAATAATAATAATAATAACAATAATAATAATAACAATAATAACAATAATAATAATAATAACAATAATAACAATAATAATAATAACAATAATAACAATAATAATAATAATAATAATAATAACAATAATAATAATAATAACAATAATAATAATAATAATAATAACAATAACAATAATAATAATAATAATAATAATAATAATAATAATAATAATAATAATAACAATAATAATAATAACAATAATAATAATAACAATAATAATAATCATAATAATAATAATAATAATCATAATAATAATAATAATAATATAATAATAATAATAATCATAATCATAATCATAATAATAATAATAATAAAAATAATAACAATAATAATAACAATAATAATAATAATAACAATAATAACAATAATAATAATAATAATAATAATAATAACAACAACAACAATAATAATAATAATAATAATAATAATAATAATTATTATTATTATTATTATTATTATTATTATTATTATTATTCAACACACATGCATAATGGCGCAAATAAAAGGCTTTGTGGTCCTTGTCTTTTCTTCCCCCAACATAATATTTTGCTGTTTTTTTAGTCAATAATATATCATGTAGCTTTAAGAATTGAAACAAACATTCCCTTTTTATTGGGCTTTGACTAACAGGCCATTTACTTTAACGAGTGCCAAAATTTATATATGGGCCTTAGCCCGTACAAAATTTGTAGTGATGTTAAGTGAGTTTTCATATAAAAGTTCAACGTCTTGTTCAATGTCCCATCATTAAAAAAAAAAAAGTTGATCTGTCATAAAAAAAAACATTTAATTTAATACCAACATGCATCATTCACTAATTTAGATTTTTGTCAATTTTTTTTAAAAATCTATTACTATAATTCGGAGTCATCCTTAAACTTACATTTCAAGGTTAATATTACATGTAATCATAGGCAATTTCTTTTTTACTTATTTCGTCATTTCTATTTAAAAAAATTGAATAAAAAGATTTATGTTCTTAAGATATGTAATTTTGTATTCGAATCCGACATTGTACATATTAAAGAGTAATGTTAAAAAGGTCTTTTAACAATGAATTTCTCACATTTATCAAGAAAAAGAAAAGTTACATCATGATTGCGTCATGAGAATAATTTAATTAAATAAATATTATTTTTAAAATTTTCACATTATAAAGTTTTTGGTTTAAATTTTTCAATATCAAAATAATATAGTTCAAAATTATATTTAATATATGTTTAAATTAGTTTACTTTAAAATATAACTATTTTTATATTTTCTTGCACACTTGTTAATGTGCTTCTTGTACCCAACATTTTTCTTAGTTTAAAATATCTTTAAATTTTTTGAAACCCCTATTTTATATTTTTTGAAATGAGTGTTTTGGAGCACAATACACCATTTTAGAATGGACGTTCTAAGTCACAATAGTTATTTTTGGAACACATATTCTATGTATTTTTTATCTCTCTATAGTAAATATTTTAGACCACAACAATTATCTTTTCACCAAATTTGATTACAATGCAAGCAAGTTCTTAACTTCAATTTGTGAACTCTACTATATAATTTTCTTAACTTCAATTTGTGAACCCTACTATATAATTTTCTTTCACACATATAACAATATCCTTTCTTGTAGCACTTCTCTCATAAAAATATGTTTTTATTCTAAGAACCATTACTTATTTAAGTAACTCAACTAAGATAAATATTGTTATGTCTACTCTAATGCAAGTTTTTTTAAACAACATATCGTATCAATAAGAACTTCAATAAATATCTTAGTCGTAGTGTGCACTTGTCTTTTCATAGTCACTCTTTTTTATCTCAATTTCTCATCGACAAGTGAACTAACACATGCAACACGTGACATTCCAATTTTGTGCTCCATTGTCGGTTTCATTCCACTATAACAACCCCCACGGAAGGGTTTATGTTCCTAACAAAAATAGAATTGAGTTTTTCATAATAAGGAAAAAAAGATCGCTCGAGAAATTTGACAACAAAATTAGTATTTTACGAATCAGATAAACAAATGATAAAAACTTGCGAGAAAATAAAAATATGAGGATGAAATATATTGGAGATGCTCTTGGTATCAAAGATAAGAAAAATAGAAAAATCAAGTGAAATAGTGTGATTAAATATCATTAGGTAGACAAATGAAATGAATATTAATTACTAGGAGTCTAAATATATATTTTTTTTACTTTTTTAAGACTTGTCTTTTTTAAGATTTTTTGTTGAGTCATCCCTCTTTGACCCGTTTTCAGCAAGATGATGGAGAGGTGGGCCAAAATGAGCTTAGCTAACATGTTTTTATCATATCTAATTATCTCAAACATTAAATATCACCTTGCATAAAGTATTATTAGAGCTAAAATTGAGCATTACATCAAATACATTTCCCGAAAAGCAACTTATGTGAGTTATTATATTATATATTTTATAGATTTGTATGTTTCTCTATATTTTCATATCATCTTTCATATTTTAAGCAACTTGATTAATTATTTTATTTAACCAAAAAACTCATCAAAGTTTTTACTGGCTAATAATGTATCTTACTTTTTATATTTTATTATTCATCCTAATATGAATTTAATATAATTTTATGACAATTGTTGAAGAAAAAATAAATATGTATTACATTTTATTTTAAAAAATGACTTTAAAAATATAAATACATAAAAATAATTATGAATGAGAAAAGTTGTATACATATACACTATTGATGCAACAAATTTTGAACAATGTATGAGAAATAATATATTCAACAATCTTACTACAATGAAGATATAATAAATGTAACAAACAACAAAATACACCAGGTGAACAATGCTTTATGAATAAAGGCTAGGGTGAGTAACCTTGACATGTCTCCCATCATGGGAAAGATTTTTAGGACCATACAATTTGTTTAATTTAAATAAATGGTTAAAATTTTTCTTTCCTTCTTTATTATTTTTCTCTCTTTCCTTATTTACCTTTTTTGTTTTCCCCCCTTCTTTTTGTTGTCTATGCTTCCCTTCCTCTTTTACGACTCCATTGTTACTCTACAAACTTCATATTTTTAGCAACTTCATACCAAAACAAATATACAAATTCCACAATTCAAAAGATGGAAAAACTATTTTTACGGCAACCAAAAGGTAGCTATGATTGTGGTCATGACAGTGAAGTGGTGCAAAGGCTTGAACTAGGACAAAAGTTTGACACCCTATATCCCTCATGACATTAGTTAGATAAAACAAATTTTAAAAAGAAAGAAAAATGTGTGATGATTTAAAAAAAAAATTCCCAAATTAGTAAATGTTATTACATGTATAACTTTAAATTGAACACCCAATGTTTTAATAAAAGAAAAATCAAAGGCAACAAATAAAGTTGTTGCACTCCAAAGGACAAATAAATGTTTTCAAAACCAAAGCAACTAAAGGATAAAAAGACCCATAAGTTTCCAAAATATTAAACTATAACTCAAGTTTTGAGATCACGTCTAAACTTCAACATAATTTCATGTCTGAACATCTCCTCTGCATCAATCTTAAATTGATCCTTTCTTGCAAATGATAATGTCAAAACACAAATAAGCAAACAGAAAAGGTAGAGTGAGATACATCTCACTCAAGCTCCTAGTGTGAAATAAAGGTTGAGAAACTCACAAAACATATAACACATAATAATCAACATGATATTGCTTTAAAACCTTAATACACATCTTAAAATTATTTTGGAGGTGCATAGCACAACTAGGTGCACTTAGTTTCCAAGCAAGAGTCATTTTTTGCGACTTTAATGTTTAACATAAGGACAATCACACTTAGTGCCCACAAACACTATGCTTTTTAAGGCTTTTGTGCTTAGCATGGATGTATCCACACTTAATGCTAGAAGAAGATAAAGACAAATAAAAAAAGGCTTACTAGTCCAAAAATAGAAAGACCTTTGAGAAAATTGCTAAAAGTGTCTTACACCAGCAAATTATCATTTGACTTGCCAACTAGAAGTTTTGTCCACTTCATCCCATGGAGGATGAATTTTTCCACCTGTGGCTTTAATATGTTACCAACATCAAACTAACAACTATGTTAAAGTACTAGTTGTTTATCCCTTCATTCTAACATGTCAAGGAGCCAATCGAGGTGAAGATAATACCTAATACTAATAGGGTTTGCCCCATACTCCCTATACTTGATATTCAAAAGAAGAAATCTAAGAATGCACATGTTCCTAATATGTTCACTTTGTCCAAGGTGTAGTTTTAGAAGTTTTCACAAATGTTCTTGCAAGCTTGGTGAATATAAGACACATTGAAGAGTTCACTAAATTTAATGCCAATAAATTTTAGCAGCAACACTTAAAGCGAAAATAAAAAATAACCTTATAGGAGTGAACTTTGACAAGAGAATAAACATATTCCCACTAATAAGGTTGACAAATACAAGATATGTCAAGCTCACACTCATAGTTCTCTCACACTTGTGTTGCCTTTGTTTGTCCCGATCCATATCCAATCCTTGGCTTTTAGACCTATATATTTTATGCTATGGTTCACATATTTAATTAGTCTGAATGTATAAAAAGTTTTGGATCATAAGCTAAACATGAGAAACTAAGATTTACAACTTCAGATTATAGTAAAACTAAAATATTTCATTGTATCAAACACTTCTTAAATATTTCACATAATATATGCTTATTGCAACAACTTATTTATTACATATATTATTAATAAAAAATCAACAATATTTTGAAAAAAAATTAATGTATTATCAAGTGACATTTGTTTGTGTATTAAAACCTTTATTTATAATAAATAATAATAATAAATTTATAATTAAAATTTATAATATAAAAGAGTAAATATACTCAGTCTTAAAAAATTATTATTTTTAGTTGTTACTAATTTTTAAAAGGAACTAACTCAATAAACAAAATATTATAAAAAATTAAAATAAAAAGTAGATCCAAAATCGTAAAAACAAATTCTATATGAACTATTTTAAAAATATTTTTAATAATTAAAAAATCAAAAAAATAAGAATAAAAATATGTTCAAATCTTATATTTTTTATTGAATATAATTTATCTAAAAATAGAGAAAGAAGAGAAAACTCAAAACAGCACAGGTTCCCAATAAAATAAAATTAAAAATAAATCTAGTTCAACAAACAAATAAAATAAAAAAATGATGTTAATGATTTGATTTGGTTTCCTTTGGTTGTTCTTGTTCATGGTGGTATTGATAACAGCAGAATAGAAGAGAGAGAGAGAGAAGCAAAACCTAGAAATCGCGTTTTGAGCGTTCCCCAAATTGCGAAACCCTAACTAACGCAATCTGGAAGATGAGCATTCGAAAGTTGAGTGGCGAAGAATCGCAAACACTTTATTCACTCCTAAGAGCAGAGCAGCGTCCACTCCATGAGATCCTCGCCAACTTCAACTCCGCAATCTCTTCCTCTCGCCATTTCACTATCTCTTCCTATCTCCTCATTCTCTTACAGGTAACAATCCCTTTCCTTTTACCCTTTTTGGTTCCGTACTCTCAATTTTCAACTACTAGGGTTTTTCTATCACAACTCTTCTTCATAATTAGATGCTGCTTTTGGCATGTCATTTCTTTTGGGGTTGGGGTTTTTCTTTGCCCCATTTAAATTCTAACATGATGGGTTTGTATTTTTTTTTCTTCAATTTTGTGAGTTAAAGATTTTTGGTGTGTGTTTTTTTGTTACCCTGCTATTTTTTTTGGAAATGGTGTTGAATGTTGTCTAATTGGAATCATTTGCGGGCAGGACAACAAGGTGCTCAGCACCACTGAGCGGTTAATAGCTTTTGCTCTGCTAGTTGAGGCTTATTCATCCCAGAAACCTGCTTCAAATCCCTTCATAAGCTTCATCGTAAACGTAAGTGGTTATTGTTGTTGGAGCTTTTTGGTACGGTTACTACTTTTTTTTTTTGTCTATTTCTTTGAAGTTAAAAGTTAAAACCAGTTTTGAATGCAAGAGGGGTATATGATTCCTTTACAAAGAGTCAGTGAAGAACATAGGAAAGATGGACAGGCACCTTGAATAAGGCTTTATCGTTGAAATTAGTTAGAATATTGTTAGTGATGTATGAGAAAGTAAATGTCTCAACAGACTATATTTCCAGATGTTTGGATCCATGTTCAGCTCAACGCTACATTATGTAGCTTATACATTTAACGCTAAAATTAGATGATACATGTTATAACTTAGACAATATGTATGACTATAATGCTCATCCAAACACAATGAAAAAGTTTGTGACTTGAAATGTTGCACAAACTGGAAAAATCTAACATACTTTCTGCATTTTAATTTTCTGATCTTCACTGCTTCTCAAACCTGAAATTCTGACAAAATAGAACTAACTATATTTCATTAAACTAGCAATTTTAATTTTGTCACTATGGGGCTGAAAAATGTGTATGATTTAAACTAGCAATTTGACAACCATGTGAGTAAGAAAAGTGTATGAATGCAAGATAGACCAATTAGTGGGGAGAGGAGGGGCTAGGAAAACACTAGAATAAACTATTAAAAAGAGAACTTGTGCAAATGGTGTAACTGAAATGTGGATTTGACAGAGCTAAGTAGTGTTGGTTGGTTTATGTAGTCAACCTTGCCTGCTGAAATATGTTCAGTGTTTACTATTGTAGTTTCTCTTTAGCCAATTGCCTTTTGGAACTCTTAATGAAATTCTTAGCTGAAACAATTATGAAAGATAAAGATAATTTTTTTTGGTTACAGGCTTCCTGTAATGAAGGGTCAGAAAAAGTTGAGAGGGCATTTATTCTGCAGCTATTAGGTGTTGATATCTCCAACAGTGGGAAAGAGGTGATATGCTGTTTTATTGTCTAACGCTAGTCATATACTTTGTTATCTCTATTTATCCTCCATAATGATGTTGTTTTGTCTTCAACATAATTCCTATTTTATGCAGTTAAGCATCATTTCTTGTTATCTATTAGCTACAATTTCTTGAACTCATAGTCTGGAAAGAGGAAATTTATAGGTATTGTTATTAGGCACCTGCAAGTTTTGATATGTAATACTATTAATGGTACCTTGGAAAACTACTCTTTGTCAAGTAGAGGAAGAATTTAGAGGTGTTATTTTGTTTTCTGTAATTTGAATGAAGTTAGTTGGAAAGCAGAAGTTTTATTCAGAAGATGTATTTCTTAAGGGGGTCTATTTTACTGGTTGCTGGTTCCATATTATTATTATAAGAGACTTCTGATTTGAGATTGTTGCTGATTTGGTGTTATTTTTTCTAATCTTTTTTCCTTCAACTTGTTTCTTTTGGCTCTAATATTTGTCTGTTGGATTGGAGTTCTAATCCTCCTTTCATGTTCCCTTCTCCTTCATCTCTCCTAAAAAGTTCCTTGATAAAATCTATGCTCTTGTTGGTCATTAAATTTGTCTAGGATTGGAAAATTTATAAATAGAATGTTGTTTGATGGTCAAACATATTTCTAACATATTTTTAGTTTTAGATTCTGCCACTTGTTTCACCTTCAACATGCATTTAAATGTTTTCTGTTGGTCTTCCTTACTCTGTCTCTTTCATTAGATGTTTATCTTTAGCAGTTTATAATTTCTGAGAATCTGAGGTGTTTTTCTTTGCCTGGAGGATTGCAGTTTCTTAAACAGTCTGCATCAGATTATGTGAAAGGATTTGATCAGTCATTACATGTAAGTTACTAATAGATTTGCAAAATACTTGCCCATAATATATCCAATACTGTCCTTCCATAATATCTAACTTTTCTTGAGATGTATCCCTGCTTTTTTAAATGTCTCCAGATAGTCCTTCCCTTGGTTTAGGATTTCATACTTATTTATCCTCTCTGATTCCAGGAGTTCCCTCCACTAGATCAGTTGAAGCAGCAGTTTTGTGATAAAGTTCATCCAGAATCATATCGATCCTTATTTAAAGATGGTTCTGTAAAAAATCTAGTCCCAGACCCAGATGTTCCCCCAAGTTGTGATGCAGATTCACACGAGTATGGACCTATGTGGTGGATTGACTAATTTATAGTTTTTTATTTATTAAATTTTACTTTGTTTTTTTTGTCCATTTAATGGTTTCCTTTAGCAATTTTAGCATGGTGATTCAAAGTTCTTATGCTCTGTATTATTATAATGACCCATTTATAGATTTGACTTGCAACCTGGAACAAAACCTAAACATGGTGCTGGAGATAAAGATGAGGCAGTACTTGGGTTATTGTCAAATCTTTCATTGGAAGGATTAAGTCCTCACTGGATTAGACCCCTTCCACCAAGGCTTCCGATACTTGATGGGGAGGTACTGCATATTTGTATCTACAGTGCTTGATTCTTAAGTCTTAATTATCCAAACTATTTATGCTGGGAAACTCTTTTCAGCTAGTTTGGCTCAATCCTGACGACAATCATGAACTTATGTGGGACTATGGTATGTGCGTTGATACCAGCAGAGGGGCTGCAGTAAGGGACTTAATTGCAAAAGCTCTGAAGGGAGCTCTTGCACCTGCACAGCAAGAGGTGATTATTATTATTATTGTTATTATTATTTGATAAAAGATGAAAACATCATAGGAGCAAAGATTACCCTGTGTCTGCATCTCTGTTAAGAATAAGTGGATAAGCCCTTGAAAAGACAATATGATTTACCCTGAGCAAAATCCAAAGTCTTAATCTTAAAATATCATTTTTTCAACTCATGAAATATCTTGAAATATGAATGTTACACTAACCAAATTAGCCTAATAGTAGTGTGGAACTGTGAATAACAATTTGCCTTAAAAAATTTAGCCTCTTTGACCAAATTTTTTAAAGCTAGTTAAAAATTGGTCCTTGGACGTAGGGCATCATTAAGAGACAGCAGCAGAACAATGTAGGGACAGATGAGGAAATAATTCTGAACAAGCAATCAAGTACCACATTGTAACATACATATCAAGGGGAAAAAAATGTGGTTCGTATGGAATCCAAACCTGCAACTTGTTACGTGGAAATTAGATTACGAGATGGATCTCCTGATTGATTTGTAAGGAAAAAGTTTTCCTTTTAGTTTGGGATTTTAAGGAAAGCTGAATAAATCACTGGAAGGCTCTTCAACATATAATAGCATAGATGATCTGCTGTAGATATTCCTTGCTAATTGCTACAGATTGCATCTCATTGCAGTATGGAAAGTGATATCTGTATCTTAGTTCTTTTCATCGAATGTATAATGAAGAATACGATGTGTGATTTTCTTTTAATCCAGCAAGTCCTGGTGGAGCTGGCGAATGATCCAAAACTTGTATATCACTGTGGGCTGACACCAAGAAAATTGCCAGTACGTGTTTTTGTAATCTCTTTTGATGACTCATTGACCAAGTTAGCTCTTGATGTTTTATTCTCATTTTTTTTAATTATCAGGAACTGGTGGAAAACAATCCCCTTATCGCTGTTGACGTTCTCACTAAGTTGATAAATTCTCCAGAAATAGCAGAGTACGGATTTTTCCTCTATTATATTTTTCTGTCATTTACTGTATAAATTATCCTATCGCTATTATTTTCTTTATTTCTATTTGCTTATTTATGGATACAGATACTTTACAGTACTGGTCAATATGGACATGAGTCTACATTCAATGGAAGTTGTTAACAGGCTTACTACAGCAGTTGAACTACCATCACAATTCATTCACATGTACATAACTAATTGTATAGCATCCTGTGTGAGCATTAAGGTACTTAACTTTGCATTTGTGTCATAAGCTTTTATTGCCTGAAAAACATTTTTTCACCAAAATATTGTACTTCTGTATTAATAGTTATTGGCACTTTATTTTATAGCAAAATAATTGACCTTAGAGATGGTGTTAGGTCTGGAATTTCGGAAATCACCAATCTGTTTGCTGTTTTGTGGTATCATAGAAGTGCTTTGTAGATGATACCTTAACTTCACAATATTCTTTGAACCGGACAGAAAAGTGTCCACATGAATGTACGATGCATGCATGCACACACATTTGTGCTTATTAAGACGCCCTTATCTAATCACCTGCTTATGTATACTAGAGTACCTTATTTTTCGACAAATCCAAAAATAATTCCAAGCAATGAATGTGGGTGTAAAAAAGGTTCACAAAACAGGCATTGGTATGCTGTATCCATACAAATAATATTGCCATAGAAAAATGAAAATCTTTTTGGTAATCATTTCTGTTTGCAATTCACAAGATGACTATGTTATTATTTTTTCAGTAATTAACGTCTATGATTTCTACCTTCTTTCTCTCAGGATAAATACATGCAGAACAGGCTTGTGAGACTTGTCTGCGTTTTTCTGCAAAGCCTAATTCGGAACAACATTATTAATGGTGAGTTTACCTAGTTGGGACATTGTTGAATGTCTACAACTGTATAACATAATTTTATTTCTTGTAATTTTATAGTCTTGAATAAATTGGGTCACTAATAAAGGGAAGAAAATAAGATAAATTATTGGTAAATAGCTAGTTTTGCTGTGGACAAATTATATAGTTGATGTCTAGTGGAAGGTGTGGAATGGGTATGCTTGAACATGTTTGGAATTTGTTAAAACTGTTGTAGATTATATTGTTGATCCATGTAGTCGACTTTGCTTAGTAAGGTAAGGATTTTGTTGTTTGTTTGTGGTAGATAATATTGTAAAAGACATTCTTTGTTGAAGGCATACCAGTGAAGTTCTTCTAATTGCGTTTTGTTTACTAAGCATATCTAGAAATATTTTCATTACTTGAAATTTACTTTCAATAAGCTGCTGAATTTGTAAGCAAGTATGAATTAATTGGAATATAAACTTCCGATGGGGTTTTGTTGGGGCTGCGTGTTTATTGTATTATAAATTTCAGTCACATACTACATACAGCTAATCAACAAGCCATCATTGAATAATCATTTTTGTTGGATCATCATTTGTAACCACATGTTTTCCTGCCATCCTGCTATTTGAATTTAACTATACATTGGACATGGTACTAAATTTGGCTTCCCACCAAGATCTCCAAAAGGTTCTTTTGTGTTAAATTTAGAAGTTTTGTCACCAATAGAGATGCTAAAAGGCTTTGTGCTCAATTTGTGGTTGTTTGGTGTGTTCGGTTGGAAAGAAACTCTGGAATTTTCTCTAGTCGACTGTTACATTTGGAGTTTATTTGGGATTTGACTAGTGCACTCAGATTCTGTGGCTTAAGGGACTTTTTTAGGGGGGCTGGCTTTGTATATCTTCATGTTCTAATTTTTTTTTTTTTCCCTCTTGGATTAGTTTTTTGAGGATATCTTATCTCTTGTATTTGAATCTCCTTTCTTTAAAATAAAAAAAAGTATTGAGAGTTGATTTTGCCTGGTTTCTGATTTGTTGTTGGCTATTGAGAGGTGAATGTAATTTAGTATATTTACTGGCACACAAAAGAAGTGAAAATGGCAGCATGTGACTGATTTTAGTGAATGATCTGAACTTGCAGTTAAAGATCTCTTCATTGAGGTTCAAGCGTTTTGCATCGAGTTTTCTCGGATTAGAGAGGCAGCTGCGTTATTTAGGCTTCTCAAGTCGTTGGAATGATTGTTGTTTTAGCCAGTCAGTCAATTTTCTCCTCTTTCCGGTCCTATTTCGAGACTCTGTAGATATGTATCTACCTAGAGCTAGGTAGCGTTATGTACTCATTTCAAATTGTGGACAATAAATCAAGATTATAGCTTTAATATCATTTGCATTTAATTGTAACGGGTTATATTGTGAAATGTTCAAACTAGTGAAAATAGAGAATTTAGTGTAATTGAATTTTACAACTACTCTCCCCTGTCCTTGTGTAAACTTTTTCTTTTACTATGCTAGTTAAGTAAACAAATCTTCAAATACAAATTTTTTATTTTTTGTTTGTATTTTCTGAAAGGAGGGCTGGACTCTATGAAACAGTAATAGACCTTGGGTAATTATCCATACACAATCGTTCATAAGCGTAACAATCCATAAAATTTAGATTGTGAAATTGTGTAGACCCTGAGCCACAAGTAACTAAGTGTGACTACTGTCCAGCTAGAAAATCTGCAGTGATATTTCGTTCACTGCAGCAGTGATTGAAACAAAGCTACTATCTATAGAGTAATGATACATGAACAAGAGATTTGTATAATGGTAGTATTGCGTTATTATTTATTTATTTTTTCTATTACATTATGATATTAATTTTTTCTCGATTGTACAAATTGTGTAAGTATTATTTCTCCCACATTTATTATGATCTAATTTGAAGCACAACATATGATTCAGAATTTTTTGTTATTAAATTCATTGATAGTAAATAGTTACAAGCAACTTTGCTAAAATTTAAGCAACCCATAAAGCGGGTCAGTGCTGATTTGAAGTGATGTGGCACAGGGAGTTGCTTATAAACAATCCCCATTGCAGATGCTCTTATACAACCCTTAAATCGGTTAATGGCTACCTACATGAACTCCCATGTTAATATTAGTACAAGTTCAATAGTATTTTCAAGGATATTAAAATTACTTGAAAAGGAGGATTTTCTCGTACTTTCAAGATTCTCCCTTGACATCTCTATTCACCAAAATTATCTTTCAACCAATGAGTTTTCACCGAAGATTTCCTTTTGAGACATAAATATTATCAAGGTGAGTTTTTTTATTTTATTTTAAATAAAGTCTTCTTTATATGCATGACTACACTATTTAAAGAAGACAACCATCTATCAATTGTTCTAGACTTATCACTTATCAGTGATGAGATGTTTTTTCTGGAAGTTGGCCTTAGTGGGTCACTAGTTAGTGTCCTAGTGAACCCTGTCTGAGTTCAGGGTGTCTCTCCTTGGTGTCAATTCTCATATCCGAGGTTTTCTCTCCTGTTTGGAGGTTTTCTATTGGTATTAAAATTTCACATATTCATGCCTAAGCAAAGGAATAGCAAAAGAAGGATTTTTCATTTTCCTCTAATGGCGAAGATTTTACTAGAGTAAGAAACTACTTTTGTAGGAATGAAATGAATGGAAGAAGGGTCAACTTTACGAGGCCCACATTGTTCTATTTCTCAATTCTAAAATACGAATTTGATTTTTTTTTGTCTCCTGTTTTAACAAGGAAATATAACTCCTTTCACAGGATCGGTTATAAAGATAAAGGCAAAGTAGTACTTCTGTAACTTCATGTCCAAGTTGGAGAATTTGACCTGTTCACTTTATATAAAGTATTTTTTAAGGCTCAACATGCTGTTTTGAAAAGTCTAATTCATCTTAAATACTTATTTAAAAAAATATCGTAGAGTATAAATTTGTCAATTCGTCGTAAAGCCTTTAGATGGATGATCGATTCTAAACTTCAATGTATGTCATTCTTATTTAAGCCTTTAAAAAAGACCAAAACATATATAATATTTAATACATTATTGAGTAATGACAACAATTCATTCAATAATTTGTTTAATATTTTTCATGTCTAACTCTTCATCATTAATGAATGTAATAAAATGTGATTGAGAGATAAATACAAAAATTATGTTATATAAATATGTTGTATAAGTATAAATATCTATTTAATATCTTGATTGATAATATTTTCCTTTTGAATATTTTGTACATTATAATAATAATAATATTATTATTATTATTATTATTATGTTGACATAATATCTAATTATAATATTATTTGTTTTCTTAAATAAATCGGATTAATAGGTTTAAAAAACTTATCAACTAGCCTTTAATTGGATCTATATTTAGTTAAATTGATATGGATTTTTTTTTAATTTTATTATTATTATTATTATTATTATTTATAAATATACCACCTTTTCTTTTTTAAAAATGCAAATTTTTAAAATACTCTTAATTTTTTTAAAATTTTTTTTACATCTCCGTTGTTCAATTTAGTACTTTCTTCTTATTTTTTACACATTTTTTTCCCAGTTTTTACATGCATCTCGTTAAGTAGGTAGCTTTAATTCTTTCGCTTTTTTACATTATCCTCTTACCCCTTTCAGTTTTCACAATGTTACCCTCTCCATTCTTTCAATTTTCACACGCATCCCGATTAGAGAACTGGTGCAAAATAGTATTGTAGGCACGTGCAACTTTCTCGACAATGTTAAATGTGTTGAGTCATATGCATGTTTTTTCTCCAAGTACTTCCTCCCCTTTCACACACGTTCCCTTCCTTTTCCTTCCTTGACATTCACGTGTTCTCGCTGTTTCTAGCTTGCTCTATGGACATACTCCCGAAAAATGTAACGTCCTCTACCCTGCATACCATAACATATAATATAATATAATATAAAACTGAATAACCTCAATATAATAAATAAACTCAAAATCCATATAGATAGAAAGAATCACATTTTAACATAAACTAAACTTAGCGAAAATAATAAATTACAAAAAAAGTAAAATCAACTACTCAATTTAAATAATATAAATCAAATCCTAACTAATCCCCAGTGTCACGTGTCCTACTGGAGCAAAATTCAACAATGAGGACTAGGTCTCATCACCAACATGCTCAGCACCATGTTAATGATCACATGCAACAACCATAAGAAAATAACACAAAAGAAAAAGGAATGAGAAATATCTCACTATAGCTCATGGTGTAGGAATGCAAACTGGCTAGCTAAACAAAAATAACTCATACAATAAGAAATAACATACACAGTTACACATTATCATCATACCTAATTCATTCATAACATAACAAACAACAATAGATAAGTTCATGATGCATATGCAATGAACATGAACTACATGTTATCATGCAAGTGACATCAGTAAAAATACCACACGTGTATTGTCCCTAACAATACACTAAAATAGTCTAGGAGTATATGTCGGATCATATCCTCTGTACACTTTCACTAAAAGGACATACTACTAGGGTCTGGTTGGGATAGCTAAGCTACAAAAGATACATCCCATGCTCACGAGGGCAAGATTGATACTTTTAAACTAAGCTATCCCCAAGGTTGATTTTCAAGATTTTACACAAGGAATCTTCTCTGATGGTATATTCCATATCATATCCTTATAAAAATATTTTTATGCATATGATGCATGGAAAACAGTCTCTATGCGTTGCATTCACATGATTCCATACTCATTATACACTTTCACATATTCATCAATAGAGATCAATTCATATCCAACTCAACATCACATTACAAGAGTTACAATCATTGGCTTAAATAAAAGAACAATAGAAGAATCACATGCAGAATGGTGTCCAACGACACACTTCTCGTGCCCACTGCGATACCTTCAGAGGACCACATTAATCTATTTCTAGACCATACCCAACGTGACTGAGCCCATGCTCGATAAGAACACCACCAAGAACTCTTTGGAGTGTCCATGCCTAGTGTGATTCAGCTCACGCTCAACGAAAATGTCACAAGGAACCCTTGGAGTTTTTGCCTTCGGCAAGGGTCATCCCACACCCCACATGAGAGGCCCCAAGAGAAAAATTTTCTCTCATCTTCGATGATGTCTGGCATGCCCCAAGTGGCACCTAGTGATGTATCAAAAATAACACGCATAACAAAAACACAAAATTTTGACTCACACATCAATTCACCAAAACTTATCATTCAATTGGTAAACATGTTCTATAACAATTAGACTAATGCCCAATATCATCTAATTCACATATACAACTAATATCTTTCCTCAAAATTACACCAAATTCCCTTAGGATTTTCCATAGGAATCCACAGAGACCTCAAATCATACAATTAGTCTAAAAACATAAAATTAATCATACATTTTGACAATTCATGGCATCAATTATGAGTGAGAATAATAAGGAGCAAAATAGAACACATTACCAGAAATCCCTCATACATAGGCACAAAACATATATAGGATTGGGGTAATCCCCCTACCTGACATATAAATCCACATCTAGAGCAAAATTTCTTACTCTCCTCTTACCTAGATAAGCTATAAATGACAGGTGCATGACTTTGGGTGATTTCTTTCTTACTCTTGTTCTCCTAACATTGAAGTGTATACATGAAAATAGAGGCGTAAAAGGGTTTCATCAGAAAATTCTTCTTTAAAAACAAAACTAACTCTCTTTAACCCCCTAATTAAAACATATTAATCATAGTTATAAATCCTTTTCCTTTTTAATAAAATATCATATAATATATTCTAAAATAAATAGTAAATATTCCTTATTAATAAAATAAAAATACCAAAATTACTAATAAAATATTTATATTAGCTTTCATGAAAAATGAGATGTTACAAAAAAAATACAACATTAAATTTAGTGTTCCAAAAAATATTTTTCAAAATATTAATTTTAGTGTTTTAGAAAGTATTTATTGAAATAACGAAATTCATATTTTAGAAAGTACTTTCCAAAAAAATTTATATTTACTTTCACAAAATACTTTTTTAGAACACTAAATTTATTATTTTGTAAATAATTTTTCAGAATTATGTAAAAAAAATACTTTCGGAAAATGCTTTCCTAAAACACTAATTTTATGATTTTGGAAAGAGCTCTCTGAAATCATGTAAAGAAAAACACTTCTAGAAAGTACTTTTTAGAATACTAATTTTACTATTTTAGAAAATATTTTCTTGAACACTAATTTTACTATTTCAAAAAGAACTTTCTAAAATTATGTAAAAAAAATACACTTATAAAAAATAATTTTCAGAATATTAATTTTTACTATTTTGAAAAGTAGTTTATGGAATACTAAAAACAAACTTTTAAATAACTTTCTCAAAAAGTATGAATTTTTTTTTTAATTCAATGGATTACTTCTGTCCTCCATTGTCCATTGAAAATGTTATAGGCAGAAGTAATTTGCAAAAAAAAAAAAAAAAAATTCAACTAGCCATGCACAAATTATCATTTTTTTTTTTTCATTCTATCCCCTTTTACATGCATGGAAGAAGGAGGAATGTGTGTATGAAAGGAGATGAAGTGCTTGGAAAAAGGGTGTATTTATTACTAAAATGTATATATCAAGAGTCTTCTTTTTATTATAAAAAATGTCTTAATACTTATTTAATAAATAAAATAAAATAAGTAAGATCTAACTTAAGTCCAACACAAACTACTTAAAGACATCATGTGTTAATAAATGATTTAACTTATTTCCACACCTAAACTCCATTTTTTTTTCATTTACATAGAGAACCATAAACAAATTGCAATATAACTAATTAGTATTTTAGTTTGTATATTAAATATTTATTATATATAACTAAAATTTATAATAAATTATATATTCAAATAAACATTATATTTAAATATATAAGTTATATTTAAAATTTAATAGATATTTTTAAACATATAGATTATATTTTAAATTTATGATAAATAACTTATATTATAGTATAAGATTATTTTTATTTATTGATAATATTTTTTAAAATAAATTTAATTCATAAATAATTATGATGAATAATAACTGAATTAGATAAAAAAATTTAAAAAAAATCCTTAAAAGATTTCTTGTTGAAATTTTTTTTTTGAAAATCACGAAGGAGTCATTCATATTTAATATTTAATATATAAAAATTTATTTATAAATAATTATGATAAATAAAAATTAAATTACATAAAAAATTTAAAAAATCATAAAATTCCTCTCATTCAGAAAAAAAAAATCTTAAGAACACTTTCATATAAAATAATCATTCGTATTTAATATGTATGAGTTGATGTCTTAATTTATACCAAAATTATTTTGTATTTTAATATGATGACTATTATTTCCTTGTTTATTATATCAGGTTAAAGTATTTAAGAATAATGTACAAAGAACATAATTAAAAATATATAGTTTGATTAATTTTATTTTTTATGATAAATAACTTTAAAAGTAATTAGTATAAGAATCAAAACTTAATATGCAATACAATTGTAATCAAATGATAGTCTAAATACTCTTTAACATTAGACTATTTACTCGAAACAGTAATTAATATTATCTGAAATTTATAAATATAGATATACAAATGAATAAGAACAATTTTTTCTTTCAAATACGAAGAAATTAGTACCCTATTTTTTTAGGAGTAACAATAGTTCCAGTTTCAAAGTCAAAGAAGTAAACTTAATTATTTTAGACTTTTTATTATTAAAAACTACTATCTGATTATTATAAAATATATTTATGAGCTAAAGTGAAATATTTCTCAGAAAATGAACAACTCTTCCATTTTTCCTTCTTGGGCTCCATTTACATTAATCCCTCGTAGAAAAATGCTATCACCTACGCAAGTTGCAAGAAAATAAAACCATACAAAAAAATTCGTGATACTGGGGGCCACAAAATGTTGCAAGACTCACAACAATCTCATCACATTAATATACTCTGGAATAATTGTGTTAAGAGAATAGAAAGAAAAAAAAAGAAGACAAATCGTGTACTAGATATACATAACTAAAACTGTAATGTATTAAACCCTGATGTGATGCCTTATTCATATGGTCATCACTCATCAGTCCTCATGAAATTAATAGCATAGAATTAATGAAGTACTGCTAAAATCATCCTGCAATTATCCTATTGCAATTGGAGCATTGTCATGAACATAACTAGCATGACCAGCCAAAGTGAACTTCCTCGTAAAATTGAGCTACCTGATAAAAGTCAAAATATTAAATAACAAAAAATAATTATTGAAAAAGTCAACGGAATTATGATATATGACAGATTATAATTAAATGCTAGTTTTATCTTTTGATATGTGAAAATCAGACTTGATACCAAGAAGTTTATAACAATTCATGCATAATGCACAACAAAATAAGCTAGACCCCTTTGATAGATTGAATGCTAGTTTGGAAATCGTTTTGTGCATGTACTATTTACTCTTACAATATATAGCTTGACAAATTAATTTCTGACCAAGTTAGGAAAACAGTTTTAATTGCAATTTTGATAACAATAGGACCATATTCATGGCAAAAGAATAAAGAAAGTCTGACTTTTCAACTGTTTAAGGTAGGTCTATTAATTGAATCAAAGTTCAGTTTCTCTTGTGATTTTAGAAAAAAAACAACACATGCATGGTCTCAATGAAGACCAACTTATACAACAAACAAAACTTCTGTTTGATAAGCAAGGTACGGAAAAACCAAATGCTGAATTAGTCATTCAGTTGTGGCCTTACCCTCATTTTTACTGTTGTCATTCAATGCTGGTGGTGCAGAAGTAGATGAGTTTTTGATTGATATTCCAAGTTCAGAACAACCCATGCCAATAGAACCTTGAACAGAAATTTCAAATCTCAAGTAAGTTATCTTCAACTACTTACAATGAGACATAAACCTATTTGGTTGGACTTTTCTAGTACTTTTAGGAAAAAAAATGAAATAAGTTTCTTCATAATGTAAAATTAACTTATACATAAGTTAATTTGTAGAATTCTCGTTAGCTTTTCCAAAATCTTATTTTAACTTATGCATAAACTAACTTATGGAGAAGTGTATTTCAATTTTTCTTCCTATTTTTTTTTTCTTCTTAAAAGTGCTTCTAGAGAAGTTTACTTGAATAAGCCCATAGATCAAAACATTTTTCCGCATCAACATCAACCACAGAACATATGATTCCCTTAAAACAAATGGCACTAACTATATGTGAGGTTTTTAATCTTACATTCCATGAAGCAAGGGAAGGCAGTGACATTTAGGAGATTGTAATAGCCAGCATCACATTCACAATTATAGGAGAAGATGGATGTCTTGTTGCATGAGCCACCTCCACAATCAACCCAATGGCAAGCTACAACAATAAGGCACCAACAAATTGCTATGCTATCTCCAAAAAACATCACATTGAAATATGAGATCCATATAGTTATATCTTTCAATTACCATCAAAAATTGACTCATTGGATTTCGGTGTCTTATCTTGAACAGGGGCAGGGGCTTTGGAGCAAGAGTAGTCCAGTGTACCTACAGAGAATTTCATGCAAATGTTTCAACATGTGAGAAAATGAAATACTTTCGAGAGAAATACTAGTAACACTCTAAATTAGTTAGACCCAGTAAGAGACTATATTAGAAAGTGTGTCAGGGGTCAAGTCTGTTGCTAGCATTCTTTGTACTTTTAATAGTCACAAAGAAAACTCAAACACCATTCAATCATAAGTGAAATCTTAATACAATAGTGACTGTCTATGTTTATTATATAAGCTAATGGCTAAACTCGATGCACCTGCAACAGAAACATCACTGTTGTCATTCATAATTCATTAGTAAGTTTTAGAGTTCCATTTGGCACTTGCTAAACGTATAAACAAAAATTATAGTCTGAAACAATTTGCCACAAGCATTGCATGGAAGGTTCAGTTGTGTTGGATTAGTCTATTACAATTTTGCATTTGTACTTAATTTTATCTCAAAGCTAATGAAAATTTCGAACAGATTATCATATTATAGTAAACCTCTACTCCCACAACTTTAGAATGGGATTACATTACACTCTTGCAAATTTAAGATTAATCATCTTGGAAATTATGCGACAGTGGACTGGACCATTATAAAAAGAATAATTCAAAATCTTCAGATAGTTTTGATTGCTTTTATCTTTTCAAAACAAATGCATATATTTTTTTTTTCATTTAATACTCAAAAAAAGTTAATATTTTGTGTTCATATTTCTTCAACATATTAGTCAGGAACAACACTGATAGGATCCTAGTGTATGAAGAAAATCGCTACCCCTCAAGCAAGATGTATTCTTCTTGGTGAAATTTCCACCAAGTTATCTCCCTACCCTTTTTCTTGTTACAAAGTCAAACACAACATACGTTTTCAACCACATGCAACCAAACTAGACACCAAAAAGTAAACAAACTACATAGCAACTTGTTCTTTGCAAAATAACCATGTTCTGCTATGTTACCACGAGAAATGTTGGCGACACACATTCTGACACTTTATCTCCTATTGGTTTAAAATCACAATCATCAAATATTTTTCCTATGAGAGGTAGTGTCAATATTAAAACAATAGAGAACAACACAATAATATTGAACATAAGAGAGTTGTTTTCTTATCTTACAATTGGGAACTATGCAAGGAAGAAACTTCAAGTCCGTCTCATTGGAAAGAGCTTGCTTCCAACCCGGATCACACTCGCATTCAAAGAAGAAAGAGCTGTTATTAGAAGGTTTGCATGTTCCTTTTCCACATTCCACTTCCTTGCAAACATTATCTGAACCCATTTAACATGAAAACAAAGAATATACATCATGTTAAAGCAACTCAGAATTCCCAAGCTGTCAAAAAAAAAAAAAAAACTTGAGAACACCCTTTTATGAAGGATTTGGATCAACAAGACATGGACATAAAAATACACAATATTTTTGCATGCAAGGACCATATCTATCACCATCTTGTTATTCAAGAACAAGAGAGATCCATCCAAATCCCAAGCCGGGAAATGAAAATCAACAAACAGATAGTAAGCAGCAAAAGAGATTATTGAAGAAATGGTTACAAACCAAAGATGGGAGCAAGCAGAGGGGAAAGGAAGTCAGATTTAGATGAAAGAGGTTGCAGAAGAAGAAATGCAACAAGAGCTATGACACTTGCGAAGGCCATTTTCAAGTCAGAGAATGGGGAAGGGCTTATATTACATAACATAAAAAGTTAACACTAGAAAGCAAACAAAGGTGAGATATTTGGTACTTGTGTATTAATGACTCGTGTACAAGTGTGAAAATGATCTGTTTTCTCGAATGTGAGATATCATAGTACTACAGATATTCTCTTAAATGCAATATATATATAACTCCATTTAACATGTTTATTGTTTTGAATATAAAGAAATTTTAATTAATTTTATTTTGTTTAATAGTATCTTATTTTAGAGAAAAATGGTCCGAGAAGGACGGTTAGTGTAAATAATAATGGTGGCACAGTGGGTGGTTGGAAGTTGAGTGTTTGACTATCTACAAGCTTCTTTGTGTCACAAATTTTGATGGTCCACGTACTAACCTCTTTTTGCTCATGCAACCGCCCAATGTCAAACTCAACTCCTTTTCATTTTCTTATTGCATAATCCTTCTAGTTTTTTTTATTTTTTTATTTTTTATTGTGCATAATAATTAAAATAATATATATTTTTTTAAAAATATTTATTATATATTTTCTTGTTATATATTTTAGATAGTTGGAGAAGAAATAAGTACATTAAAAAATGAATAGATACATTATTTAATAAATATGCATTAATTATCAAAGATAAAAAAAATAAAAATTAATAAGTTATTAATTTTAGAAAAGTTATAATGAAAAAAAAAAAACAAATTTAACAAAACGACTATTAAAAAAAGAGAGAATATTCTTCTCTTATTTTATGTAAAATTATTCTGTTTCTAAATGCCTTGAATTTGTATCACTTTGCCTTTGATTTTCATACCCTTTTATTAATGAGGAGTGGAAAAATAAAACGAATGTCTATTCCCGACAGATGATGGACGTGTTGAAAAATTGGAATGACCGCTACTCTAACCATCCTTCATTCCCACCTCATTAATGTCTTTTAGGGATAAAAGCTCTCTCAGTTTATTTTTTCATAGTCGTTTAAGGTTTTGCACGGGAATTAAGAAAATCATTGATATTTTAGTTTTCAAAAATATTTATTACTTACTTTCCTATTTTACCCTTCTTTTTTTTTGTATTTTTTAGACTGTTGAACTACTCCATTAAATAGTTGTCATTTTTTTTTTGTTTTTTTATAGTATTTTATTGGCAACATATTGCTCTTATAAATGCACATTAACTTTATATGAGTAGTTAGAGAAAAATTAGGTAGATATTAAAAATAAATACACACATTTTTCAGGAAACATGTATTAATTATCAAAGGTAAAAATGGAAGAAAAAAATTAATAACTCATTGATTTTAGTAATATGACAATGAAAAAAAAACAACAAACTCTGACAAAACGACTATGAAAAAAAAACGGAGGGAGTAATTTTTTTTCAAGCGATGCACTTTCTTATTACAAATTACGATGTTAAAATTTACAATGAATTATGGTTAATAATATCATAAAAAATATCTTTATTAAATTTAAAGATTTTACATATATATTAAGAATTAAAAAATATATATATATATTTAAATTAAAAAAATAAACGTATTAAAAGACAAACATTCATGTAGTATATTTATATTAATATATAAAGAAATACTCTTTTTAGTAATTATTTTTGACTTCCACAATTGATAAATTATTGTACCTTTTTATTATTAAAAAATAATATTTTTTTTTATTAATTATCATTCACTTTTAATAACCACACACTTTACTATTTTTTAATAAATATTAAGAGGTATTGATCGTCTCTTTTTTCTTAAGCATAAAAAAAAATCAATAGTTTTATAACTCTTTAAGTTTATAAGGATATGGTAGAATTTCTCTTGATATTTTAGTTTGTATATTAATAAATTTATAATTTTAGGTTAAAATAATTTTTTAATTCCTATAATTTTATTTACTTTACTTTTTAGTTCTTATAATTAAAAGTAAATTTTTTTAGTTTTCATACTTATTTTTTTCAATTTTTTTTAATCTCTATAGTTTAAATTTTAGCCCTCTATTAATGGTGGAGGCTTAGGCAAGGGATCCACCACTAGAGTCATGGTTAGGAGGATGTAGGAAGATTGGGTCTGTGTTGAGGTTAGTGTGCCTAAGTTTTTTTTTTGAATTAGGCTATTACTTAAAACCCAATACTTCTCTTTATTTTAGGTTTGTATTATAGGCCTTGTAGTATTGGACTTTGAATCTTGATTGGACTTGTATTTCTTTGGTCTTATATTTTGGGCCTTATATTTTTGGACCAAGTAGCCTATGTTCTCTTGCATAATGGGCCTTAAGGTTAACTATGCATTTCATGTCATTTAAACCACATTAGGTTTTAATTTGACACCATGTGGTTGGCAATGCGAGGCCCACATAGGTTAGCCAAATTAAAACTATAATGTAGTTCAAATGACATCCAAATGTATTGTTTAAACCTCTTAGATCTAGTTGCACATGAGAGCACATGGTCTAACTAAATTCACGCACCAATTTGAAATTCAAATTCAAATTGGCGCGCCTAGCACCGTGACTAGGAGACCATGGTTCATTTTGAACCCATGGTTAGCCTAACTTTTCCCATAAGCTACCTAAATCTATTTAAGGGTCCTAACAAGTGTATTCGTCCACTTTTGAGTTGTATGCGTATTCTATATTCAGAATCCTCTCTTTTCTCTCTCAAGATTCTAATTGGATAATCATTCTCCTTAATCACTTCCAACAAGGAAACCTCCTTGTGACTAGTGCACTCACCTTGCTTGCTTCTTCTTTTTGAAGAATTGCACATCCAACAATGTCCTATACCTGATATGATTGAGATGGGTCTAAAGCTGGATTCGATAGGGTTTATGCCTCTTAGACTACTCAACCTCAATTGTTGGGGATCTTCTAGTTGTATATGTGTGACGATGCATTACTTGATGTTGCATATGATGTTGTGTGGATGTTATTATGATGTTCTATAGTTGTTTGTGTTGTTTTATAGATGAAAGTTTTAAAAAGTTGAATTCTATTGTTGCTTAATTGTATATTGATGTTGTTTAGTGATGTTTATTATTGTGAGCTTACTCTAGCATGTTTTTTCTTGTGGTTGAGACTGTGATGACCATACCTTAGTATAGGAGCAAATCCGGAGTAGGTGTTGAGCCGAGACAATCAACAATCTTTTGGATGAGAAGCATCAAGGGAGCTTATTATTTGTAGTATTGATGTAGTAGGCTGCCAGTTGTTTTGTATAACCTATTATATCTATCACTCAGTTGTATATATAACTGTATGATTAAGATATTTTATTTAATCCATTATCTGTTTGGTATGGGAAGTGATCTAGTGCACTCTCCCACTAAAAAGTATATTGACAATTTTATATTATAAAATTATACTACCACCGTTCCTATATAAGAAATAAAAGTATAATTTTGTTTGTTCTTAGATATAAAAAACATAGTCATATTTTTATTTGTATTAATTAATAGATTCTTTTTATATCTCCAATTTATTAAGAGAGAAACACTGACCAATTTTTCTTATTAGTTTCTTAAAGCATTTAATTGTATGAATATTTTAGTAATAAAATTTAAATTTAGGATATATTAATTACAATTAATAGTTCAAATGACATTTTCTTAGTTTTTTTGTGATTTTTTTGTCCTATATTTCTTATATATATAGGAACGGAGGGAGTATTATATAAATATATAATTAATTGGGATAATAAATTTAACTGGATTTAAACATTTTCATTGAAAGTTACAAATTTACGATCAATTTATTTAATATAAAATAAGTTAAGTATAGGTTCATCACATAAGCTTTCTATAACCATTTCTAAATTCAAATTTGAGAAAATAATTCAATTAATCTTTAAGAGAATCCGAATAGGTAACTTAAGAAATTTAGTAACTAATAAATTTAATAAACACGTATTTTAATATAATTTTAATCGTTCTCAATCACTGATTAATAGGCAACTTAAGAAATTTAGTAACTAATAAATTTAATATATACATGTATTTTAGTATAATTTTAATCGTTTTCAATCACTGATTATTATTTTAGTTTATAGTTTATTTTCTAAATTTCACTATACAATTGGGATGAGTCACAACAAAAACAAATTCACTCAATGTTATCTTAAATCCTTTATAGACACATAAATGAAGTGAGAGGGACGTACATAGTCGTCCATATAAGAATGAGACAAACATTTGAAATAGTAAATGCCAGTTTCTCCCAGGATCGTAATATGATGTATTGAAAATGTAAAAGTAGAAATTATTCTCAAAATTTCACTTTGTTGTGGTTTTCCATGGTATTAATTATTAATTAAACACATCCTTAGTAAATATTTCTTAATTTTTTATTGTAATAATTTTAGTCATCTTAAAAATATAAGATACAAAAGAAATCCGCACATGTCAATGTCTTCTTTATATTTTTGTAATTATTATTCTTTTTTAAAATTTTGAGCTCCTATAACTTTTGCAAACATGGATATTTTCATTATGTCGTGATTTTGCACAGATTAAAACATATTCTTTGTAATTGTTTATTAATTATTCATGTCCATTAAGTAGAAACAATAACATTTTTTTAATATTTTTAAAAAATGTCACATATTTTTTCCGTACAAAATTATAATAAAGTACATATATATCCATGTAAAATAAATTGTGGAGTTTAATTTTAACCTTCAATCACACTCATACACACACACACAAATATATATATATATATATATATATATATATATATATATATATATATAATTTTTTTTTTCAAAAGGTATTTTACGGGTATATATCCTAAAGCTAAAACAGTCATTATAAACTCTCCCCAACCCTAAACTCATGACCTCTTTTTTGGGAGTCAATTTATAGGTAAATGGTTGAAGCACCCTTCCCAGCATCATGGACCACAAGGCCCAAATCCGGTTTGGATGCACAAACATGCTTTTACATACTCTTTGCTCTATATTAGATCCTCCAATACCAACATTTCCATGCCCCCCTTCAATTGCTCAGACATATAAACATGTTCACAGGAATTATTGATATTAAAGGTGTTTTGTTTTGAGATATAGTATCATATTTTTATAATCTCATTTTCGAAAATATTGTACTCAGGAATCTCATTCTCATGAACATGTTTAGTTGATATATAATAATTTCTTATGAGAATATAAAATACCCATGTTTCATCATGGAAATGAAAATCATATCAGATGCAAATATTTTATATTCTTGAAAATAAATTATATTAAAAAATACTTTCTTATAACTTTTTATAAGAACATGAGAATAAATATCTTTACCTCCATATTTCGAGAATAGCAAAATGTAACTTGAATCCAACACTTCCATACAGATATGTCCAGTCCAGATCACATGTTTGAGATTTGTTAGAAGTGATGGAAAGAAAAAAATTGCATGCGCATTGCCATAAGATAGAGTTATGGAGGAATGGTCCAAGCACCACACACTACCACGCCTCTCCTAAATGAAAATATACATAGCCTTAGCCTCATCACACATGATCCTAGAGCAAGGGCCAAGAAATTCCTCACATGCATTGGTATATATATATGATGCTTTGAAACCCACATGAACCTAGAAATTCACCACGTGATACATCACATACATGTAAGAGTTATCTGTAGAAGGGAATTTGCATGGTGATAATATAAAGTAAAAAGCTAATTAGATAGAGATTAAGGGAAGTAAATGGGTCAAATCCCAAAGTTTAGTTGCCTCAATAGAATAAGTAGTCAAATGGTGAGAGGTTATAAACATAAAAACATGCCATGTGATTGCCAACCTATTGTTTATTTAAGCAAATATGTGATACATATAACAACACAAATCACAACTCCATTATAGGTACGATGGGCCCTATCCCTATTAAATTGATTGCCATGTGTAAACCACCACTGCTTAAACAGACTTAATTTGTCCTTTTGCGTAGTACATTATTTGCATGCATTTTATTCCCCACCGACTGTAATTTCAATTTGTTTTATGTATTTTGCACATAATATGTACCAAACATGGGTCTATTACTGATAACTCTATTCAGTTCCTATGCATATCCTAAGCTAGCTGGTAGTTTTTGAGTAAATGGATTCAATAACCGTCACTTATTGAGGTAACTATCGAAGAAGGCCTAAGTCATATACCAATGCCTCATCTTGGTTTTTTTTTTAGTTGCTACTGTATTCTCAAATATTAAGGAATTTTGATATCTTCTGTGACGTATATTAATAAAATAAATAAATATACGTCATTTAACAAAATCACATCAGTATTTTAAATAATTTTTATTTTTATTTAATTTTTTATATTATGTATGTTCGATTTTTTGTTTATTATGTTTTAAATTCAAAAAATAATTATCGGTTTAAAATTGTTGGATTTGTTGAAGGTGCAGTTTTTCGATCAAAAGTGTTGTATGCGACTTTTCGTCAACAGGTGTTATACATGATTTTATGATCAAAGCCTCAAAGTGTGTTTTACGAAATTTTCGATCAAAGGGTATTTTACATTAAAATCTTACTATTCTTCACTATCAAAGAAGTTTGGAGCGTGATGGAGTTTTTTGATCAATCAAAGGAAGCAGTTTTTTGATCAAAGGGCATGGTTTTCTAATCCAAAGCAACTTTCATTGTAGATGCTCTTATGTGTTTTTAACAAATAATATCAAAACTAATGCGGTACTTGATAACGTAGAAACCGATTGAAACTGAACAGCTACGTTAGTAAAATTTCCTGGAAATTAACCCGATAAATCTGTATAATTAAAGAAAGATTTGATAAACAGAATCAAGTTTGAATTTTGAATTTGATAAACATGATAAACAGAATCAACTTTGAATTTTGAAATGGAGAAACGGTCATATTCTCGGATAAGGTTTCTTTAATTAATTTTAAGAAAAATTTAATGTAATCAAATCAACAAAATTGAACTACAATGAGCTCACAGCCCACTACCCATTGCTTGCTTCTTTTGAAGCTTAGGGAACACTTTAATATATAAAGGCTCTACATATAGGTGGACCAAGCAATGTGAGACTATTTCCTTTTGAAATATCACATATATGTGCAACAGATAATGCCTTAAAAATTTATTTTGAGTTCAACTTCACCTTGTGTTTTCATTAGAATTTGTTCACATGACTGATAAAATTTCTTCAATTTGAATCTACTCCATAAAATTAAAAGTAAAAATTAATATAATTATTTAATGACTGAATTGAAAATATAATATTTTGTATTAAAATCTAAAAGAATGACATAGATCAAAATTAATGACATAACATAATTACACCAAAACCCTTCAAATATTGATGAGTAGTATAGAAATTCTCCTTATTTTTTCGTAAGATGTTTCCTACCGAAAGCAAGTGCATATTTGAATCTTATCTTTACTTTCATAAGAAATTCTCCTTATATTTTCTTTATTATTTAAATGATAAAATAATTTTGTTTTTCAAAAACGTTTTTATACAACTTTTCAACTAAATTGTTCCCAAAAGAAAGTGAAAATATTGTAAATATTTGATTATCAAATTATAATATATAAATATTTTTTAAATATTTATCATCAACCAAATCAAACAGATTTTAATCATTTTTAAAAATAATAATTTTTAATATTTATGATTTTCAGAAATCATAACTTCTTAAAAAAAATTATATTTTTATTAAACATCCTTTCAAAAATATAAATATCCACACAAATTTATCTTGATCACGCATTTAATAAACATAATCATATTTCAATTATATCACATCGTATTACATGTTTTTTACTCAATAATATATATCATCTTCTAAAAAGTTGAAAAATCCACACATACTTTACAACTACTACATTTTTTATTTACTCAATGAAAGCGAAGTTTTCAATTTCTTGTATAGTCTATATATCTTCCAAAAAGTTGAAAAATCCATCCTTTACAACCGAAATGTTATCTTTTTCTTTGTCTTGAATGTACTTTGATACTCAACGGAGTTAAGGTACATGGATGATGTAGTATTTAATATCCGTACATTTTTCTTTTTAGAAAAACAGTATGAGTGCTTTTCGGACATCACCTAAGCTAATTAGTCTAGCTATTTAAAAAAAACGTGGTACTGATGGTGGCCCTCACTCACTCATGGGTACTATAGCATAATATGAAATTTGATGTGTAGCATCAACTAATTGAATTGTATGTTGACAAAATCAATTGCAACTTGTGTGTGATTTGTGGGTATTTAGGAGCCAACAAGGCAAAGTCAAGAGTTGGGCTAATAAATATAAAAATTGACAATTTTTCTTCACATTTTTTGGAATGAGAAATATTAAACCACAACTATATTATAAAATAATTCAAGAGTTTACCAAAAAACGAGGTCTCTAGAAAATAGAAAGTATAACCCCCTTGAAGTAATTCTACTTCTACTGGTCATTAAGCAGTGTCCCAGGAAACTTGTAACACATTCTGCTCAGCAGAGAGCATAAAAGCTCTTGAATCCATGCAACCTTATTGAATTTTGGAAATGTATTGGATAGTTGGATTACTTCGTTCTCACAGTGTCTTGCTACATCAAGACAACCCGGGTTAGGTAATTCAGAAACAAGTGAAAAAAAAAAAAAAAAAAAAAAAAGAAACATGATTCAACCAGGTACCCCTATACAATAAATTTATAACTTGATGATGGTCACATACATTAATTTGACTAATTTAATCTTATAAAGTTGATTTGTGAATATATGCTCTATTACTAGTGAATATAAAATTTCTAACACTTAATTTCATGGATTGTATATTGGCACGTGAAAACCTGCATGACCCCTACAAAAAACGCTTATTAATAGTGTTTCCCGGTCCACAAAGACTCCATGGTTCATCATGGACCTTAAAAAAGGACCCACAAGTAGCCAAATTCTACTGCCCAAATATGAGTATTTTAGAAGGATTCTGCCAGTTGTTGTTGACGTACCTTTCACATGGTTTCTGATCCAACCCATTTCACATTAACCGACAATTGAAATCACCAAAACACACTTGGTAACCAACGAATCCTGCTCTTTACCTCTGGGGACAACCATGGAAACTCAAAAATCTATATACAAACTTTTTGTTTATGATAATATGACTTACGTTAATCAAATATAAATCTACATACAAACTTATTAAGTGAGAATGTCATTTTTTAAAATACAAGTTAAATGGATAAAATTAAATCATACAATACATGAATAATCGAGTCTTTTTCATTGTATACAATAATAATAACAAGGATCAAATTTAAGTCATCGTACATTAATCTCAACTTTCATCACTAATGATTAAATTATCAAGTTATTTTATCATATAAGTTTTTAAAAAATCAACATTATTTATATATTTTAATCTCAACCATTTATTATCATATCTAATAATCAATATTTATTTTTCTCATTCTCACATTAAAAAAAAATGTTTCCTCACCTATTACATATTGTATATAAGAGTGTTAAAGTCTTGTAATAGTATAATGAATCTCCCAACACTTTATATTAATAAAAATTTATTATTTTGGTGAGTCTCACATCTAATAATATTATATTATTGAGTCTATATCTTAATTCAGCACCAAAATTTTTATTTTCAATAAATGTCGTCCAATAATAAGATTCCTCTCATTTTATTTATCTATGTATCTATATAATTTCAATGGAGGCAATGGATCTGTATCACTAGTGTTCAAGGACGTGGCAATTGGCTTATCATTGGAAGCTGCTTCTGTGCTTCTTATACAAGCAGAGGATTTACCTAATTACATGGCACAGGGACCCAAACATACTCTGAAAGCGATAGTTAGTAATGAAAATATATAAAAAGCTGAGGGGCTGTGAAAAGGCTCAACTATTTTTAGCATGGGATGGGGACCATAGTATTGAAAGCAACTCGTCAAAAACAGATATGAAGAAATCTTATATTTCATTTTGTTAGTTTCTTCAGAGTTGTTGACACTATCCATGTCTTGAAAGAGATGGGGAGGACAGGCAAATGGCTTAGGAGCTTGTTGACAGGGAAGAGAGACAGAGAAAAAGAGAAGGAAAAATGTGCCACCAACCTGTGTTTGTCAAATGGCTCAGCAGCAGAAAATCCAACCACTCCAGTTTCAGCAACCACCAAGGAAAAAAGAAGATGGAGTTTCAGGAGATCATCAGCTTCTAGGGAATTGAATCTTGCAGAATCTGGTGGTGTCACTGCTTCAGTGACAGTTCATACTGCCACAGATGCTGAGAATGATCAAAGGAATCATGATATGGTGGCTGCTGCACCTGATGCTGTAATCTGTTTGACTCCTCATTCCAATGGATCATCAACAACAAGTATCGAAGAGACTGCAGCCACTAAAATTCAGTCAGTGTTTAGGTCCTACTTGGTATGTTACATTTGGGAGAGTTTTGTTTAACAAAATGTTTTCTGTTCTTGTTTTGTTTTGTTTTTTTACTTCTTTTCTGTATAAACTTCAGAAAACAGAAAACTTTTTCTCATACTAGTATTAAGAAATAAGTTTCTTCATAAGCTAAAAACATAAGCTAATTTGTAAAAGTTTTCTCCCATTAACTTGTCTAAAATCTTATTTTTAACTCATGCATAAGCTGATTTTAACTTGTAGAGAAATTTATTCAAACATGTCCTTTTGGTGTAAAAGATAGACTAGACAACTAATACTGGTGTGTGTGAGACTAATATTTCAACGTTTGTGTAACAGGCAAGAAAAGCATTGTGTGCTCTTAGAGGACTAGTGAAGTTGCAGGCACTAGTGAGGGGTCACTTGGTGAGAAAACAGGCCAGGGAGACACTAAGATGCATGCAGGCTTTGGTCATAGCACAAGCCAGGGCTCGTGCTCAGAGAGCGCGGATGGTGTCAGAAGGAAATGCTGATCTAAACTTATCACCCTACACAATAACCACACAGGAAACCTTCATGAATATGTATAATGTGAGTTCAATAACTGCTGTTAACTACCTTTCAAATTGTGGAATGATGGTTGAAAACTGAAATTTTACATGAGAAGTTTCTGATTTGCTGTCCATATAGAGGATGATAATTTTCTGAGTCAGGTAGAATGAAAATGATAATATTCCATTTTTAATTAATCGGTGAAGCATTCTATGAATATGAAGATTGAAAATAGCTTGGCACTATTCCATTCATGCAAAAGAATTACACTTCTTTTGGGTAAATATCCTGCAATGTTGAATTTGAAAACTAACATAATTTAGGGTCTGTTTGAATACAAGTTTTTTAGAGTTTTTTATTGGAAAAATCTCTTTATATTTAGTAGAGAAGCTTTCAAAAGTAATTATAACTGGCATCCAAAAAGGTTTTTACTCTAGCCTAACCAAAAGAAAAATAGCAGAGATAGTTCTTATGTTCATTGACATAGAATGTGGTTTTTGTTCATGAAGGAAATGGACAATGATTTGGAAGAGAATGCCAAGATTGTGGAGATGGCTGTTTGTGAATCCAAAGGCAACAACTCAAGAGGCAGAAGCAGCACTGCAAAGCGTGAGCTTTCTGAGCATAGATTTTCTGCTTATTATTCATCAAATGGTGCATACTCAAAGGAAGAAAACTACAATGCATCATCACCAGCACCATCAACACTAACAGAATTGAGTCCAAGAGCATGCAGTGGACATTTTGAGGAGTGTTCCTTCAGTACAGCACAAAGTAGTCCCTATTACTACTCAGCAGTGTCAAGAGTAGATAACAGAAAGCTTCCTTTTGCTTTCCCTAGACCATCCTACACAGAAACCATGTCCTATGACTACCCTTTATTTCCAAACTACATGGCTAACACAGAATCATCAAGGGCTAAAGCCAGATCACAGAGTGCACCAAAGGCAAGGCCAGATTCATACGAGAGGCAACCGAGCCGGCGAAGGGCTTCAGTGGAAGGAAGAAACGTCCCAAGGCCAGTGAGGATGCAAAGATCATCTTCACATGTGGGTGTCACTGCCCAAAACTACCAATATCCATGGTCAATAAAGCTTGACAGGTCCATAGTCAGTGAGAGTGGCTCTACAAGTACAGTACTCACAAACTCTAATTACTGCACATGATGTGAGTACTGCTATGCTACTTACCATTCTCATCATGTGACATGTTTTCACCACAAGTTTGAATGATAGTGCAACACAAAAACAGCTCAAGGAATCATGTGTAATAGTCTTGAATAAAGGCCAAGTCATGTCACTTATTTGGTAATACTATTTGATCTGATAAGGTTTTATATTTGTTTGTTTTTGGTTGCAGCTCATGGACATAGCACATAGGTAATCACAATGCACTTTCCACTACAACAAAGGGTACCCCTTTTCCAATCCAGGGTTCCTTCTTTACCTTTTAGACTTCAAAATATAAATAACAAACTCTGCATTTACAAATTCTGAGATTTTGATTGAAATCAAAATTAGCAGATTTTCTTCTTGTGTTTATTGTCTTGTGGATTACACTGTGGAGAGAACGTTTTAACGGTTTATGAACTGTGTATAAATTTTACATAGTGGCTTATTTCCTCACAGCAATCATTTGCCACCATGGTGGTTGTTTGCTAAGGAGGACTTTCTTTCCCTGATCTTTTTCTTCTGTCTAGAACAGTAGATAAGTTGTTAATTTAGCAAACCTTTGGACATAAATTAGACTACAGTATTAAAGTATTAAGTGATATTTTAATTCATCACCTTGGATCTCAAAATTTAGAAGGTGGAAAACTTTAACTTTGTATTACCTAACAGTAACACAATAAAAATATATTAGTCTAACTTTTTAATTAATGAGTTCTATCTTTGATTTTGTATTTTTTAGTCAACAATAAAAATATGTTAGAGAATGTGTTTTGTTAGTACTTAATTTTAAAAATCAAGTCTTAAATGAGTTGAAATTCATGTTTTAGTGGAGGTCCCACTAGTTTGGGAATTGAACCCCAGTATCTAGAAACTTACATGAATTTCACCTACTAAAAAAAGTGTGTAGAAAGTGAATTTCAAAAGTATATTTGCTATTATTTCTCTTTCAAACAAACATTTTCAAAATTAGCTCGACCATTGGACTGGTAAAAGCATTGAATCGGAAATAGTAACATATATGCTTTTAATATTAAATAATATATTAAGTAAACTAATATAAAATTATAAGAAAAATAGTCGTGTGAAATTTTAAATAAACATAAAAGGGTCAATTTGTATGTTCTACAGAATAAAAATGAAAAACCATAATAAATAATTAAATGATAACAATTTATATGTAGATATCATAGACGACCCTTTGTATATCTAAGATATGTTTTAAAATAAAATAGAATCAAAAAGACCATTTCAAAGCAAATTCAACAAAAAATTTTGGCTTGTCACGATTGTGCGAATTACAGGTCAAGTAGCTTTAATTAGAAGTTTCAAAAGTCCAATAAAGATCACAGCTAATCCAGTAGTACAAATATTTTTTTGGTAAAATCAAACAATAACATACATTCAAACGTACTCTTCTCAGCATTCTTAATTGGTAACATTTTAAATTCATATGAATTCCACTAAATAATGTAAAACCTATATCGTATATAATGAATCCCAATTATTATTTAGACCTACATAAACCTTATTCAATAATATATATGTGTGTGAGAAAAAACATTAAAAGAATATCATCTTTTACGTCAATTATCATGACCAAAATTTAAACTCAAATTGTCATCTTATTTTTTTTTCTGTTTTCAAATCCACCCAAACATAAATAGAATATGTTTATCATATATTTTGCAAGGCACCTGAATTCACACATTTATAAGGGAAAAAACTATAGGAACTATTTAATCAGACATTATTACATTTAAATAATAGGCAAATAAGTATTTATTTATTTATAATATAAAAATCAAATTATTCTATATTATGTCGATACATCAGTTTAAAACATATATAAAATATTGTTATATTAATAAAAAATATTTATTTGTCATTTTATAATGTCCCTCTTATTTTAATATGAAAATTCTATCAAACACGACTTGATTGAGGGTTACCAGATTAGTCAAACATGTTATTTTGATTGCCACTTTCATCTTAATAGAGTATTTTTATTAATTTATCTTAATAATATTTTCTATATCTTTATATTATTTCTATATATTTTTAGATATTTTATCTTTCTATGTACTTTCTAAATTATTTAATCAATCTATTGTTGAGTCCAAACCCTTTATACTACTACTAATGAATTTTTTTAGCGTAATTAAAACATCAATTAAAGCAAATTCAATATTGATTTATAATGACTCTTAAAAAGTGGATGAGAAAAAAAAAGTTTAAACTAAATAAAATAGAATCAATATGGCATGAGTATATATAGAAATTGTTTAAGACCTCAGATATCTAATACAATACAATAATTTGGGACTCGTAATTTGTCATTATATGTATATACACCTATATATTCCTATTTTTAACAATATTTTCTTTGGTAGAGTAGTGTTGACACAAGTTTATAATATAATACATAGAAAACTAACTAGAAATATTGTGATTAATATATAATAATTGACATATATTTATTTGATATATTTACATTCTAAAATAATAATTACCATGTTACTAACTTTTAATATACATATATAATAAAATATAATAAAAATTATGAAATTTTGATAAATCCATATATCCATGTCTAGTTTCTGTTCTAATTTGAATCCATAAGAGATCCATATTCAACAGCAGAATCACATCATTAATGCAAAAGCTATCTCAAGCAACTTCACTAGTTTGCTACTATGACACTTTGTTTTTATGGTTTGCTACCTTGCTTTGTTATGTTGAAAAGTTGTATTTTTGTATTGAATGTATTATGTTATGCATATATGTCATTAATAGGTTTTTTAATATTATTTTTTATATCAAGTAAATTCTTGAAAGTTTACGAATAGTCTACAAATCGAATCAAAGACTCGCAAGTTTCTTGATTCTGGGTGTTAAAATTACAACCCCTTTGCATAACCTCTGCATTAAACTAACTCAAACAACCAGAGGTCCCGAGCTTGTTGAATCACCTCTGTAACTCTTGCCTTCGGATCATTAGAGAACAAAAACTCATTGACCAATTCTGAGTTTCTATGAAGTACAAACAAAAGAGGGTACAAAAACAAATTGTTGATCTAAACTGAACATTAACCACCAAATTCAATATTCATATCTGGACCAAAATAAAATACAGATAAAATACCTATGCTAATTGCTGACTGACTACTTGAAACTTGCCTTGGCAACAAAGAAGAGTCATCTGAAGTGAACAAACTAAATGCCAAAGTCTCCAAACCACAAGAACAGAGAAGAGCAAACAAACAATAAAAAGATTACCAAAAATGCATGTCCTTAATGGATTGGATAGTTTATAATAATTAAATAAATAAATAAACAGATCTCACAAAATTATGGAGCATACATCCTGCCAGCATTTGTCACATACCAAGACAACAAAACATCGGCACCAAATTGTATCTGTATTCATTGAACATGCAAACCGTCGTCTGAGCCTGTCATTTTTACCTTATGGAATAAATATACACCAAGTACCAGTGAAGTACTCTAAGAACGGGGCATGTTTTCTTTGAATAACCGGGGAAGAACTTCATGTGCACCAATGTCCAAAACCTCTGGATCCCTGAACATAAACACAAAATAGTTTTAATTTTATAATCTCTTTATTTTTTGATCCGTGGGAATTACAACAATGATGACAACATAGTTCGAACTTAGGATTTTGTACATATTTACTCCAAATCCCCCCTCCACCCCACTAAACAGACCCTAGTGGTTTAAATCTTTAATACCTAACAACAATAGGTGGTGTTTGAACTACTTTTTAGAGCTCACAAGTTACAGTAAAGTTAAAATAATAGCTTTAAAAGTTATAGTTAAAACTTTTTTGGTAATTCTATGAGTTTTTAAACATAAGAGCTACGTTTTAGTTAAAATTTCTTGGATAGTGTGTCTTTAAATCTAGGGATTTGAAGTAAAGAAGGAAAAGGAGAAGTAGAAGTCAAAAGCTCTTAAAGACAAAGCTCCTTTTTCAAAGTTTTCTTCATTGAGAAAAGACGCATTTTTAAATGCTTTATTTCTTAAAAAATAAAAAATCGGGTCAACTTCTGAGTTAAACCAAGACTAAAATATTGGTTCAAAAAGAAAATACGACTAAAATAAGCCGAGTTAAACACTACCTAAGTCTATATGACCAAACGTAGGGTACAAGGAATGCCAAATGTCACAATATTAATGTATATAATAGCAAAGTTTTTATACTAATAATTCTGCAGATAAATTAGATTAACAAAACCAGCATATGACCCTACTGGATAAGTAGGAAGTAATAGGAAAAGGGAACAAGCATCTATCCTCGTCTTTCTTAGGTTTAATAGAAGAACAATCGTTCCTTGCAATATCACCCTCCATAAATTACAAAACTTACATTCAGTAAATAAGTGTAAGCAAGAGATAGTGGGAGAGAAACCTGCACAATGTCTGTCCCTTTTCATTTGAACTGGGTATAAACCATAGCTTTCGCAGGGAAGGTGACTCAAATTGAACAAAGAAACCATCACTCTGGGCATGTTTCCACTTTCTTGATCCTTGTCCCTTCCAGACCTGCAGGCATAGAATGTTAATCGATTCTGTGGACATTCAGATTTCGCAATTCTAACAGAATGAGTATAAAAGCAGGCAATCTAAGCCACACCAAAAAAATTAGCTTTTACATGGTCAAAAGAATAGCAAATGAAGGTATAAACAATATTAACCCATCTCTGGCCAAGTAATGCACCAGTAGAGGCCCCAAAAAGAAGGATTGATCAAGTGGCGGATAGCTCCAAGAAAATTCTAATAGAAACAACTAAAAAGAACTAGATATAAATGGCCATACAAAAAGGTTTCTGAACAAAAACAATGGCATCATTCAGTCCATGTAGTTAATCCCATCTTGCAGTAACAAACTTTTTTATTGTTGCATTATTATCCTGACCAGCCCAAAGGAGGGCACTAGTTTAGAATGAAAGAATCAAAGGGAGAGAAGAAGAGGGGATGGAAAGGAAAAAGCTAATCTCTAGCTATTACCTTCCGTGTTAGCCTGCACAGGAAATTTAAACTACAAAAGAAATATTATTGAAAAGAGAGGGGGAACCTTTATTTTGATTTCTTTTGCCTATTTCGATTTTTCAAAACCCACACACCCTTCATGAGTTACTAGATCATCATCATCATTTATGTAATGAGATGATCAGTAACCAAAAACCATTTTTCCTACTGAGACCACCAGGTCCGGCTTCATAAGTATTTGATTCTATTGGTTACACAAATCTATATTGTAAAAGTGAATATAAACCATTCGGATGGAAAACATTTCCCTTCAGTCCCTCTTTTACCATCCCCATTGTGGCCATGTCTGGAGTATGTAATGTATAAAAAAATTTTAATGATATCAAGTGCCACAATATTTTAACTAAAAGAATGATGCTATGGACCTCTTCCTATTTTCTTTTCATGCAGTGCTACACCATGAAATTCACAACTCACCAATAGAAATGAAAGCATCTGAATTACCTACACTGATAAGATTATCTTCATCATACACTCATTCTGGGTCCACCCAAACTGATAACCTGATCCAGCTTAAACATTTTTGTACATCCAAAGTAGCCCAAATCTTGTAACAAAATTTCCCATTTAACAGTGGAATTTCTTAACCATCTACATTTTCTGAAGTGGAAGTTTCAATCCTCAATACATTAAGAATTCAAAAGTTACCTGTGGATAAGCAATGATGCTTTTGGGAGTCACCAAGCAGGCTGCTTTGGAAAAAGACTCCTCAGCGTACTGTCTAAGAAATGAAATGCAGTTGCTATGTGTATGTGGTGATTCAAAGGCCTGGCAAAGAATATGAGAAAAATAAAAGATTAGAACTCAGAATACCTTATAGGGAATATTTGAGTTAATCATTAGCAAACAACAAAGACCGGCTAAATAAGCATGAATATTATGCATAAAGTTTATAAGCCATATATCCAAGCACATTGTTACAGATATTGTGAATATATTACAGATATTGTGGATACATATATTATGGTTATTATCCTCACTATCAATTAGGGATATGATTAGATTAGTTTCCATAATATTAGAGATTAGTATCTCTATCATTTATTGTATTCACTCTATAAATAAGATTGATATGTGTACAACAATACACACAATTCCTGAATCACAACACACATAAAGCAAGGAAACCCCAAAGCAATTTGTACAAAGATTTAACAAGAAAATATATACCTTATCAATATTCACAACTGGGGCATACTTATCGGTCTGTGTCTTTTCCATATCAAGAAGAAAGTGAACTCTAGCATCCACTGAAGAAGTTTCATGCCATGATTTTACAGAAGTCTCCATAGTTTCAACAAGGAATAAGAACATATCTTTCCAGCATTCTTCAGATCCATACTTTCCAGACTGCATGTGGGAGATCATTTTAATCCTCACTAGCGAAATTTTAAAATGATGCATGATTATATATAAAAAATAAAAATTAAAAAAACAAGGAATTCAAAGTTAACAGAAACATAAAATAAAAATCTAGGAAACCAAAATATAGAAAGAAGGAAAGAGATATATTTCCATCGTTCTAAGTTCATTTTTCAGGTGTTTTTCTCTATTTTTTGAGAATTGGAGTCTTTGTTGATTCAATCAAATTTGAATGAATGAATGAACTAATCAATTTTCAATGAGTTGATATCCTACAGCTTATTGTCATATAAATGACTGACAGCACCAACGATGTCAAAATTGTAAATCCCACCTTGGTGCAGACACGGGTGATAGAAATATAAAAGGTAAAAATATGAGATTATTGTTAAAGGCAAGCTTTGATGGACCAAATAAGATTAAGAAATTGAAGACACTTTTGTATAATGTTTGAAAGTTTTGATGTTGCCTCACATTTATGATGAGTGCAATTTGTATTGTGTGTTTGTGATTGTTTGTTGGATATTATTTAAGCTTTTAGAAGACTTTTGTCTCAAAGATGATCCATGATCTGTTAGATGATCCATGAAAAAGTATTAAAGCGGAGAAAAAGTTAATTCAACCAACCTTCTTATGTTTTTCTGCTTCCCTTCTTTTCAATTATTTTACTCTTGATCATTATTGTGGTTGTTAGCTCAAGACTAGCATGCACACACATAAACACTTGAACGAACAAAAACACTAATAAGGTTGATGCAAAACCTATCGAAGTTAAACCAACTTTTTTCATCCTTCACTTTGATTTCGTACTCACGGTCACAAGGAATTTTAAAATTAAAAACTGTTACTATTGATGTTTCTTCCAACACCACCAGTTGGCCCCTTTTCTATTGATGAACAATTAATTTATTAAGGAAGAAGAGAAAGATACAACAGTAAATGAAAAGTAATACTCAAGGGAAAACGGACAAGGTAAAGACATAAAGGGGAAAAGCCAAAAACGCAAAGATCCGGGAATATTGCAACAAAGCATGATAATCTCTCTGAAGATCTAACAATACTGAATATATTGGTATCTATTGATTATTCATTTTGGTGTTAATAAATTCAGGTTTATTGGGAGTTTATAGTAACTCTGGATTGCTTGGTTATCAAGCTGGATTACCATAGCCATTTACAGCACACAATATCAGGTAGCATTTCAGCACATATACTCTGCACTATTATTTGGAATTGATAACTATGTGGTTAACCTAGATACAGATAGCTATGAACTGAATTTGATACTTTCAACTCAATTTAAAAATATATATTGTTCCTAAACTTCTGTTTCTCCCTTGTGTACTTGTTCCCCTTTTCTTCTGTATTTCTTCCTCCCTTTTGTCTTTCTCATTTTTCTCCCTCACCCTTTTCACATCATATATTAATTAATGCAAAAGAAAATCTAAAAAAACACATACATGTTGAGCACTCCTAGGAATAGAATGGGACTACATGCATACTAACCATTTCAGGTTTCAATGTATCTAAATGTTTGGCCATGTCAACATTGGATCTCATGTTCTCCACTTCTTGAGCTCGCTTGCTATCTCTCACCAGTTGGTTTATCTTCTTTATCTTTTTTGATACTTCTTGACTTTGTGGGTTATACTGCAATGCTATCTGAAAGGCAG
The DNA here is from genome assembly GCF_000230855.2 of Cajanus cajan. Classification (NCBI taxonomy): domain Eukaryota; kingdom Viridiplantae; phylum Streptophyta; class Magnoliopsida; order Fabales; family Fabaceae; genus Cajanus; species Cajanus cajan. The sequence goes on from NC_138523.1 coordinate 762,739, forward strand.
CTAAAGCCTACAAACAAATAGTCACACAAGCAGACACAGTATGGTCAAAATCCCAAAATACAGCAGAAAAAATAGCTTCCAATCAAATTTAAGCAAAAGACTACATTAAATACATACATCATCGTATCGTTTCATGGCCTCCAATATGCTTCCCTTCCTGAAATATCCCTGGAAGTGTATTCAAGCAGCATTACTGAAAATTGTAATACAAGGGTTCAAACACTAGATAAGTATTAATAAATAAACATTTACCTTTTCCCATTGAGGTTTTAGTTTGATTGTCATCTCAGCATCATCAAGAGCTTTATTAAGCTTATCCAATTGTAGCAATGCTGCTGCACGATTACTGGCAGACAATGAATAAATAGAAACTACATCAGGACAAGATGTTTATGTAATGAGTGCATGTGACATATCTCACATGTTAAAAACAATCATCCAAACTACTCAACTTGCATAAGAAGAACAAGTCAGTAACTTCTAAGTGCCACACAACACATTTCATGAGATATGAAACTCAATTAAACTTAATGAAAAATTAACAAATACAGATATCAAATGAAAATTAATCAGAAAAAAAAAGGGTACCATGAAATAGTTAAACCATTCAAAGACACCCTCATATTCCGACTACTCTATCATGATAAGCATCTACAGGATTATTATATCAGTGGCCAATAATCTGGATTAATGCCACTGTTTCAGTGTTTAATACTACAATGCAGTAATAGAAACTATAAAAGTGTGACACATTGCTTCCTTGTAGCTCAGGATCTATCACAGTAGTGCTATTTACCAACCTACCACCCCAACGGCCGGTATTAGAGCTCGTTGGGGTATGTTCACTTCTAAAAACAAAAAATTAAAACTTTCTTTCCTATCACTTTCCCTTCAATTTAAATTTCAAACTTTTCTCTCCTTCCTCACTTTCTCTCCACAGTATCAAACAGACCTTAAAGCTCAGTACATCCAGTGTACTAATCTACACAGCGTCACAATTAACTGAAAGAAACTAGATGAATATTGAAAAGAGAACCTTTTTCTATTCAACTGCCCCATCTTATGCGATATAACTATCTAACTCCAACCCAAATTACACAAGGCCAAATTCTGAAACTCATCGTAAAATGGCAATAAAATCTGACAGTTAGCAGTCTATAATAACTGAAAAACCAAATAATATAAAATAACAAAAAAAAATAAAAAAAGAATCCCTTTTGTGATTTAGTTTTCAGAAGAAGGGACACAAAATAAACGAGAAAAGCAAAATGCAGAAGCAAAATTTGAACCCCACCAATTGAAAGATGCTAAGAAAGATACCCAACTGAAAAAAGGTGAAAATTTTGAAAGAAGAATGGTACCTATAGAGAGTAGGGTTTGAAGGGTCTTGCTTGATGGCTTGAGTGTAGAGTGCAGCAGCTTTGAGATACTTTCCTGACTTGAAAAACTCGTTGCCCTGATCCTTCAGAGACATCTCCGGACCTGACCCTTCTTTCGTTTCTGCCATCGATGATCTTTGTAGTTTGAACCTTGTAACCTGTGAACTGGGATTCTGGTTCCTAATTTTATGTAGGGTTTACCACGAAGATGTTTGTTCCTTCCAAACCCTTTTCTTTTATCATTAAATAATTTTTAATATTTTAAATTTAGAGTAAATTTATTATTCATCTTTTAAATTTAAAATTATTATTTTTAATCATATAATTTTAAAAATATTATTTTAATTCATTAAGTCACTAATAATATATCTAAAATTTATATACTGAGATAAATACACACCATCGATTTAATGTGATTTTTTTTTCTGAGATATAATTTTATACGATAGAATTTAACAGATTTTCTTAAAAAAATATAAATATAAGAACTAAAATAATATTTTTTTAAAATTATAAAATTAAGAAGATTAATTTTAAATTTAATAAACTAAAAACATATTTAAACTTATATAATATATATAAGGTGTTCTTATCTCACTTGAATAGATTTATCAATAAAAATATATCTAGTTTATATATTAAAAAATATAATTATTCAATATTTTCATTCTATTTTATTAATGAAAAAGATGTATTTTGTGGCTCTAATTATTTTGTTTCAAAATAAAATTGTACAGCTAGGAGCAAAAAATGTGCAAGTCTAGTAACATCTTGCCAAACAAGTAGCATTAACCTATCAACCTAAGACACATTAGTTAAATGATACTTAAATATGATAATTAGAGTAAAGATATTTTTGGTTAATCATTGACAGACTCGTCCTACAACTTTGGTAACTTAAGCATTAGAATCTCTTTATAAGTATTTTTATCCTCTTTCTTTGGGAGGTTGACAAACCCAAAAGGAAAGGAAAGATCATTGCAAGGAAACTCATTAACGTTAAGGTAAAGTACCCATCCATTTTGTAGGTACACTTTGATGTCTGCCATGTGATTGTTAAAAAATTTTCTACTATTATCAAAGCATGATTGATTGAATTTGGATTATAGTTTGAATTGTGAAAATTTTACCGTATAGATTGAAATCTTAAATTGATGTAATTTATGATTGAATTTTTTGATTGAATTTCCTGTTTGTGTTTGCAATATTATAATTTCTCTTTGTCGTCCATAAAAATTCCCTTTCTAATTGCATGATAATTATGGATCCAATTGGCTTGTGTCTTCAAGAAGAATGACTAAGTTGTTTCATATATTACAAATTTTTAGGAAAAATCTAGTAATTTTTTTATAGTGATTCGACAACGCTATCAAAATGGTGTTGTTATTGGGGACACAAGTCATTGTGTCGATTTTATCATGCCTACTAACCTTGATTCTAACCGTTTTTGTTGAGTTTTGTTATTTTGTGTAATATTTACTTACAACACTTTTTTAAAGTTTTCACTTTGGGTTGAAACATTTTCTCCAAAGGTAAACAATCATTTTGAGCAAATTTACTCCCATTGGGAGTAAACCGTACATAAAATTGCCAAATTCCATCATTTAAACCACTTTTTCATTTTTTACTAGTTTTGATATTTTTAAAAATCACCAAAAATATTACAAAAATAGGAAATTTGATATTAAATGAGTTTCCAGTAGTCTTGTATTTTTTAAAATTCATTTAGTAGTGTTTTGCATGTTATAGGTTCTTTTTGTTAGATACTTATGGATAATGTTTTGATTGAGTTGACCTCCTTAGTCCAACAATTAGCCATTTGTGGTAATGTTCATTACAAAAAAGGCATTTAGCAACCACAAAATTGGTTACTAAATTGTTTAAATTGGTCGTTATTTACCTTAGCGATTGAATTAGTGACCACATTTAAGTAATTGCAAAAACCTTAGTCACAAAGCTATATAGTAACAAAAATATCACAGGTTGCTATTTAGCGACAGAAAGTTTCGATCGCAAAATGGTCACTATCATTTTGGTCACTGTTATATATGGGTCAAATTGATGACCGAATGAGACATCGCTAAATCAATTGCCAAGTATAATTTTATTTTTTAAATAAAATAAAAATGATTTTCAGTTTAGTCTCTAAATCATTCACTAAATATCTATTTTTTATTTTATTAAATTTTATAGACATCGCAAATTCAGTCGTTGCCCATGTCACTAAATTGTTAGTGACACATTTTTCAGTCGCTATAAGTTATATTTCGTCACAAATTCAATTGCTATAAGTTTTATTCCATCCCAAATTTGGTCACTAAGTTTGTTTTATTTTTAGAGATAAAAAAACCAGTCGCTAAATTCATACCTAAAGCACTATTAATTTGGTCTTATTTTAATTTCCATTTTGAACTTGTTTAACAGTCATAAACAATAACACTAAAATTGATAATGCATTTATAGTACTAATATCACAATAAAAGTAATTAACATATATAATATATGATATATAATCTTCAAAATTACAACTAATAAAAAGAATCCAAAATAAAAAAGATATATAACTAATAACTAATAGTAAAAATCAAATAAAGTATTCTAAACCACAACTAATATAAAGCATCCAAAATAAAAGTATATGACATATTACTAATAGTAAAAACCAAAACAAGTCTTCAAAACCACAACTAACTAAAAGCATCTAAAATGAAGTACATAACATATAATTGATAGTAAAAACTAAAACAAGTATATGATATCATAAAAGACAAATACATATGCAATCAACAATCTTTCGGTGTATCATCAATATGATCATCCTGCTTGTCTTCAACATGGTGTTTGGGGCTCCCGATATTGGATTTGGACTTTCTTAGTGTCCATGGAAAGATAAAAGAGAGTTCTTCAACTTCTCTGTTGGGAGCAAAGGCCAGTTCAATTATGAAGGGACCAAAAAATGCATTTCAAGATTGCGACCCTGTGTAGTATTTTTTGTTTGTTTTTTGATTGTAATGTTAATATTTGTTTAGTGATGTAATTAATTGATTTATTGGGTTAGGCCTTTACTTACTCAAATTAGGCTCACTATATTTCTCTATTAATAGGTGCTTTGAGACTTGTTGTGTATACTTTACACTCATTTTTCAGATTTTATAGTTGTTTCCTCTACAAATTTATCTAAATTCTCTCTTTCCTCTCTTCTCTCTTGGAATTTTTCTCTTTACATTTTTCTACAGAAAAGAATTGAAGCATCTTGATGAAGATGTATGGCTAATTCATTCATTTGATTTGAGATTTCAAGAATTACGATAAAATTTTGAGTTCCCGATTTATTTTTACCATACGAATTCTCTTCATCTTCTTCTCCGTTCTTGATCCATTTTCCATTCTTCATGATTATGAATTTTGTTTTAATGGATCCGGATCAGATTTGAAGATTAATTTTGGATCTAGATGTAGATTTAGATCTAGACCTAAAATAACCTAAATCACTGGAGTCAATTGTTCACCATCGTTGCATTTCAAAGAAATTATGAGATCGCGATTGCGTTTCATTTTTTATGGAATTCAATAGATCTAGATTTAAATCTACATTTAGATTATGTTTATGTTGATTTAGGTTGATTGGATTTGGATTATAATTTGAACCGTGAAAATTTTACCATAGTGATTGAAATCTTGAATCGATGTAATTTCTGATTGAATTTTTTGTTTGTGTTTGCAATATTATAATTTCTCTTTGTTGTCCATAAAAATTCCCTTTCTAGTTGCATGATAATTTTGGATCCAATTGACTTGTGTCTTCAAGAAGAATAACCTAGGTTTACAAATCTTTGGAGAAAATCTAGTAATTTTTTATAGTGATTCAGCAACACTATCACACATCGCATTGCATTTTTATGTATGTGCTTGTGAATGGAATTACTAGCATTATAATTGAAGTATGAATTGTTGTTATTATATTTTAAAGTATTAATTGCTATTAATACATTGTTTCTTGTGAAGGGATGCAATGTCGAGGGTTGCGGCCCATTCCCTATAGAGTGAGATTTTTCTCACTCCCTTGTTTGTGTTTTGGCATGTCTCTTGTATATTTTGCAAACAAGGACCCTTAATCTTGGGAGGAATAGGGAGAGATTTAGGTGTGGTTGTGGAGACTCTAATGCCAATGTGACACTTGAGATTTGGAGTAGTTAGGAATTTATGTTATTATTATCATTGATTTTAGTTCAACTTATTCAAATTGTAATTTGTTTATCAATAATCTGTTATCTTTATTTCTTTTCTATTGATGTGAGTTACTTCTTATATAACTTATATGAGGACTAATTGAGATTTCATGAGCTATTTATATTCATTAATTGGTATCTCTCTCTTGGGGGTAGATGGGTGTCACACTAAAACTATCTTGGGACTCTTTCATTGCAACAAAGTCTTAACTTTGGCTGGGTCCGCTAAAATTCCTTCTACATAAATCACATAGCCTTAAAACTTCACTTCATTCATCCAAAATTTACACTTTGACAACTTTGCATATAACTTATTTCCTCTCAACACCTTTAACACCATCTTCAAATGCTCCCTACGCTATTCCAAGGATCCTAAATAGAAATAAGTGTCATTTATAAAATTAACTAAAAGTTTAACCAAAAAAGGTGTAAAAATCGCATTCATATACTCCATGAAAATTGTAGAGACGTTTCTCATACCAAAGACATCACCATATACTCATAATGACCATATCGAGCCCTGAAAATGATCTTCAATATGTCATCATCTTTCACCCTTATATGGTGATATCTAGATCTTAGATCAATCTTGGAGAAAATTGAAGCTCCTTTTAACTAGTCCATCAAGTCAGCTATCATGAGTAACAAATATTTATTCTTGATGATCTACTTGTTCAACTACCTATAATTCACACACAACCATGCATCATCGTCCTTCTTTTTTACTAACAACATTGGTGCACCCCACAAGCACATTTAGTCCGATCATCTATTTCACCAAGAAATCTTCAACTTGCTTCTTTAACTTGAACAACTTAGTTGGAGTTATCCTATACAACGCTATTGACACTGACTCTACACCTAAAATCAAGTCAATATAGAAGCCCACCTATTTCTTAGAAAGCAATCCAAGAACTTCATTTAAAAATACATTAAAGAAATCTCTAAACTCATATTAGATGACATTTTTAGTGCATAACTTATTTTATCATGTAAAAGTGACTTTATTTGGGATGTAAAAATAAAACTTATTTTATCATATAAAAGTGACTCTATTTAGTATGCAACATTAAAAAAAAAAAAAAAAAGTTCACCGACAATTCATGTGTAGTACAAAATTTAAACAAACTTATTATATAGAGGGATAGTTAGTGATTGAATAATTATATAAAAACACTTTTATATTGTGAGTTTGCATCCTATTTTATGATTCCGACATGTATAATATATATAAAAATATTACCAACTAAAAAAAATACTTATCTTTCTTGAATTGTAATTATTTCGATAGTAATTGTAACGACCCGGCTGGTCACTACACACGGCACAATACACTAGAAACACCGCACAAAAAAGAACAACTGTATACATATAGAGTCTAGAATATACATATACATGATCCAATCTGAAACAGAGTTAAAGTGTACCAAAAAGAAATACAATCATATGCTACTATCCCAAGTAGCTCAACAACAAAAAGAGTCATAAATGAGATCAGCTCCGCCGGTCCGCCGAAGACTCATCACTAGACATCACCTATCCCTGCTCTGCTCCCATACATAGTATGATCATTGCAGTTCAACATCATGGAAACAACAAAGGGTAAGCTAGTGTAATTAAAATCAACATACAATATACATATAGCAATATAATGAACAACAGCTTCAGATTATCATCACACCTGTACAGCTTATACCACTCAACAATATCAGCACCGCAATGCGGCAATATCAGCACTGCTTAGCAGCAACAACAACACCACTCAAGTGGCTATAACAGCACCGCAAAGCGGCAACAACATCACCGACTTAGCAGCTATAACAGCACCACATATGTGGCTAATACCAGCACCGACTTAGCGACTATATTATCACACCACTCAGCACAACAATTTAACACATTATTGTTTATCACCATTCGGCCCAACCTTCTATAGTTCCGCTATACTATACAATTTTACATATTAATTCATCGATTTCAGCTCAACAATACACCTCTAACACAACTAAATATTATTATCTCAGCTCTATCACTTAGTCATCATAGCATATTTATCAAATACAACTCAGCTCAGCATATAACAACATTTATTAACAAGTTCAGCACAATCCAACCCCAACAGTATATGTATATATCTCAATATCCCCTTTCGCGCCCGGCGTGCTCGAGGTCGCGCCCAGCGCGGCTCAACCCGAGAGCACCAGGGGCCATCGCGCCCAGCGCAAGAGTACTCGCGCCCGGCGAGACTCAACCCGAGAGCACCAAGGCTCTCACGCGCCTGGCGCAATTCCAAATTGCGCCCCGCGCCTGCCTGGCAGAGACTCAAGGAGTCTCGTGCGCTCAGCGTGGCCTAACCCGCGCCCAGCGTGGGGAAGGCAGAGACCTACCAAGGTCTCGCGCCCGGCGTAATTCGCATTGCGCCCAACGCCCTCTTGGCAGAGACTCCCAAGGAGCCTCCGCGCCCAGCGAGTCCAAACGCGGGCCTAGCGCGGCACCAGAGTACCCAAAACATGTCACCATTGATATCGCGTCCGACGCAACCCAAGTCACGCCCGGCGCGGGCCAACTAGAGACTCCCATTTGCAAGCTCGCCCGGCGCACACAGCCTTGCGCCCGGCGGGCTTGCCTAAACAGAGTCTCCTGGTGGTCGCGCGCCTGGCGCGAAGAACAGCGCCCAGCGCGAACTCATCAGTAACTCCCCCAAGTTCGAAAAATTTCCAAAACCTGCAAAACTTCACAGAAAATCCACATGAAAACGGTTCAAAGTGTCACATTTTCATCAAGGAATTCGAAAGTACCAGCTTTATGTGCATGCAACAACAAATCAAAGAAAACCCCAAATTTTGACTCCAAACCACAAAACCCCAAAACCCCAATTTTCAGCAAGCTCAGCCATACACAATCAATCACCAGCAGCCAAATGAGTTCCTAAATTCGTTTTCCAGGCAAAAACGCAGTAAAATACTAACTTCCCTTACCTCGGTACGAAGAAATCCGAGCTTCGGGGAGAACCCAAGGAGAAAATGAAGGAAGCTTGAACACGAGAAAGGTGAATAGAGAACTTCAACACCAGCTAGCAACCCACTTCACTCAGTTCCACCACCTAGTAGCAGCCAAAAGGAAGGTCCAAGTGAAAAGGGTGAAGATTGAGAGAGATAAGAGAAATGAGAGAGGAAGAGAGTTGGGGAAAGAAAATCCGTACGGGGTCTCACAGTAATATTTTATTGAATAGAAAAATAAAAAAGATAATGAGAATGACTATAAGGCTTTAGTCCCAAGAAATAAATTCAATTCGAAGTAAACTAATTTATAAATTAATTATCATGTATTTGGAATTCGTTTTAAAAGTATAGATTTTTTTATACATTAAAATTATAATGACGGTATTGAGATTCAAACGTATGACCATTTACATATTACTTCAATTTTCCATCACTTTAATTATAGAATTTGATTTTTTTAATGAATTTTTAACTAATATTTTAGTATGTACACACATGTAAATGTTTATTATATATAATTAAAATTTAAAATAAATTATGTACATTGATAAATATCAAGTTTAAATATAAAAATTATATTTAAAATTTGAATAAATAAATATTTATATATAAAATATATATTTAAATTTATGATAAATAATTTATATTGTACTACAAGATTATTTTTATTTATCAATTCTTATATATTAAATATGAATCTTTATGTTACGTGAGAGTATTTCTAGGAACTTTTCTTTCATGAGAGGACTTGTAGGATTTTTTTTTAACTTCATATTTAATTCTATTTTTATTTATCATAATTATTTATTAATTAAATATTAATATTTTAAATAAATTAACAATAAATAAAAAATTACAATATAAATTATTTATCATAAATCTAAAATATAATTTATAAACTTAAAAACATTTATGTATACTTATTTTAAATATAATTTAGATATTTAAATATAATATTTTATATATAATTTATTATAAATTTTAATTATATTGTATATAATCAATATACATATGCATTGCACAATTAAATTACTAGTTGATAAATTATTTTATAATATCAAAATTTAATTTATAAATAATTATGATAAATAAAAATTAAATTAGATATGAAATTTTAAAAATAAAAAATCCTCTTGAAAAAATTCTTAAAAACATTCTGACATACAATGATGATTCGTATTGTTTTAATTATTTTTCTCTTTTTATCCTAATTGAATGATTACATATAGGTAACAATTAATTAGGATAATCAAACTTACCAATTCAAATAATTAAAACTAAATCAAATTCAACCAAATTTAAGTGAATTTCTAAATAACACAATTTGATTAAAAAATTTTGAACTCAACAATTTCTATCCCTAAGCATTCTCAAGAAAAAGAAATTGATTTTGATTTAATGAATTCCTAAAATTTGTGACTCCAAATATACTAAAAAGTTACTGTACTTTGCACCAGGGAAACTTTTTCCCGAATCGTTATGTTTTTTGGTACTCTGTATTGGTAATTTATTTATTTTTACATATTTTCATACTCTATAAGAAACATTAATTTCTGTTTTTGTTTTATCTTTTTTTTTTTAATTATAGATAAACTTAACCGATATGGAAAGTCCTTGGAAAATCTTCTACACTATTACATACTTTAAATATGAAAATTTTAATAAATATAAAAGAGATGGAAGGAAATACATTATATCAATGAAATTATGATATTAAAAAAATAAACTAAATTGATTTGTCAATTGTTGAATTTGTTTCCAAACTTGAAATTACATTTTGGAAAGTTTAATATTTTACCTTAACGAAGTTGTCTTACTTTTCCATGCAATCCAGTAATACAATTTAGGTATAAGTATTCATTTAGTCTTTTTTTTTTTATTGTTTTATCAACTTTATTTGTATAGTTTATATAATTAACAACATTTTATTTTAATGTCTTTATGTATCATTTTTATTTTTATAATCTCATAAACTTTATTTCAGTCCTTTTAACAAATAGATTACAAAAATTGTTTGGCATACAAAAAAAATATTCTAAGAAATTGGAGTTGAAAATGGTAGTTTTTCAAGTTAGATATGTTATTTAAAAATTAATATTAATAAAAAATATTATTTTTTGAGAATGTTTTTTAAAAAAATTTGTTTCTTGGAGAATGTGAGAAACTAACATTCTCAAATTAAATTAAATATTCTAGTAACAGTAAAAATATTTGTTTCTCATATAACATTTATAAATATTTTTGAAAACATTAATATCCAACCAAACAAGTTTTAATCATTTTTAGAAATAGGATTCATGATTCTCATGAATCATGATTTTCGGATATGAAGAAAAATTCATGTACCAAACATCTATATGATATAAAAATTAAAATAGAAACCTTTTAATTATATACACAATTTAAAATGTAAAATTCATAAAATTATGATAACTAAATGGATAGTTAAACATACAATTTAGGTAGATATCACATAGTCGAATCCTACAATGAAAAATGCCATAAATGTTTTTGAGTTTTTCAAAATATAGTAATTAACTGTGAATTCCATATATACCAGATCTCAAAAGGAAGTGTCCACATTTTAAGAATACTATTACTATGTCTTGGATAAAATTGTTTGCAAAAGCATATACGTGTAGAAAACAAAAAACACACACACCATTACATGCAAATTAATGCCAAATATATTTACATTTTCATATGCTACCTATATATACCCCCACTCCCTACACAAATGAGTTATCTAGTGCTCAATAAGTGTTATTGAGTTAGGACTGCCTCACACCTCTTTGACCTAATTTTCCTGAATTCATTTTCCATTTCTTTGTGCATCACCACCATGGCCAACAACTTCTATAATAACAATGTGTTAAACAGTTGTGAACAACACCCTTCATTTTGTAACAACACAAGCCCAAATGGATGCAAGTTGTGCAACCAAATTTTCACCACCACCCATGCCCTCCTAACCCACATTGAGTCTCACATGGCCCAAGAAGAGGTTGCAATAAGAAGGCTCTATTCATCACCACAACATTATCATGTCAACTCTCAAACACAATTGGGTTTCCATCGATTCCCATCACCTCCTAGTATGGGTGATGACATTATTTTCCAAGCACAATTACAACCAAAACCAATGGGGATGCCTCATTCAATGAGAAGAAACTCATTTTTCAATGATGCTGCAAGTCAGGTTGGTTCATCATCACAACAACCAATTAGGCAAATGCAACTTCCACCACAGTTTTTTCCATATGCTAGAAGTTTTAGTGATGATGGCTCTAAGTCATATATCTTGAAGTTGGAGAAACCCACCAAGAAGATTGACTTCATTGATTTGGTTAATGTGGATGATGACAACAACACAAAGGTGGAAGCACTAGATTTGGATCTAAAGCTATAGAAAACTTAAATTATCTTTAAATTGTAAGGATTTTTAAATTGGAGTACAGTTTAATTAATTTTTAAGGTATGATTAATTTTGTTTTTTAATTAGGATTGAAGATTTACCTCAATAATATATATTTATATTTAATGTAGATTTCATTAATATACATTTATGTATATTAATTATCAAAATAAATCTTTAATTTTAATCGAAGAATAATGCTAATCATATTTAAGAATTTATATTTAAGTTCTTCCATTTTAAATTATATATGACATTGGCTTTTATTGGTTAAGTCATTGGTCATGAGTTACAATTTTATTTTGTTGATATTATTTTAATTTTAAGATTTAGAGTTATGTAATGCAATGAATGAAGAAAAGAAAAGGAAAAAAGTGCAATATCAATTTTTATTTTTGTAATATTGTTGAAAGGGTGCACAACCAACTCAATGTTGATGTAGCTACAAGTAAAGCATAATACCAGATTTTTTTTACAAGACCAAATATTTTAAAGTAAAAAAAAAAATTAACTATTAAAATTGTTTTAATTTTGTTTAGAATTAATCTTTCAAAGTTATAAGATGAAAATTACTTATTAAATTATCATAATTATTTTTATTCAATATTTTCTTTTTCAATCAATAATAAAGTAGGTTAAAAAATGAATAATTTTATATTATTATAAAGTATATTATATATTAATATGAATTTATATAACGAATTATCATATATTTTTTTAATTTTGTAAAAACTCGTATATTTAATTTATTCATTAAAAAAATTTAATTTAATAATTAAATTATTAAAATTTAATATAAACTAAGAGTTATTGAGTGAAATAACTTTACTAAAATTTACTTTTTAAATAAGTGAATCCTATTTTATTCCAATATAAAAAAAATAATTTTATAAACAAATATATTTCAAATATACATTAAAATGAGAGTAATCCGTTGAAATGCATGGTGATAGTTGAATTACTGAAAAAGTATGTGAGATGTTGATATATGTGTAGACCCCTAAAATTGTCCGGGTCGGAAATAAAGCTTGAAGACTCTCGAAGACTGAAGGAAGATCAGCCAGAAGGACTCCTGGAAGGCCCTAGGAGGGTTCTCTGTAGGTCTAGAGGTCTTAGAATAGCTTAAAATAAGGAAGTGGAGGGAATGAAGCCCAATACGGCCGTACTAAACTTAATACGGCCGTATTGAAGCTTCAATATGGCCGCAGTGAACTCAATACGGCGTATTGAAGTTTCTGAAACTTCAATACGGCCGTACTGAAATCAATACGGCCGTATTGAAGCTTCAATACAGCCGCAGTGAACTCAATACGGGCGCATTGAAATTTCTGAATTTCAATACGGCCGTATTGAACTTCAATACGACCGTATTGAAGTTCAAAAATTTCAATACGGCCGTATTGATTCTGTAGCCCGTATTGCGCCTATTCCCTATAAATATGACGTCAATTGGACGTCATTCCACACTTTTGAACATAGTTTCAACCCTCTCCTTGAGTATTCTGGGGTTTTTGAGCAGTGTTCTGCCCTAGAAATCACTCGGAGAGTTGATCCGACAAAGTTCTTGAGCCCCGAGCCATTTTGCTTGAGGATCGAACCTAGTCGAAGGGAAATCCTCCGGATTTCCATAGTTAAAAGTTTTGAGGAAGGAGCGAGCGAGCTTGTAGAGCGAGGGAACGCCAAAAAGCTTCCCAGTTTTACTCAATATATAAAAGCACGCTTCAAGAGGTTTCTTCTTAAATCCTTCCTTTTACTGCTTTCTGTGTGCATATTTAAACTGTCATCATGTAGATAGTTAATTTTCGCTTATAATAAATAGGGGTAATTTAGTAATTTTACGCTATTATTTTAGAAATAATCTGTCATAGGGAACCCGAAAGGGGCGCTGTGGGGTGCTAACACCTTCCCCACGCGTAACCGACTCCCTTACCCGACTCTGGTTGTAATGGCCGAAGTCGATTTTTGAATCGATTGCCTTATTCCTTTTTCCAATGTTTTGAGTAAAACATTGGTGGCGACTCCACGAACCCTCCTTTTGCGAAAACCACTAATCCATGGAGGGTCCCGCTTGGGATTAATATGGATTGGTGAGACATTTAATAAATAAATTGGATAAGATCGACAAGGTCTCAGTTTGAGAACAAGTCGTTCTAATAATCCAATACATTTTCAAACTAAAATAAAAGCGAGTTCGACCGTCTTCGCGACCGCCGAGGCCCGTTTGGGCCCGTGGCGACAGATGGCGACTCCACTGGGGAAGCTTCGAGAGTCAGTCCCATTTAGTGACAGATTATTTTTAACAAATAATAGTTAAAATTACTCTATTACCCCTTGCTTGTATGATAACATGATTTATTATATGGCTTTAATAACTGTTGTATTTTTAAATTTACGCAATTGTTTGAAATAAAAACTGCACACAAACCTTTGCACACAACAGTTCCCTCTATACCCGGGGGCATGAGTGATTAACCATAGGGAGTGGATGTTAGTACGGCCGATTGTCGAATGGGCCTATAGGTGCCCGTAGACCGTTGTCGGAAAACATCACTCAAGGTGATAACCATGAACTTGAGTCCGACGGTGCGTTGGAGCTTTCCATCGACCTACGATGAGAGGAATTGGGTCCCTATAATGGGGGCACCTTGGGGGCCTTTGACCAAGTGAGAACAGTTAGATCCTCCTTGAATATGCACTTTTCTGCAGGAGACCCCTACCTCGTGATTCGCTCGTGACTGTTCGTGGATGAGTGAATTGTTTGTGTAAATGCTTATGTGCAATTGTTTGTGCATTAATAAATAACCTCGTGATAAGGTCTAAAGAATAATCCCCATGCATGAAAATGTCATGACATGAGAGGAAAGACCATGTGTGAAAATATAATAAAAGTAAGGAGCATAGACATCATTATCAATAAAACCTCATGCATCCTCATCATCATTTATAGGTTCACTAATACCCTCTCGATGTGAGTGAAAGAGACCCGTGACTATTGAGATTCTCCGTTGTGGAGAGATAATAGCCTAGGGAGGGTGATAAACTTTCATCTTAAAAAGGCAGCGCCTCAAAGATGAAAGATTATCAAGCTCACATCAAGAGTGTATTCATATCATAAATAAGCTAATTAGAATAAACATTCATTTTAGAAAGTGGCTGGTCATCTCTCTGTCCTCACACGCGCAAAGAAGATCAAGAAAATGGAAGCATTGGAGGAGCAAAACAAAAAGCTCACAACCGAGCTTTCACAACTTAAAGACCAATTGGCGCAAATGATGGAACTCATGCGTCATCACAACATCCATGGATCTCATCACAGTGATCATGGGTCCCATCATGAAGGAGAGGAGGAAGAGCATGAAAAAGATCCTCCACACGCTGTATCCCTTGGGGCTGGAATTATGATTAAAGAGCCCGAAGTATCAAAGGAACAATTCCACGCCCTCGAGGATCGGCTAAGGGCTATGGAGGGGCATGACTTTGACATCAAGGATGCCGCCGACATGTGTTTAGTGAGGGACATCCAATTCCCTCCTAAATTTAAAGTGCCGGATTTCCCAAAGTACGTGGGATCGACTTGCCCCAAAAGTCATCTCACCATGTACTGTCGCAAGATGGCCGCATATGCCACAAATGAAAAGCTCTTGATCCACTGCTTTCAAGAGAGCTTAGCTGAAACTGCACTCAACTGGTATATGCAGCTAGATGGAAATCTAGTACATACATGGAGGCAGTTGGCCGACGCCTTTCTCAAGCGCTATAAATACAACATCGACCTAACACCCGATAGGTCTGATCTTCAAGCCTTGAGTAAAAAGAACGATGAATCCTTCAAGGCGTACGCCCAACGTTGGAGGGAGTTGGCGGCACAGATAAAGCCCCCGCTGTCGGATAAGGAGATGGTGTCCTTATTCATCAACTCGTTGACTGGTCCCTATTACGATAAAATGATAGGGAACACAACGACACTCTTCTCGGACATCATCACCATTGGAGAAAGGGTGGAACAAGGACTTAAAAGTGGGAAGCTGGCTAAGCCTCCCCAACCATATGAAGCTAAGAAGGCCTTCGGGAAGAAGAAAGAAGGAGGAGTCAACGCTGTAACCATTTCTCCATCTTCTTCCGCTTCGAAGTCAGGCAAATCGCAATACAACTCTGTGAAGAAGTTTGACAAACTTCCGACCACTTATAGCGATCTCCTGCCGAAGCTAGTAGAAGCCCAACTTCTAGCCTATATTCCACCAAGAAAGATCGATCCACCTTACCCCGATTGGTACAAGCCTCAAGACAAATGTCTATACCATTCGGGAGCACCAGGGCATTCAACAGAGAACTGTCTAGCTCTCAAACACAAGGTCCAAGGCCTTATTGATGCTGGGTGGGTCACTTTCGATTCGACAGCGCCCGACGTGAGCAAGAACCCTCTGCCGAAGCAGGAGTAGAGAGAAGGGCAAGCCACAATAGGGCCTCTCCTTAATTTTCTTAATTTTCTTTTAGGGACTCATGATCAGTACCCGAGATCATGAGGACCTTTCATGTAAATAAGGGTTTTGTACATATATCAATAAAGAGGCATTTTTCACACATTATTCTCTCATTTTGTTCTATTCTCTCTCTCTCATTAATATTAATAAACTCTAAACCTAAACAGAACCAATAAATAATTATGTCTGTGATTGCTCGCTCTGACCGGAATCCGAAAGCCGAGGATGAATGGGTTGAGTTGGACAGTGATGAGGAGACCATCTCTCCGGATCTGCAAAGGCTGCTAGATCAAGAAGCTCGTCTACTCCAACCGTATCAAGAAGAATTGGAGACCGTGAATTTGGGGCAGGGTCAAGAATTGAAAGAGGTCAACATTGGGACCCATATCAGTGATGGAATAAGAACACAGTTGATCCAATTATTAAGGGAATACAAGGACGTATTTGCATGGTCGTACCGTGATATGCCCGGATTGGACTCTAACATCGTCGAGCATAAGTTGCCATTAAAAGAAGGGTTTCGACCCGTTAAGCAAAAGCTTCGACGAATCAAGCCCGAATGGTCTTTAAAGATCAAGGAGGAGGTAGAAAAGCAATTAGATGCGGGATTCTTGGTCGTATCCCAATATCCTGAATGGCTGGCTAACATTGTGCCAGTCATCAAAAAGAATGGGAAGGTTAGAGTGTGTGTTGATTATAGGGATTTGAATCGTGCCAGTCCAAAGGACGATTTTCCTTTGCCACACATCGATACACTTGTGGATCATACTGCCACAAACACACTCTATTCCTTTATGGATGGATACTCGGGGTATAATCAAATCAAGATGAATATAGAAGACCGTGAGAAAACTTCTTTCATCACACCCTGGGGCACTTTCTGCTACAGGGTGATGCCTTTTGGACTTAAAAATGCGGGTGCCACCTACCAACGAGCGATGGTGACGCTATTCCACGATATGATCCACAAAGAAATTGAAGTATACGTGGATGACATGATCGCAAAGTCAAAAGACGAGATGGACCACATCCAATATTTGAGAAAATTATTCAATCGGCTTCGTAAGTATCAGCTTAAGCTAAACCCGGCTAAGTGTACTTTCGGAGTTCGGTCGGGTAAGCTTCTCGGGTTCATCGTCAGTGAAAAAGGCATAGAGGTGGACCCCGATAAAGTAAAGGCAATAATGGAAATGCCTCCTCCTAAAACTGAGAAAGAAATTAGAGGATTCCTCGGCAGGGTGAACTACGTCGCAAGGTTCATCGCACAGTTGACTGACACGTGCAAACCAATATTCAAGCTGTTGCGCAAGAATCATTCCGAAGTTTGGGATGAGAATTGTCAACAAGCTTTCGATAAGATCAAACAGTGCTTGGCCAATCCACCAGTGTTGGTGCCACCTGTCGAGGGAAGACCATTAATCCTCTATCTAACGGTACTTGATGAGTCCATGGGAGCTGTGCTAGGACAACAAGATGAAACAAAGAAGAAAGAACAAGCCATCTACTACCTGAGCAAAAAGTTCCTTGATTATGAAACCCGCTACACGCCACTAGAAAAGACGTGCTGTGCGTTAGCATGGGCAACACAACGGCTCAGGCAGTATATGATTAGGCATACTACTTGGTTGGTTTCCAAAATGGACCCAATTAAGTACGTGTTCGACAAACCGATAATCACTGGGAAGATTGCCCGATGGCAAGTGCAATTATCAGAATTTGACATCATACATGTCACACAAAAGGCCATCAGGGGTAGTACCCTAGCTGATTACCTAGCACACGGGCCGACCAATGACTATCAATCCCTTCATAATGATTTCCCCGATGAGGATATAATGCATTTACAACATGAAGATCCTAAGGATGATACGTGGACCATGTACTTTGATGGAGCCTCCAACATGCTTGGACAGGGGATTGGAACAGTATTAATCTCCCCACAAGGAAAGCATATCCCCTTAACGGCAAGACTCAACTTCGACTGTACAAATAACATGGCCGAATACGAGGCTTGCGCGTTAGGAATCCAAGCAGCAATCAACAATGGTATCCTAAAGCTCAAAGTATTTGGGGATTCGGCTTTAGTCATCCACCAACTGCGAGGTGAATGGGAAGTCCGAAATCCTAAACTGATACCATATGTTGAGCATATCAAAGACCTGATACAATTCTTTCAAAATGTCGTCTTTGAATATATCCCAAGGGAGGAAAATCAGTTCGCTGACGCCCTTGCTACACTATCATCGATGTTCGCCTTGGATAAGGAGCATGAAATGCCCATCATCAATATCCGGCGGCACGATAAGCAAGCGTTCTGCCTACTGATAGATGAAGCTGTTGATGATTATCCATGGTTCCATGACATCAAACAATATCTGTCAAAAGGGGAATATCCTGATATGGCCAGCGATAATGATAAAAAGCATATCCGAAGAAGGGCCATGGGATTTCTGTTGATTGGAGAAACCCTCTACAAAAAGAATTATGACTCGGTCTTGTTGAGGTGCATAGACCAAGTCGAAGCTCAAAATGTAATCAAAGAAATACATGAGGGGGTTTTCGGTACCCATATTCCCGGGCCTGCAATGGCTAAGAAAATCCTCAGAGCAGGATATTATTGGTCGACCATTGAAAGGGATTGTTACCAATACGTCCGGAAATGCCACAAGTGTCAAGCATATGCCGACAACATTCATGTCCCACCAACGCCACTCAATGTGTTGGCTTCACCATGGCCATTCGCAATGTGGGGCATGGATGTTATTGGACCCATCGAGCCAAAGGCATCCAATGGACATAGGTTCATCCTTGTAGCCATTGACTATTTCACCAAATGGGTAGAAGCGGCAGCGTATGCTCATGTGACCCGAAAGGTGGTAACATCCTTCATCAGAAAGTATCATATGCAGATACGGTATTCCCGACAAAATCATCACTGATAATGGATCCAATTTGAACAATAAGATGGTGGAAGAACTGTGCAAAGAGTTCAAAATTCAGCACCACAACTCTTCCCCATATCGACCAAAGATGAATGGGGCAGTCGAGGCAGCCAATAAGAATATCAAGAAGATAGTACAAAAGATGGTTGTCTCATTCAAAGACTGGCATGAGATGCTACCCTTCGCTCTCCATGGTTATAGGACTTCAGTACGTACATCCACAGGAGCTACTCCATTCTCCCTTGTTTATGGAATGGAGGCAGTTCTGCCGGTTGAAGTCGAGATACCTTCTCTGAGAGTAATCATGGAAGCAAAACTTTCCGAGGCAGAATGGGTTCAAAGTCGATACGACCAATTGAACCTTATCGAAGAAAAACGACTGAACGCCATATGCCATGGTCAAGCCTACCAAAGGAAGATCAAAAAGGCTTTTGACAAGAAAGTCCATCCTCGAATCTACCATGAGGGAGAGCTGGTGATGAAGAAATTGCTACCAGCTCAAAAGGACAAAATCGGAAAGTGGGCCCCAAATTATGAAGGACCATACGTGGTGAAGCGAGCCTTCTCCGGAGGAGCATTGATTCTCACAGACATGGATGGAGAAGAACTTCGATACCCAGTCAACGCTGACGTGGTAAAGAAGTATTATGCTTGAAGACGTTGCTTGCATCAGCCCGCTAGGATGAAAACCCAAAAAGGGCATCCTAGGCAAAAGTTAGGGCAAAACGAAAAGCCCGCCAGTACAAGGGTACTAGGCAAAACAAAGGCAAAATTATCCCCGCTAGGACATGTCTTAGGCAAAAATTAGGGGTAAAAGAATAAGATGCAAAAAGTAAAGCAAGCAACGATCACTTGAATCGAAAACCGAAAAGGCATTTCAAGTGATAATCTTCTAGAAGCAAGCGTCTTGCAGCATCTACACTCCTGGCTCAGGCATCTCACCCGAAGCAACTAGGGAACGGGAAGGGCAGCAATCACAGATGTAATTGTTTAAGCCAAAAAAATGTACAGCCTACCCTGGCCAGCCATTCTTCAGAAAATCCCTTTGTAAATCTTTCTGTACAAACATTTGAATATCAATAAAATATCCATTTGTTTCTTTTCTCTCTTGACCTTGTGATTATGCCTTTAAATTGATGTTTCTAAAAATTGTACGAAACTCTTAATAATCGGTCAATAAAAGAAAACTGGAGGGGTTCCTATAAAATCTTTAAACTCCTGCATTCAAAGGCTCATGAAAATATTCCCTCGCGTCAATGACAGAAGTTCCTCTAAATAGAAGAAGAGGATAGGGAGAGCCATTCATCTTTCTAAAAAAATATATATATATAATAAACAAATAATAAAGCTTGCATTTCGTGCATCACACACATTAGTTGCACATTCAAAGACCTTATCATGAAGCAATCGCATAAAATAGAAAAATAGAAAATTGTTTGTGTATGACAGCAGTCAGCAAAAGCCAAATCAGAAGAAAAGGCAAAATACAGAAGAAGCCGAAAATGAAAAAAGGCAAGGATATAGAAAATCCAACAAAAAGATTGCACAGAATAACTGAGCCTGGAGAGGCTTGCCGAAACAATACTCCTCAGTAAACAGAATAATTGAGCCTGGAGAGGCTCGCAGAAATAATACTCCCCAGAGGGAACCTCAGCTCAAGCTCACGGAAAAATCCCCAGCGAGAGCTATCAAAGCAAAATCGATGCAATCCCCAATGGAAGTGCGATCATCCAAACAGTATATACAAGTCAAAGGACTTAACACTTCCTCAGTGGAAGATAGCTCTCCGACTCAAAGTGCTGAGCGAGGCTAAGCCTGTAGAGGCTTCCTAAATAATACTCTGGGATACATAAGATCCCTCATTCCCCAGTCGCCTACTCAGAGGCATCCCTACAAAAGGAGAAAAATCAAAAATATCAATAAGTATTCCCCAAGCGGAATCTGGCACTCAGCCGAACACTGAACTAATCCCCAGTCGCCTACTCAAGAGGCATCCCTACAAAAGGAGAAAAAATAAAAAATCTCAATAAATATTCCCCAAGCGGAATGCGGCATCCAGCCAAACATCAAACATCAAGATTATTTGCCTAACAGAAGAGGCCAGTCAAGAAATGAATGACAAAATCCCCAGTGGATAAACAGCCTACACAGAGGCTACAAAATCAGAAAATTGAAAAGAGTCACCCGAATAAGGACAACCGAGATACTCCACCAACGTCAAAGGACGTCAGCCAAACAAAAGGCGTCGCTCAACTCAAAGAGAGAGCATCTGTGTCCACACCCCAAGGATTCAGAAATTCCCCATGGGTACCAACAATGCAATGCAAGTTGGGGCACAGGAACCTATGAATGACTGCACATCCCCTAGACGGATCCCTGCGTTATCCAGCCCTCAGCGGCACAAAATCAGAAAAAACTGTCAAAGCAGCATAGTGGACTGTGGAGACAAAAATTACCTCAAAATCCCTGGAGAGGGTAAACTCGCATTGCCGAAGTGATCAGAAGACACGGACGCAGTCCCTGGAGAGGACAAACTCAGCTGCCGATGTTAAGACGCAGTCCCTGGAGAGGGCAAACTCAGCTGCCGATGTTAAGACGCAGTCCCTGAAGAGGGTAAACTCAGCTGCCGATGTTAAGACGCAGTCCCTGGAGAGGGCAAACTCAGCTGCCGATGTTAAGACGCAGTCCCTGGAGAGGGTAAACTCGGCTGCCGATGTTAAGACGCAGTCCCTGGAGAGGGTAAACTCACCTGCCGATGTTAAGACGCAGACCCTGGAGAGGGCAAACTCAACTGCCAAATGTTAAGCGGCAGAGCCTGGAGAGGCGGTACTCAATCATCAGGGTGATGTTAACACACTGGTGTCTAGCTTCCGGCTCAGGCGTCGAGTGAGGCTAGGTCTGGAGAGACGGTACTCAACCATCAGTGTCATCAGAGGTGCGTTGATGTCCAACTTCCGGCTCGGGCGTCGAGTGAAGTTGACCCTGGAGAGGGTAAACTCAGCTACCGAGGATGTCAGAAGCGCCGAGGTATGCACCCACCTGGAGAGGCTACTCAACAATTTTCCACCGGAAGACATTACAAGTCAGAAGGTCGGCACATCACCCAGACAATTGGGTCAACTCCTTTACTTGTCAGCCGGTACACCAAAAGGCCGTCCGACTAAGTAAAGGGGGGGCAGCTGTAGACCCCTAAAATTGTCCGGGTCGGAAATAAAGCTTGAAGACTCTCGAAGACTGAAGGAAGATCAGCCAGAAGGACTCCTGGAAGGCCCTAGGAGGGTTCTCTGTAGGTCTAGAGGTCTTAGAATAGCTTAAAATAAGGAAGTGGAGGGAATGAAGCCCAATACGGCCGTACTAAACTTAATACGGCCGTATTGAAGCTTCAATATGGCCGCAGTGAACTCAATACGGCGTATTGAAGTTTCTGAAACTTCAATACGGCCGTACTGAAATCAATACGGCCGTATTGAAGCTTCAATACAGCCGCAGTGAACTCAATACGGGCGCATTGAAATTTCTGAATTTCAATACGGCCGTATTAAACTTCAATACGACCGTATTGAAGTTCAAAAATTTCAATACGGCCGTATTGATTCTGTAGCCCGTATTGCGCCTATTCCCTATAAATATGACGTCAATTGGACGTCATTCCACACTTTTGAACATAGTTTCAACCCTCTCCTTGAGTATTCTGGGGTTTTTGAGCAGTGTTCTGCCCTAGAAATCACTCGGAGAGTTGATCCGACAAAGTTCTTGAGCCCCGAGCCATTTTGCTTGAGGATCAAACCTAGTCGAAGGGAAATCCTCCGGATTTCCATAGTTAAAAGTTTTGAGGAAGGAGCGAGCGAGCTTGTAGAGCGAGGGAACGCCAAAAAGCTTCCCAGTTTTACTCAATATATAAAAGCACGCTTCAAGAGGTTTCTTCTTAAATCCTTCCTTTTACTGCTTTCTGTGTGCATATTTAAACTGTCATCATGTAGATAATTAATTTTCGCTTATAATAAATAGGGGTAATTTAGTAATTTTACGCTATTATTTTAGAAATAATCTGTCATAGGGAACCCGAAAGGGGCGCTGTGGGGTGCTAACACCTTCCCCACGCGTAACCGACTCCCTTACCCGACTCTGGTTGTAATGGCCGAAGTCGATTTTTGAATCGATTGCCTTATTCCTTTTTCCAATGTTTTGAGTAAAACATTGGTGGCGACTCCACGAACCCTCCTTTTGCGAAAACCACTAATCCATGGAGGGTCCCGCTTGGGATTAATATGGATTGGTGAGACATTTAATAAATAAATTGGATAAGATCGACAAGGTCTCAGTTTGAGAACAAGTCGTTCTAATAATCCAATACATTTTCAAACTAAAATAAAAGCGAGTTCGACCGTCTTCGCGACCGCCGAGGCCCGTTTGGGCCGGTGGCGACAATATGTATAAGACATTGTAAGATAGGGAGCCAACAAAAATATATACTTTTGAAAATTTATCTAATAAAAAAGAAAAGAAAAGGTTTTACACAAAATTAGAAAAATAATATAGTCCCATACAAAAGAAAAAAATAGTTACAAATAATAAGTGGAAAAAAAATCATTCACATAAAATAATTTAAAAAAATAACAAATATAATACGAAGAAATTAACCTTTATATATTAAACATAAATTTCTATTTTATACAATAATATTTTAAGAAAATTTTCTTCAACGAGAGGATTTTTAGAAAAAATTTTAATTTCTTATCCAATTTTATTTTTATTTTTATTATAATTATTTATAAACTAAATTTAATATTTTTAAAATAATCATTGATAAATAAAAATAATATTATATTATAATATAAATTATTTATCATAAATCTAAAATATAATTTTAATATTTATTTATACAAAATTTAAATATAATTTATATATTTAAATATAATATTTATTTGTATATAATTTATTAGAAATTTTAGTTATGTATAATAAATATTTAATCATTACATTATATATATATATATATATATATATATATATTAAAATACTAGTCATATATTATAATACTCTTTGTTAATGTGAGGGATGTATTTTAGAAAGTGAAGCAAAGAATTATAGTTATTGATTGAAAAATATATTATCAATAACAAAAGATTAATTTTCAAAAAACTAGTTAAAGTAAAGACTTTTATTTTATTGAGCGGTCTTGAATGGCTGTAACTTATAAGAGATTATTGTACCTGCATGAGGGTACTTCGATAATTTTGTTACTCCTGCTGAATTTTTGTTTTTCATGATGTATCTTAGGGAAAGAGAGGGGTACCTGCGAAAGACACCTCAATGCTTAAGTCAGTCCTCGGTCTTAGAGATATCAATGTTAATCAAATTGGTAATTATGAAAACGTACCTTTATCAGTTGCTGATTACACTTATTTATACTAACTTTAATGGATTTAGGTCTACAACCAAGTCCATTAGAATTCAATCATCTTAGTATGATACTTTGGTCTTATTTATATCCGGTATAATTATCTTTTTCCTTTTTTTTTATTGAGTGTTTCTCTGTCCTTTTATGTGTTTTGAGTTGACAGAGAAAACTAGTAATTTTCCATTTGTCATACATTTTACGTTGTTGAAAGGAGAAACAAATAAATGTTATTAAGAAATTAATTAGTGACCATTGGAAAAAGAAAAAACAAAATCTTCGAAGATTCGTAGAAAAACCAGAACAAAAATGCACCAAATATTATGAAACTAAAAAATAAACAAAAATAAGTACAATATAGAGATCCACCATTAACGCAATTTGCAAATATCCGATGTGTATGTCAGTAAAGAAATTTTTTTTGAATAAATAATACTTTTTAAAGGTTAAATTAACATGAAATTCCTATAGCTTTGTATATAGTATTTAATTAAGTCTCAAAAGTTAGAAATACTTTAAAAAGTTACGTAATCTCCAATATTTAATTTTTTCTTTGCCACCAATAATTTCTAATTAAGTTCTTATATTATAAAAATGTATAATGTATCGTTGACTTTTTTTTCTTCTTACTTTTGAGTATGTTAATGTAGTTTCATATCAAACTTTATTTCGTGGCTTGCCGAGATGATGATGTATATATGCAAAAGTAGGAAACAATGAAGAAATATATATATATTAAATGTTAACTTTTATTTTTTTAGAATATTTTTTAAGAATTATTCACTTAGAAATTTTTATGTATCATATTTATTTATAAATTAAAATAAATTATCAATAATTAAAAATAATTTTATGTCACAATATATATTATTTATCTTAAATCTAAAATATAATTTATACATTTAAAATATTTATTTATATAATTTTTTTATATATTTGTATATTTAAATATAATATTTTTTTTTGTATATGAAAATGAAATATTTATTTGTGTATATAATTTATTAAAATTTTTCATTATATATAATATAAATTTAGCTTGTAAAATGTAGACTGGAATACTAGTTGAAAAAGAGAATTCAACTTTAAATCTTAAAACTCAATTTTGACGTTCTCTACCCTACATGCTAATATTCACAATAATAATAAAAGAATTCTAAAATTGTTTGAATAAAATTTAATTAAAATGAAATTTAGTTTACAAATTGTCTCTAAATTAAGATAAAGGAAATCACACATGTGACACTCTTACTACCCCAACACATATATAAATATTAATCATATAAATAAACTAAAGAATAAAATTTTTAACGTTAGCAAAAGGGTTCACATAAAACCTTCATATTCATTTATCAATAACCAACATAATAATTGAAAATAAAACTTGAAAATTTACAAATTGTTTTCAAAATGATATTTACAATTCCAAATCCGTATAAAATCTATGTCCTAAAAATCCTCTGCCCCGATGTCACAATATCAGAGCATACCCACAATTCAACTGTTGGCATTCTATTCGTAGCCGGATCTTCCTCACCTAAAACATCCACAATTTATACGGTGAGAAAAGAAAATATCTATATGCAAAGTACATACAACCACATCATAATGAAATCTCATCATAATTCATATATATAAGCATGTATCATAATTTATCAATCCATCACCATCCACACAATTTTACAATTAACAATATTATTTCCACATCCATATATAATTCAAGCCAATCTTACAATTAACAATATCATTTCCACGTCCATAATTCACACCAATCTTACAATTAACACTATTGCAAGACCTCGCCACATCTGACACAAGTGATACAGGTTAATTGCCTCCCACACCAAACCAGGGTCACGCCCTCCCTGTAGCATCACTTACCCAGGGGTCGTGCCATCCCTAGTCATTATGGAGTACGCTCGTCCCTGAAGCATCACCTACCCAGGGTTCGTATCATCCCTGATCATCCGGGAGTACGCTCGTCCCTGAAGCATCAACTACCAGGGTTCGTATCATCCTTGATCCTTTAGTGTGAGGAACCACAATCACATTACAATCCACACAATCTCTTGCAATTAACCCTATGCCAGGGCTGCCATAATTGACATAAGTGGTGTGTGTTAACTGTCTTACTCATCCCACACCATGCTAGGGTCACGCCCTCCCTGTAGCACCACTTACCTAGGGGCCGTGCCATCCCTAGTCACTGATGTGAGGCACCACAATCACAATCATAATCACATCCATACAACATCTCATCTCATAATTAAAATTCACATCATGTACACAGTTCCACCTCACATACACAACAGATAAGCCCAACAAAATAAGGGTTTACACACCCCTCAAGTAATTCACATCAAGATCATTCATTCTTATCAATCAATACAATAATAACATTCATAAATTAATATAATTTTAACACCAACAGTGAAACCCCCAATTGTTCCAAAACCTAACTCACAGGCACTTTTCTACAATTTCGTTCTCTCTCCCAGATCATCATTCTTACAAATTATTAGCATATTTATAATCCTCAACATATACAAAATCTAATGGATCATCAATTCCTCAAACAGAAATCATCCAATTTTTCACAACCTAACTTATAGGCACTTTTCTATAATTTTGTTCTCTCTTTCAGAGCATCATTTTTACAAATAAATCATATATTCGTAGTCTTAAAGATATACAGAATCACATAAGACAATTAATTCTCCAAACAGAAATAATTATAAATTACTTATAACCCTAAGGGCTCTTCCTCTACCCAATTCCCTCATGTAACTCTACATATAAATAATCCCTTTTTCTCCCGTACCTAGATAAATAGGAACTAGGGCAGAACCTCCTCATCTTTTTCCTTAAATAGGGACCGAAACTAAAACTAGGGTAGAACCTCCTCCTCTAGATTCTTCTTGGTCTTCAGAAAGAAGGAGAGGGAAAGAAGAGAGAACAGAAGAGAAGAAAGAATGAGAATGAGAGGTGTGTCCAAAAATGAGAAGTGAAGCCCCCTATTTATAGGAATTCTGGCTCACCTACCACTACGACCCGTTCTAAAAGCGGAACGGCCCGTTCTGGGCCCTTCAAACCTACGTAAATTTCTCAACTGGAATGACCCGTTCTAAAACCAGAACGGATCGTTCTCAATCCCAGCAGAATGGCCCGTTCCAGTTTCAGAACGGCCCGTTCTCCAAACCAGAACGGCCCGTTCTCCAAACCAGAACGGCTCGTTCTCCAAACCGGAACGGCCCGTTCTCCACTACATTTTTAGGCAAATTCTTTATTCCAGAACGACCCGTTTCAATTTTGAAACGGCCTGCTCCGGGCAACGAATTGGGCCCAAGGCCCAGTGAAAATTGGGTTGTTACAATACTCCCCTCCTTTAAGAAATTTTGTCCTCGAAATTTTGCAATGGTAGACTCCTCGCTTCTTACTTTCTAATTCTTATGCAACCCCACTACCTTATTGATGTACAACTCTATCAATTTCACCAAAGGATATCTAAAGGTAAAACAAGTAAACTTGGCGAGTTTATCCACTTAAACACAAATAGAATCGATCTCTTAAGTGTCTCAGACAAACCTATAATTAAGGTCTATCCACTCACCATTACAGTTCCAAAATGGGACGTCTAAGTGCTACAAAATTCCAAAAGACTTATTGCATACTAAACACGAGCATACAATTTCTCTACTCCTCTCTTCACCTTAGGCCACCATGCTTCCGCTGCACCACTCTAATACATCCTCCTAAGATCCCGATACATCTCAGTAGCTCCTAAATGAATGTCCTTCCTCTAAAATCATCTTTCTTAATTGAAGGTTACTAAGCACCCAAATTTGTTCTTGCACCTCAAAACAACATCGATTCTACTCAAAAAAGTTATCTACACTCCTACCAATCTTTTCCACTTAGTTCTCTAAGAAAGGCTCTAACTCCTAGGCTTCTCTAATCTCATCCATTAATTCACTAGTCACTTTCAACATAATCAATTCAATGCTCCTAAGGATAATCTCACACACAAAGCATAAGTCTCTAAATTCTTCAATCAAATACAACCCTTAAATCATCAAAAATGATATACCAGAGGTCATCATAATCAAGGCATCTGCCACAACATTGGTTTTACTTCTATGATCATCTCTAAAGATTAAGCACCTAAGCGTAAGTTCACTAGGTATACATATCAGATCTCTAATTTCACCACTCCATCTACACCCAAGTCAAACTCTTATCCATCACCTTATCCTATAGCCTCATATCTTGTCACCAAAATTGTGCTTCTCCAATTTCCTTCAACAATCTATTCGTTACTCAAGTCATACTTAGTCTCACACTACTAAGAGTAACCTTATAAGCCAAACTTAAATCTCTAATTTGAGCCAAAAGGATTCATCTCTCTAATCATAAGGGAAGATAAATATGAAGGTTTCCTACACAAAACATCGGTCACCACAATGGTTTTACTCAAATAACAACTAAGTTTGAAATATTAGTCCTCCAAAAATTTAAACTATTTGTTTTGTCTCATAATTAACTCCTTCATTCAACAGATAATTAAGGCTCTAATTATCAATAAATACCTCAAGCTTAGAATCATATAAGTAGTGTCTCTAAATATTACAACTGCTAACTTAAAATCATAGGTAAGGTAATTCCTGTAATGAGTTTTCATTTGCCTAGAATCACAAGCTACTACCTTTCTTCTTGCATCAATACTCCACCCAAACCTATCTCAGAAACATCAACCCATACCACAAAAGGCTTACTAAGATCAGCCAATGCTCACACTAGCGTACTAGTCGATCTTTCCTTAAGAATTTGGAAACTACTCTCACACTTACTATCTCACACAAAAATAACACTCTTCTTACTCAATCTGTTCAAAGGTAATGCTATCTTAGAAAGTTACTCAATAAATATCCAACAACAATGAGCTAATCCAAGAAACTCATAACCTCGCTAATAGACTCATGTATCTCTCACTTAAGCACAACTTCTATCTTAGTTAGATCTACGTTATACCTCCGCAAGAAATTACATGGCCTAGAACACTCATCTCATACAGTCAAAAATCATACTTAGATAATCTATCCTAAATTTATCTTGGATATATCTTCACACTTAACTCTTAATATGATGATATCACATCCTAAGGTCAATCTCATTAATACACAAACAACCACTAATTGATCCATAAAGTCATCTATCCTCATATCAACATACATGCATATCAAATCATATTAGAATACCTACTTTAAACCTTCATATATACCATCCCTAAGCATATACGAATCAATCATCGTTTACACCATAAAGCATGAATCAACCTTACCACATGGCATCATATCACCTTAAACAACCTCTCAATGACAACACCTCAGAGAACATCATATCCAAAACAGTTTCTATCCTTGCTATGCCTAATAACTCAAAACATCATGACAACATATACCTCCCTTCAACAATGTCAAAGCAATTGACACACAAAGAGTTATACTCATCAAAATGATCTCAAACCTATATCAAAAGAAATCTAAGGGAATAAGTTATAACTCTTATGAAGTCATAAAACTCTAAAAAAAATTCATCTTCTTAGCTAAAAATTCAAAAACTATAACAAATATATTCAACGCTTACAACTAGACTTTTGATCATCAAAGCAGTTATAACTGAAGTTCTAGACCTCTGTTTTATCTTAATCCAGTTCCATTGAAAATATAATATCCAAAGCCACCACTTTCATGAAGACCACAAAATCTAATTCTGTCAATACGATACTCGTATTAAACTGCTGCGAAAATATCCCTTATACCATACAGCGATAGTGTACTAACATTCCACAAAATACCTCAACCATTCCAAACTCACTCCTCAACTTCATATTCAAGCTTTCTACTACAATCCTAAACCAAAATAACTCACATATTCCACACAAAAGACTTATATCTGAAGTAAAATCCTCATGAACCTAACCCCTAACTAGGTTAATATGCAAGCACTAAAACTTAAGGAAATCACCAAAACTTTGACCTTTCATCAAGAACGCTCAAAGATCTAATGCTCAACACATAACCTCTTGGATTCAATCACTACAACTATGGTTTTCGGAAACTCCACCAATCGAAAACTCTTAATACACTCGACAAATGAATGTCTTACCCACATCCAAGGTTCTAACAGTTCTAGTTGGCTAGCACAAGGCTTCGTCCACTACTACTGGCACATATGCTCGCAACACGAGCAATACCACTCAACAACTACTTCTTACGTAAGCAAGAAGTATCAAAACAAATAAGCAATCATGACTAGCATCAACTAAGCTATATCATGTCTTTTAGCCAAACTATGAGAAAACAATATAAGTGCAAGCACAACACTAACAACGCAAGTGAAACATCATCATCATTATCATTATCTTCACCATAAAGAAAAACATTATTAGAGTACACACAATTAAATAAACAACAAACATAGTCGTTCATCATTAGCACATCAATAAGTTCCACAATTCATTTCATCATTCATCTACCAAACAAGCATAGTAGACTCATAACTCACGGCCGATTAGATCGACCTGCTTTGATACCACTAAATGTGACACCCTTACTACCCCAACACATATATAAATATTAATCATATAAATAAACTAAAGAATAAAATTTTTAACGTTGGCAAAAGGGTTCACATAAAACCTTCATATTCATTTATCAATAACCAACATAATAATTGAAAATAAAACTTGAAAATTTACAAATTGTTTTCAAAATCATATTTACAATTCCAAATCCATATAAAATCTATGTCCTAAAAATCCTCTGCCCCGATGTCACAATATCAGAGCATACCCACAATTCAACTGTTGGCATTCTACTCGTAGCCGGATCTTCCTCACCTAAAACATCCACAATTTATACGGTGAGAAAAGAAAATATCTATATGCAAAGTACATACAACCACATCATAATGAAATCTCATCATAATTCATATATATAAGCATGTATCATAATTTATCAATCCATCACCATCCACACAATTTTACGATTAACAATATCATTTCCACATCCATAATTCAAGCCAATCTTACAATTAACAATATCATTTCCACGTCCATAATTCACACCAATCTTACAATTAACACTATGCCAAGACCTCGCCACATCTGACACAAGTGATACAGGTTAATTGCCTCCCACACCAAACCAGGGTCACGCCCTCCCTGTAGCATCACTTACCCAGGGGCCGTGCCATCCCTAGTCATTAAGGAGTACGCTCGTCCCTGAAGCATCACCTACCCAGGGTTCGTATCATCCCTGATCATCCGGGAGTACGCTCGTCCCTGAAGCATCAACTACCAGGGTTCGTATCATCCTTGATCCTTTAGTGTGAGGAACCACAATCACATTACAATCCACACAATCTCTTGCAATTAACCCTATGCCAGGGCTGCCATAATTGACATAAGTGGTGTGTGTTAACTGTCTTACTCATCCCACACCATGCTAGGGTCACGCCCTCCCTGTAGCACCACTTACCCAGGGGCCGTGCCATCCCTAGTCACTGATGTGAGGCACCACAATCCCAATCATAATCACATCCATACAACATCTCATCTCATAATTCAAATTCACATCATGTACACAATTCCACCTCACATACACAACAGATAAGCCCAACAAAATAAGGGTTTACACACCCCTCAAGTAATTCACATCAAGATCATTCATTCTTATCAATCAATACAATAATAACATCCATAAATTAATATAATTTTAACACCAACAGTGAAACCCCCAATTGTTCCAAAACCTAACTCACAGGCACTTTTCTACAATTTCGTTCTCTCTCCCAGATCATCATTCTTACAAATTATTAGCATATTTATAATCCTCAACATATACAAAATCTAATGGGATCATCAATTCCTCAAACAGAAATCATCCAATTTTTCACAACCTAACTTACAGGCACTTTTCTATAATTTCGTTCTCTCTTCCAGAGCATCATTTTTACAAATAAATCATATATTCGTAGTCTTAAAGATATACAGAATCACATAAGACAATTAATTCTCCAAACAGAAATAATTATAAATTACTCATAACCCTAAGGGCTCTTCCTCTACCTAATTCCCTCATGTAACTCTACATATAAATAATCCCTTTTTCCCCCGTACCTGGATAAATAGGAACTAGGGCAGAACCTCCTCCTCTTTTTCCTTAAACAGGGACTGGAACTAAAACTAGGGTAGAACCTCGTCCTCTAGATTCCTCTTGGTCTTCAGAAAGAAGGAGAGGGAAAGAAGAGAGAACAGAAGAGAAGAAAGAATGAGAATGAGAGGTGTGTCCAAAAATGAGAAGTGAAGCCCCCTATTTATAGGAATTCTGGCTCACCTACCACTACGGCCCGTTCTAAAAGCGGAACGGCCCGTTCTGGACCCTTCAAACCTACGTAAATTTCTCAACTGGAACGGCCCGTTCTAAAACCAGAACGGCCCGTTCTCAATCCCAGCAGAACGGCCCGTTCTCCAAACCAGAACGGCTCGTTCTCCAACCGGAACGACCTGTTCTCAACTACGTTTTTAGGCAAATTCTTTATTCCAGAAAGGCCCGTTTCACTTTTGAAACGGCTTGTTCCAGGCAACGAATTGGGCCCAAGGCCCAGTAAAAATTGGGCTGTTACAACACATGTTCCAAAAAAAAAACAATGCTAAAAAAATTAAATATAAAAAGTTCCAAAAGAAAATGAGTGGCTAATTAATATAAGGCCATTACAATTCAAGAGGAACCAATATGAATCCTAAACTTAACAAAACTCAAAAGAACAAAATACCTTGTGATCTCTACATGACTATGTGATTGTTTAAATTCATTTGATATAAGAGCAAAGTTGATTTGTGTGATCCAATGTGTAAAATTGAAGGATACACTCACTTGTATGAAAAGAGAAACATTGACTCTGGTGAGGAAAAATGTGTTCATTGATTTTCATTATGTGACTGCCATGCTTGTTAATCCTTTTAGGAGTTATGCTACAATTAATGTACCTATGCTCTCATCTCTTATGGCAACCACATTAAATGGTTGATTTAGAGTCAAATCTTTTGTCAAGCTTTCAAATGTTGAAAGACGTGTGGGTGATTGTTATTGTTTTGTCGATCTCAAATCATGTTCAGTTTAGGAATTTAGGTTGCTTGTATTTAACTTAGTAAGTTTCAACTTTGCTTGAGGACAAACAAGGTTTTATCTTTGGAGTATTTGTTAAGTGTCATATTTGCTTTAATCTTGTGATATAATTTGAATCACTTATCTTATTTTTCTTTGACTTCAGATCTTGATTTGACCAAAATTTATCTTAATTTGTAGAAAGTTAAATTTAGTCTATAACTCATGTTTTTAGATAGTGTTATTTTGTAGTTGAGAAGTAAGAGAATAGAAAATATTGAAAGAAGCTATTGAAAAATTTGGTGAAACATTAACAAAAAAGAAAAATATTTAGTTAAGTTTCCACGCGAAATGTAACAACTCAGGTTAAGCACCAACTTTTCAGAGAATTATGTAAGTAGAAAACAGATAAATGACCCACAATGGGAAATTGAAGGTGTTCTGAAGAGGAAGACGAACTCTTCATTCTCATGGGCATGACTCCCTCCTTTAACTCTTTTGATAAATTTGTTTGAATTGTTTTTAAAAAATATATGATTTTTAACATGAGAATGAAACTTTTGATTTTTTTATATATATTCTACTTTGTTTATATTTTTAAAAGAAAATTGTATTAATATATATATATATATATATATATATATATTTATATGTTTAAGGTTTTGGTAATGAAGTTCCTTCTGAAGAAGCAATTATTATCTTTGTCGATTGTTAATAAATTGTCGGAAATATTAGAAATCAAATTCAGTTTGAAGTTGCAAAAGCAAGTCAAAAAAAAAAAAAAGACTATGTTATTTTTTTTTTCCCCTTATAATTTCATAAATTTTATCTTTTAAGTTTAAGATTTTTTTTTTCATTTTAAGAATTTATCGTATAAGTTTTTTCTTTTTATTCTTATAATTGTATAAACATTTTCTTTCAGTTCGTATAAAAAATAAAAAGATAGTAAAGAGGAATAAGAATAATATGTATATGAATTAAAATTAATCAAAGAATTGGACACCAATAATTAATGTGTTGAACTTAATATCTAAGGGCTAAAAACCTATTTTGGTCCCTTATAATAATTGTTTGTTTCAATTTAGTCTCACTTTTATTTTTTGTCTCAATTTAGTCCCTAATAAATTAATTGATTGCAATTTCGGACTTCCGTCCAAATTATTAAAACGGAGTTAACTGTTGGTCACGTGGATGCTACGAAGATGCATAGGTGGATGCCACGTGGATGCCAAATTTCTTAAATATACTTGGAACCAGAACAGCCCGTTCTGAAACCAGAACGAGCTGTTCTGAGTGCACTCTTTGTGTGTTAATTTTGCATCTAAAATGGGTCGTTCCATATGCAAAATTAACACACGAGTACATCAGAACGGTCCATTCTGAAACCAAAACGGATCGTTCTGGATTCAGAACGGCCCTTTCCAGAACGTGTTAAGTGAGAACATTAAAATATTCTATATTATTTTTATTAAAAAATATAATAATTTTGAAAAATATTTTTTTATAGTAAAAATTTTAAAATTATTTATTTTTATAAAATACAATTGTCTTATAAATAGAGTGATAACTTTTTTTTTTCTCTTTCTGTTTGAAGAAATATTTAAGTGTCACTTTATAATTTTTTGCAACTTATTTAAAATTAGAGGAATAAAATGATAAAAAATTAATAGGATAAATATAATAAAATTATTAATTTATTTTCTTTTAGTGTTCTCTAAATTTTTATACTGATTTAAAACAAAAATATTTTATATGTTATTTTGAATTAATTTAACGAAGTATCATATGATTTTTAATTTTTTAAAAATTTTATAAATTTCATCTATACATGAAAAGTTTTTTAATTTAACAATTAAATTTTTAAAAATTTGATACAGAACATTGATTATTAAGTAGAATAAATCTATCAAGACTTACTCTTGAAGTAAGTAAATTTTTTCTTCATTAACAATTGAGATAATTTTACCACAAAATAAAAACAATTAAACAATAAAATAAAATATAAAAAAATATTAATGTATTTATTATATTAGATATAACAAGATAATTAAAATATAATTAATAATATATATTTTATAAAATTATTAATATTTTATATATATATAAAAAATGAAAAAAAATTTAGTGGGGGCAAGTGCCCCCACTATGATTAACTTAGATCCGTCCCTGCATGTGGTTGTGTGGTGAAATGTTAGTCCTGTGTATCATCTTCCTTTACTTCAGGTTGTACCTCCTCAAGAACAGGTTGTTATTGTTAGGGTACATCGTTAATGACTTCAAGAAAAAATACCATGTTATTTCTTCATTTACTGTATAGTATCAATTTGGTAGTAAGTGGTTCACTCCAGTTTGACTAACAATGAAATAAAATCTGTTATCATTGTCTTTAGTGATATACTGCATTGTCCTTAATGATACACTGTATAGCCCAACTGTTTAGCAATTGAAGTTATCAATTTCCATTGACAATATTACCAAATCCAGTGTTTGAAATGTTTTGTACCTTAGGTCTTTTTCCTTCCACAATTTACAACCATGAACTATAATTATTGACCGTTTGTGTTTGGTATTCTGGAACCAGAAAGGCGCATTCTGAAACCAGAACGACCCATTCTGATTGCACTCTTAGTGTGTTAATTTTGCACCTGGAACGGGCCGTTCCGG
The DNA here is from genome assembly GCF_000230855.2 of Cajanus cajan. Lineage (NCBI taxonomy): Eukaryota > Viridiplantae > Streptophyta > Magnoliopsida > Fabales > Fabaceae > Cajanus > Cajanus cajan. Next base: position 799,416 of record NC_138523.1, read on the forward strand.
ATGCAAAATTAACACACCATGAGTGCATCCAGAACGGCCCGTTCTGGTTTCAGAACGGGTCGTTCTAGTTCCAGGTGTTTTCAAAAAATTTGGCATCCACGTTGCATCCACCTATGCATCTACGTGGCATCCACGTGGTCAACAGTTAACTCCGTTTAAATAATTTGGATGGAAGTCCGACATTACACCCAATTGAATTAATTTATTAGGGACCAAATTGAGACCAAAAATAAAAGTGGGACTAAATTGAAACAAACAATTATTATAAGGGACTAAAATAGGTCTTTATTGATATAATTAAAATTGGCACGATAACAAGGCATTTCTATATGAATTTCAGTTAAGAAAGAAGTATTTTATAGAATGATAATTTTTATATTATACTTAATTTTGCTTTAAAATTTGACTTTTAAATTTGACAAATCCCTATATGAATTTCAATTAAGAAAGAAATATTTTATAGAATGATAATATTTATATTAGACTTAATTTTGCTTTAGAATTTATCTTTTAAATTTGGCAAATCCCGCCCACAATTATTTTTGTGGATTTCATCTTCATCATTTGAATTCTATAATTTTAATTTATCTGTTAATTTAAAATCTAGTTCAATTGGTTTTTAAACAAGATATGCAAGTGTTATAAATTCTTCTAATACTAGTTCAATTGTGACTAATAAAAAATAGATAAATAAATTTATGAAGAAATCCAACACAATTAATTGAGGAGAATTCAAGAGTGTTATAAAATATAAATCAACTTGATGCCTAGGTCGATTTCTGGATATAAACAACATGCAAATAAATTTGCACAATTATTGTATTTTCACTCTAATAGTGAAAGGAGGTCACTTGGTAACAAACTTGAGAGTGAATTTGAGAAACTGCACGAACTTGACATACCACGTGTAATTTCTGCAGAATTGTTATCCAATTCCAGACCAACATGCCCTGTCTTGAGTTTGGATTCAATAAAATTTTCATTTTCCTACAAAGAAAAGAATCTCAGAGTTAGTTAATTACAGTTAGGGTCTAGGCTTTATATGTATGTATGATTAGAATCATGAATTTCATGTTATTTGGATAATGGGTTTAGGAAGAATAAAAGAAAAGATTAATTGATGAAAAAGAATGATGAGTCTTACCCATAATTTTTTATCTGTAATGGAAAGAAAAGGATGGTTGAGAAGCATGTTGGCAGTGGACCTCTGAGAAGAGTTCTTGAATAATGCTTCTCTTTGTCAAGATTTCTTGAATAAATGCTTTCTTGAATAACTGTAATGGAAAGAAAAGGATGGTTGAGAAGCATGTTGGCAGTGGACCTCTGAGAAGGGTTCTTGAATAATGCTTCTCTTTGTCAAGATTTCTTGAATAAGTGCTTTCTTTATTTCCATTAAGAGAAGCATTATTCAAGAACCCTTCTCAGAGGTCCACTGCCAACATGCTTCTCAACCATCCTTTTCTTTCCATTAAAGTTATTCAAGAAAGCACTTATTCAAGAAATCTTGACCAAGAGAAGCATTATTCAAGAACCCTTCTCAGAGATCCACTGCCAACATGCTTCTCAACCATCCTTTTCTTTCCATTACAGATAAAAAATTATGGGTAAGACTCATCATTCTTTTTCATCAATTAATCTTTTCTTTTATTCTTCCTAAACCCATTATCCAAATAACATGAAATTCATGATTCTAATCATACATACATATAAAGCCAAGACCCTAACTGTAATTAACTAACTCTGGGATTCTTTTCTTTGTAGGAAAATGAAAATTTTATTGAATCCAAACTCAAGACAGGGCATGTTGGTATGGAATTGGATAACAATTCTGCAGAAATTACACGTGGTATGTCAAGTTTGTGCAGTTTCTCAAATTCACTCTCAAGTTTGTTACCAAGTGACCTCCTTTCACTATTAGAGTGAAAATACAATAATTGTGCAAATTTATTTGCATGTTGTTTATATCCAGAAATCGACCTAGGCATCAAGTTGATTTATATTTTATAACACTCTTGAATTCTCCTCAATTAATTGTGTTGGATTTCTTCATAAATTTGTTTATCTATTTTTTATTAGTCACAATTGAACTAGTATTAGAAGAATTTATAACACTTGCATATCTTGTTTAAAAACCAATTGAACTAGATCTTTAATAAATTTATATATTTTTAATTTTGGATTTTGAACCGTACTACTTCTTACAAAATCTTTAAAGTATATATGCATATAATGAAAATTAACCAAGCGTATTTTGTTTAATGGTTTTCCTGAATATTTAGATTCTTCAACGTTTATTTTCCTCATAGCTTAGTTACAAATATATATAAATTTTATTATAGGAAATTACAGAACATTCTATCACCCCAAACAAAGTAAAGTGGTCATGGCTAAAACTATTTGTAACATTGCAGTGAGAAAAAAACAATCAAGTTGTTAAATTATTTCCTATAATTGTCATATGTCACTAATTTCCGCATAGCTTAGTTTCTTATAGTGTCGCATTTTTCTAAATCGATCACAAATTTGTGCCTTTATCAAATTAATAGTGAAAAAATATTATAGTAAATTACACCGATATTTTTTTTTTAAGTTTTATAAATTTTGCATTGAAACTCCTATTTTTTTTATATTTATAAATTATTATAGAAATCTCTCATACAAACAATCCATTGGTCATAGTATAATATTTTTCAAATAATATAGAAATTATAATACAATGTTTTTTAAAATGATTAAGGGTGATTATTAGAAAAAATACTAAGTGTTTGTGAAGTTGATGAAATCTAGGGATGTCAATATAATTTATTTGAAATATTAATACGTATTTGTTATTTTAGTTACTTTTTTTCTCTCCTCGTTTTAATTAGAGATATCTCCAATTTCTTGTTTATTATTTCAAAACGATCTCATAAAGTAGTATTATAAACAACCAAAATTATCTTCTGTCTTTCTAACTACTCCGCAATTGTTAAATGGTCACGAATTTTAAGGAGGTTGTGATGTAGTTATTTTCTATGGACTTTTTTGTTAATCGAATGATTTCTCTTTGTATTTTTAGGTTATTTTAACATTTAATTTTACATTAGTCGATTAATAGTGTATGATGGAATTATGTTAATTAATGAAACCCTAAAATGTAACGATCCGCTGTGACCGTCACACTACGAAATAACACTACACACTACTGGAATATATATACTAAAATAGTATAGTAAAATATTTACAACACAAGTTGCTAATCAAGCAACCAACAACAACCAATTCTATACAACAAAATATGCTACTATAAGGTAGCCAAAAAAAAAATCCATCTCCAGGCACCTCTTGTGGCCTCTAGCAGCTATCTCCTAGCTTATTCTTGCCTGCTCCTATACAGCGTATGATCATCGCAGTCCAAACCACATGGAAACATGCAAGGGTAAGCTAGAGACAATAAACAACTCATAAATATCAAATATGAAACACAACTATATAATCTTCACATCTGACACAAAAGATAAACAACACATATATTATACATCTTAACATCATTTCAACTTGATTCCACATATCAACGTTGTATCAACACCTCAACATAACTACTGTACAACCATTGGAATAGTTACCATATTCATCATAACAACAACCAACACATGTGTTACACACCTCTCAAAAACACATGTTTAAAACAACTTACAACACAGGTAATCTAGCGACACTAGCATCATCATCAACTGGTATACAATTAAACAACTTACAACATAACAGCACTATTATCATCCTCAATAGGATCAACATACAACAAAATCACAACTTAACAACATAACAACATAGATACAACTTTTATCAACAACAAATCAACTCATCAATAACTTATGCATCGTCACGCATTTCAACTCGGAGATTTCCAATAACTGAGGTTGAGCAGTCTAGGTTGCATAAATCCTACTGAATCTAGCGTTTGACCTATCTTAACCAGGTCAGGTATAGAATAGCGTTAGAAACTCCGAAGAGAACTAGGTATAGACAATAATAGGCGATTGCTCAGGTGTGCCACTTAGACTCGGAGGTCTAGTATTACTGTCAGGACAGAAGGGTTTGGGTATGAGCCTACCACGGCCTTGACTAGCATCACCAATCCACATATGGAATTAGCCCACCCACTGTCCTCCAAGTACCACGCACCCTCCGGTACCTAGTCAAACACTACATCTGTAACTAGATACCGTACTCAAATTGGTCATTCAATCATGACATGGATCGACTACTTCCATGCCGCCCACATAGTACTAAGGGATCAATCTTTAAAAGAACTTTCAACTTATCACCTTAGTACTATGTATCTCAACATAGGACATATATCTTCACCATATGTCCCCAACTTTTCAACTTTACATCTTTACAACTATAGGTATCATAACAACTTTACAACAATAAACATCTGGCCGCTTGTAATCGGTATATCTCGGCCTAGCCCCTATACCATGGTCGCTTTGTACACGTGTTCCTCAACCTTGCCCACACACGGGATCAATTAAGTCCTAGAGGAAAACAACACAATGTCCACTCCAAGGAACAACTTCCCAATGAGGGTTTTTCAACAAATTGGGCTCTCAGAGCACTACAACTATCTCAATCTACACAATGGGATGAACAACTTTGAAAATATCTCCCCTAGTCCTAGTGATCAACAACTCATCATCACAGCTTAATCAACTTAACAACTTAAACAACATACAACTTTTCAACTCATCATCTCAATCAACATTCAACTTGAACAACATAGTTTATCAGCACAACAACTCATCAACATTGTTTAACAACACTTTTAACAACACAACATCTCATTTCAAATTTAAACAACACAATCATCATAAAATAATATCTTTTCAACACATGGCACAACATACAACTTTATAGCAACATACAACTTTTCTCTAACAACTTAACAACATAGTCTACTAATAACATCTATATAAATCACACACATCTACACGCTTCACATCGTGCTTCTTACAACTCACAATATTATCATCATGCACTTCACAACTTTCAACTATATCATCTCATCATGTTTCACAACATAAACATGTCCACACATATCATATAGCAACTTTATCAACTTAATTTCAACATGCTTCAACAATATCATAGATCAACACACAACTTGTAAACAACTTCACTATATTCAACTTGCATCTCTTCATTTCACTTTCTACTCATCATACATCTCAATATAATTATACAACTCCATATGAGTTCCTAAACTCACATACAACCAAACAACATACAATCTAGCTTCCCTTACCTAAAGATTGGCTCAAAATAACCAATAACTGAAAAGAAGTAGAATTCCCTTCCAAAGCTCAACCCGAAACTTCAATCCTCCCAAAGCAAGCTTCCTAGTCCAGAGTCCTTCTCTCTAAAACTTCTCTCTAAAAACTTCACTTTTTCCTCAACCACACAACCCCTATTTATAGAAATCTGAAGTGGCCAGAACGGCCCGTTTCAAAACCAGAACGACCAATTCTAGGATCCTTCTTCATGTGTAAAATTCACATGCAGAATGGCCCGTTATGAAATCGGAACGGCCCATTCTGGCACGTCTAGAACGGCCTGTTCTGGAGTTGAATTTAACTCACAATGACCAATTTGGAATGGCCCGTTCCAGTCCAAGATTCATAGACCTATTTAGTAATTTGGAACGGCCCGTTCCAGTTTGAAAATGACCCGTTCTAGGCTAATAAATCACCCTTGTTTTAGTAGTTTGAAACGGCCCGTTCCAATCTAGGAACGCCCCGTTCTAGTCTACTAACTACGTTACATAAAACAAACAGGTTTGGAGTATTTCATGATCAAACATGTTTTTTAAGCTTTTAATTAGATTAATTATTTAATCGACTTCTCTAAACGAATGTTTTTCCTTTGTAGAATTTTTTTACGGTCAATTTGGAGTTTTATAAGATAAAAAGTGTTAATTTTCATGTATAGAGAGATAAGCAACTTGAAAAATAAAATTGACGGTCAGGTTAGAATTCATACAATTCACATTGGTAGTAATAGAGATCAATGAAATCACAATCTTAGAGTTTTTAATCTTGAACCTCAATCACTATTTTAATTTTTGATTTATTGTTTCCTATCACAAACTAAAATTTATTTCTTTAAAAGACCTAAAATCACAATTAAGTGGATAATTGATTTAACCTAATCTCTTATATGAGTGTAAGTGGGTTGGATTGGATTTGAATGAATCTATTATCCAATTCGGTCAAAATTTATCGAATCAAGAACATTAACTTCTTCTTTTGATTAAGTCAGATTAAGTCATAAGTCAAAAAACACAAAACTCATTACATAAATCATATTATTTGTTAAGTATTGAAATATCATAGTCTAGTCAAATTTGTTAAGTATTAAATTGATAAAACTAAAATAAATAATTTAAGAAAATCATAAAAATAAAAACATTTAAATTATAAATGAGCTAAATAAATTATTACTCTTTTTTTTATAACATGTCTGTTCGTAGGGAAATTCATTTATGGACTCTTTTTATTTGAACTAGCAAAAATATTTTTCAATTTAGATATGTACTATTAGATTTTTGTTAAGAACGGAAATGGAGGTTATACAATGAATTCAACATGCATGGATTTCCAAATATTCATTGATAGTTACCTCAAAATAAGTCTTATGTATGCAAATATTTAAATGAATTGAGTGAACAACATAGACATTAACGACATAATTCATAGCTTGTTTCACATAATTGTTGAGTTACAACTTGTAATGATTCTGGAAAGCAAATAAACTATGATAATTACGCTATACTAAACTAAGATAGTCCTATGAAGAAAAAAAAAAGAAGACTAAAGAGTGGCCAAGAAATCATACCCAGCAATCTCGTACATAAGAGCCATATGCACAAGCAATGAGTGCTTGTGAGAGTTCTCAAGTATGATTTTCTGACCCCTCTAAACGAAGTCACACCTCCTATTTATAGGATTTAATGATGGGTGGTTACTATGCTTTGGTTTTGTTTTTGTCCACTTTGATCCCTTTTTGGTGTATGATGAATCCTAAAAATTCCCCTACTGAGACACCAAAAGCACATTTTAATGGGTAGATTTTTAAACCATGTTTCCTCATTCTTTTGAATGATAACTTTAGATGTTGTAAATGATCACCTTTTTGTTTCCAATGACTATATCATCAATATAGACTTGTAAGAATTTACCGATCAAGCCATGGAATATCAAATTCATTACTCTTTGTAACGTAGCAAGTTCAGGCCCAAAAGCCCAATATGGGTGATTCAGTAGCCTAGAACGGGTCGTTCCCAAAATGGAAAGGGTCGTTCCAAACTACTGAATCGACCTATAAAATGTAGTTGAGAACGAGCCGTTCTAGAGGGAGTACGGGGCATTCTGGAGGGAGTACAGGCCGTTCTGGATGGAGAACGGGCCGTTTTGGATGAATCCCAGAACGGGCCGTTCTAGTTTTAGAACGGGCCGTTCTGTATGTGATTTTTGTACGTGGAGAAGGGGTGCAGAACGGGCCGTTCCAGATTCAGAACAGGCCGTTCTGGCCATTCCTGAATGTCTATAAATAGAGTTGGGTGGTTGAAGAGAAATGAAGGTTTTTAGAGAGAAGTTTTAGAGAGAAGAACTCTGGACTAGGAAGCTTGCTTTGGATGGATTGTAGTTCCGGGTTGAGCTTCGGAAAGGGAATTCCGCTTCTTGGCTATTCTGAGTCAATCTTCAGGTAAGGGAAGCTAGATTATAAAGTTGTTGGTCGTATGTGAGTTGGGAACTCATTTGGGTACTTAGGTTGATTAGTATGAGTTGTGTTATGAGATGCATGTTGTAGTTAAGTTGTGAAGTTGTTTACATGTTTATTGTTGAATTATTAATAAGTTGAGAGGTATAAGTTGAAGTAGTTTATAAGCTGTATTAGAATGTATATGGAAAAGTTGCTATGTTGTTTAAAGTTGTTAAAGTTGAGATTGATGACTATAGTTGTTTATTACTGTAAAATTGTTAAGATGCCTATTGTTGTAAAGTTGTTAAGATGCTTATTGTTGTAAAGTTGTTAAGTTGTTTATTGTTGTAAAGTTGTTAAGTTGTTTGTTACTGTAAAGTTGTTAAGTTGCTTATCGTTGTAAAGTTGCTAAGTTGCTTATTGTTGTAAAGTTGTTAAGATGTCTATTGCTATAAAGTTGTTAAGATGCCTATTACTGTAAAGTTGTTAAGATGCCTATTGCTGTAAAGTTGTGTTGTTGAGTTGTAAGCTGATTAAGTTGTGATGAGAAGTTGTTGATCACTAGGACTAGGGGAGATGTTTTCGAAGTTGCTCATCCCATTGTGTGGATTGAGATAGTTGTGGTGATCTGAGAGCCCAATTTGTTGAAAAACCCTCCTTGGGAAGTTGTCCCTTGGAGTGGTTGTTGTGTTGTTCTCCTCTAGGACTTAGTTGATCTCGTGTGTGGGCAAGGTTGAGGCACACATGTACAAAGCGACCACGGTATAGGGGCAAGGTCGAGCTATACCGATTATAAAGCGACCACGGTATAGGGGCAAGGTTAAGCTATACCGATTATAAAGCGACCACGATATAAGGGTCGGGTCGACCTATATCGATTACAAGTGGTCAATTTGAGTAAAGTACGAAGTCGGGAACTTAGTTCCTAACCGAGTACTATACTTCCTTGTTTAAGTGGCAAAGTTTGAGAAACCATTATCGTGCTATGGATTGATATCCAAATTTGTTGTGTTGTCGGTTCGGTAGGACCTAGCCACTTAGACTACTTATCATGTTGTAGGAGATCTCCGAGTCGAAATGCGTGACGACGCATAAGTTGTTATTAGTAGACTGTGTTGTTAAGTTTTTAGAGAAGAGTTGAGCTAACAAGCCGTTGAGTTGATTGTGTTGTTTAAAGTTGAAATGATGTTTAGATGTATAGTTGTTATGTTGCATAAAATAAATTATTATGAGTTGTTTATTGTCTCTAGCTTACTCTTGCATGTTTCCATGTGGTTTGAACTGCGATGATCATACGTTGTATGGGAGCAGGGCAAGGATAGACTGGAGATAGCTGCTAGAGGCCACAGGAGGTGCCTGGAGATGGAAATTTTTTGTAGGCTACATTGTAGTAGCATGTTTTGTTGTATATAACTAGTTGATGTTGGTTGCTTGATTAGCAACTTGTGTTGTAAATATTTTATTCTACTATTATATATATATATATATATATCAGTAGGGTGTAGTGTTGTTCGTAGTGTGATGGCCATGGCGGGTCGTTACACTTTTATGGTATCGGAGCAGTTCGAGTCTAGTGGACACTCTGTGGGAGTGGTCCCTTTAGGCTTTTGTTGCGTTGAACTCTATGTTGTGTTAGATGTTGTGCTGATTTGTGTTGAGTAGTTGAGATGTAGTGTGTTGAATGAGTTGTTCATTTTGTAGAAGATGCTTAGAACATGAACAGATAACCCATGTCATGGAGATGATGGCTATGGTTATGTAACAACAGAAGGCCTACTTTGTTAGGATGGATGTTGAGTGAGCTGCGGCTAGTGTCGCAAGACCAGTTGGGTCACAGGAGAGTCAAGTTTTGGCTGAGTTCAGGAAGTGTAGTCTTCCTTAGTTCAGAGGTGATGCAGATTCAGAGGTGGCTGGCCACTGGATTTGCGAGTTGGAGATGATATTTTCAGTTTTAGGTTGTTCAGAGGAGCAAAAGCTCACCTATGTAGTGTATATGTTGACAGGGGAGACATAGTATTGTTGGAGAGGTACTGGTCAGATGTTGATTGACCGTGGAGTGGTTGTGGACTGGGTGTGCTTCAAGAGGGCCTTCCTCGAGAAGTACTTCCCAGAGAGTGTCAGGCATGCTCGGGAGGCAGAGTTTATGAGATTACAGGAAGGGGGAATGTTGGTGACCGAGTACGCTGTGAAATTTGAGCACTTGGCATGCTTCTACACCCAAGCCACCTCTGAGGCTTGGAAGTGTAGGAAGTTTGTTGAAGGCTTGAAGTATGATTTGAGAAGAGTGGTGGTGCCTATGACCATCACGGAGTTTCCAGCCTTGGTAGAGAAGGTGAAGGTTGTAGAGCGGTTAGAGAGCGTCAGCAAGCCGGCGAAGATTGTTGGTGGGCCAGCTGGGTCCAAGAGTGGTGGTGGTTTTCAGAGGAAGCCTTATGATAGGCCCCAATCACAGCGAGGGGGTCCTGTCACAAGGAAACCTATTGACACAGCTAGGAGTGGGGATTAGAGTGGAGTTGCTACTCTCAGATGTTATAGATGTGGTGGACCTTATTTCATTCGTGATTGCCTCATACCGAGAGCAAGTGCTTTAGGTGTGGCCAGATGGGTCACATGTCGACTAGTTGTCCTGTAGGCACCAGACAGACCAGGAGTGCCCCGAGGGGTGATAGATCTTCTATAGCTAGAAGGGTGTTTGCCTTGACCGGAGTCGAAGCTTCCACTTCATCTGATCTTGTGAAGGGGAAGGGTAAAGATACTGGTAAGGTTGTGATGATGTTATTTGACTCAGAGCCTCCCATTCATTTATTTTATATACATGTGTTGAAAAGTTGGGTTTGCTTGTACGTAATAAGGGGTTGAGATTGCTTGTGCCTGCGTATGCTTCTGTTTCTATTGTTGCCTCTAAGATGTGTGTTGGTTGTCCCTTGGAGATGTGTGATAGGAAGTATAAGGTGAACTTGATTTGTTTGCCTTTAGTGGATATTGACATAATCTTAGGGATAGATTGGTTATCTGCCAATCACATTCTTATAGACTATGCCAATATGGAGTTGGTTTTTCCCTTAGAGGAAGGATGAATTGTTGATTTCAGCTAGCCAAGCTGAAATGATGTTGAGAGATGGAGCAGAGTGTTGTATTCTATTTGCTGTTGTGAGTGTGGAAACTGAGAAGGTGATCAATAGGTAGGAGTTGTGAGGGAATTCCCGAAGGTGTTTTGGATGAGGTACTTGGGTTACCTCCTATTAGGGGGATTGAGTTTAGCATAAATTTGGTCCCTGGTGTAGGGCCAGTGTCGGCTGCTCCCTACAGGGTGGCCCCAACATAGTTGGTTGAATTGAAGTGTCAGGTGGAAGAGTTGAAGAGAAAGATTGACTACTCCCCCCTATGTTGGTGTTGCCTGATCCTAGTGAGCCATTTAAGGTGTATTGTGTTGTTTCTCTCCAAGGATTGGGGTGTGTGTTGATGTAGAATGGGAGAGTAATTGCATATGCTTTAAGGCAATTAAAGAATTATGAGAGGAATTACCCTACTCATGACTTAGAGTTGGCAGCAGTTGTTTTACCTTAAAAGCATGGATGCACTATTTTCATAGTGCAGGATTTAATGTCTTTGGTGATTACAAGAAGTCTGAAGTATTTTCTTGATTAGAAGGAGTTGAACATGAGACAGAGACAGTGGATGGAATGTTTTAAAAGATTATGAATTTCAATTGATGTATCACCTTAGGAAGGCCAATATAGTGGCATACGCTTTGAGTATGAAGTCCATTCACGTGTCTAGTTTGATGGTGAAAGAGTTGGAGTTGGTTGAGAAATTCAGAGATTTGAATCTGTATGAGGAGTTGGCTCAAGACCACATTAGTTATGGCATGATTACCATTGCTAGTGAGTTCTTGTAGCAAGTTGGTATGAAGTAGTTGTAAGATTTGAAAGTTGTGAAGTTTCTTAATTTGTTAGATATAGAGAAAGCAGTTAGCTTGAGATGAGTGAAGATGGGATTTGAGGTTTAAGGGCAGAATTTGCCTACTTTAAGATTCTAAGTATAGAGAGACATTGTTGAATATATGGCGGTCTGTCTGATCTGTCAGAGGGCTAAGGTTGAGCACCAGAAGTCTGGTGGTTTGTTGTTGGTGATGGAGATCCGGTAGTGGAAGTTGGATAATATCACTATGGATTTCATTGATGGGTTGCCTAAGTCGACTAGGAATAGTGATGTTATTTGAGTTGTGGTTGACAGATTGCCCAAGTGTGCACTTTTCTTGCCTGTTAATATCAAGTGGTCCTTGGAGAAGTTGACATAGTTGTATGTGAAGGAAATAGTACAGTTGCACAGGGTGTCTTCTTGTATTATTTCAGATAGGGATCCAAGGTCCACTTCCAGATTTTTGGAAGAGTCTACACCAAGTCTTAGGTATGAGATTGAGGTTGAGTTCTGCTTATCATCCGAAGACGGATGGTCAGTCAGAGAGGACAATTCAGTCCTTGGAGGTTTTGCTGAGATCTTGTGTGTTAGACCACTTGGAAGGTTGGGAGAAAGTCTTATTACTAGTAGAGTTCATGTATAACAGTAGCTTTCATGATAGTATCGGAATTGCACCGTTTGAAGCCCTGTATGGTAAGAGGTGTAGGACTCCTCTGTGTTGGTACCAAGATAGTGAATCAGTGGTTGTGGGGCCAGAGTTAGTCCTACAAACTACTGAGAAAGTAAAGTTGATTCAAGAGAGTATGAAGATTGCCCAGAGTAGATAGAAGTCATATGCTGATAAAAGGCAAAAGCCTTTGAAGTTTGCTGAGGGGGAACATGTGTTTCACGTTCCACAATTGAGGAAGTATGTCCATGACCTGAGTCATGTAGTTGAGATAGGTGAGATTCAGATCAAGGAGAACCTGACTTATGAGAAGAGACCGGTAGTTGTGATTGATTATAAGTTGAAGGAGTTGAGGAGAAAGTCCACTGGATTGGTGAAGATCTTGTGGGATGCAGCTACTGGTGAGACTACTTGGGAGATTGAGCATCCTTCTTTATTTCCAAGTAAGTCTATTTTCGGGGACGAAAATTTCTATTTGTTGGGGGGTATTGTAACGTAGCAAGTTCAAGCCCAAAAGCCCAATATGGGTGATTCAGTAGCCCAGAACGGGTCGTTCCCAAACTGGAATGGGCCGTTCCAAACTACTGAATTGACCTATAAAATGCAGTTGAGAACGGACCGTTCTGGAGGGAGTACGGGGCGTTCTGGAGGGAGTACAGGCTGTTCTGAATGGAGAACGGACCATTCTGGATGAATCCCAGAACGGGCCGTTCTAGTTTCAGAACGGGCCGTTCTGCATGTGATTTTTGAACGTGGAGAAGGGGTGCAGAACGGCCCGTTCCGGATTCGAAACAGGCCGTTCTGGCCATTCCTGAATGTCTATAAATAGAGTTGGGTGGTTGAAGAGAAATGAAGGTTTTTAGATTGAAGTTTTAGAGAGAAGAACTCTGGACTAGGAAGCTTGCTTTGGATGGATTGTAGTTCCGGGTTGAGCTTCAGAAAGGGAATTCTGCTTCTTGGCTATTCTGAGCCAATCTTCAGGTAAGGAATGCTAGATTATAAAGTTGTTGGTCGTATGTGAGTTGGGAACTCATTTGGGTACTTAGGTTGATTAGTATGAGTTGTGTTATGAGATGCATGTTGTAGTTAAGTTGTGAAGTTATTTACATGTTTATTGTTGAATTATTAATAAGTTGAGAGGTATAAGTTGAAGTAGTTTATAAGCTGTATTAGAATGTATATGGAAAAGTTGCTATGTTGTTTAAAGTTGTTAAAGTTGAGATTGATGACTATAGTTGTTTATTGCTGTAAAATTGTTAAGATGCCTATTGTTGTAAAGTTGTTAAGATGCTTATTGTTGTAAAGTTGTTAAGTTGTTTATTACTGTAAAGTTGTTAAGTTGTTTATTACTGTAAAGTTGTTAAGTTGCTTATCGTTGTAAAGTTGCTAAGTTGTTTATTGTTGTAAAGTTGTTAAGATGCCTATTGTTGTAAAGTTGTTAAGATGCCTATTGCTGTAAAGTTGTTAAGATGCCTATTGCTGTAAAGTTGTGTTGTTGAGTTGTAAGCTGATTAAGCTGTGATGATAAGTTGTTGATCACTAGGACTAGGGGAGATGTTTTCGAAGTTGCTCATCCCATTGTGTGGATTGAGATAGTTGTGGTGCTCTGAGAGCCCAATTTGTTGAAAAACCCTCCTTAGGAAGTTGTCCCTTGGAGTGGTTGTTGTGTTGTTCTCCTCTAGGACTTAGTTGATCCCGTGTGTGGGCAAGGTCAAGGCACACGTGTACAAAGCGACCATGGTATAGGGGCAAGGTTGAGCTATACCGATTATAAAGCGACCATGGTATAGGGGCAAGGTCGAGCTATACCAATTATAAAGCGACCACGATATAGGGGTCAGGTCGACCTATATCGATTACAAGTGGCCAATTTGTGTAAAGTACGAAGTCAGGAACTTAGTTCCTAACCGAGTACTATACTTCCTTGTTTAAGTGGAAAAGTCTGAGAAACCATTATCGTGTTGTGGATTGATATCCAAATTTGTTGTGTTGTCGGTTCGGTAGGACCTAGCCACTTAGACTACTTATCATGTTGTAGGAGATCTCCGAGTCAAAATGCGTGACGATGCATAAGTTGTTAATGAGTTGATTTGTTGTTGATATGAGTAGTACATACGTTATTGTGTTGTTAAGATGTAATTGTGTTTTATGTTGACCTTGTTGAGGATGATGATAGTGCTGTTATGTTATAAGTTGCTTATTTGTTTACAAGTTGTGTGTTGATCTATGACATTGTTGAAGCTAGTTGAAATTAAGTTGAAAAGGTTGTTGTATGTTATGTGTGGACATGTTTATGTTGTGAAATATGATGAAATGTTGTTATTAGTAGACTGTGTTGTTAAGTTTTTAGAGAAGAGTTGAGCTAACAAGTCGATCGTTGAGTTGATTGTGTTGTTTAAAGTTGAAATGATGTTTAGATGTATAGTTGTTATGTTGCATAAAATAAATTATTATGAGTTGTTTATTGTCTCTAGCTTACCATTGCATGTTTCCATGTGGTTTGGACTGCGATGATCATATGTTGTATGGGAGCAGGGCAGGGATAGACTGGAGATAGCTGCTAGAGGCCACAGGAGGTGCCTGGAGATGGAAATTTTTTTGTAGGCTACATTGTAGTAGCATATTTTGTTGTATATAACTAGTTGATGTTGGTTGCTTGATTAGCAACTTGTGTTGTAAATATTTTATTCTATTATATAATATATATATATATATATATTTCAGTAGGGTGTAGTGTTGTTCGTAGTGTGACGGCCATGGCGGGTCGTTACATTCTTTGATATGTTGCACCTGCATTCTTTAGACCAAATAGCATCACCACCCATTCATAAATTCCTAAATCCCCTGAACATCTAAAAACAGTTTTCGACACATCATTAGTGGTGATATAAATCTATTTATAACCAGAATACCCATCTAGCAAACTTAACATTTGGTTACCTGCAGCTGCATCGATCATTGTTTCGGTAATAGGCATAGGGTATTCGTCTTTGGGTGTGGCTTCATTAAGGTTTCGAAAATCAATACACACCCTCATTTTTCCATTCTTCTTTATGACAGACACAACATTCACTACAAGAAAAACGTAAACTTTTTACGGACATAATCCGTCAGAAAGAAGGAAAATTCATCAAAATTTCTCTATTTCTGACAGATGCAAATCTATCGAAAAAATGAGTATCGAAAAAAAAAATTCATCGAAAAAAATTTAATCCGTCAAAAATTGTCGATGGATATATCCGTCAGAAATTACCGAAATTGTTTGACAATCTTTATATGATTCCGATGGATAAATCCGTCAGAATATTTTTTGTTTAATTTTAATAAATTTATTAATATAACAACTCTCATATTTGGCCTTTCAAGGATTCTGTTTTACGACACTTCACTTTTTAGCGTGTTTTGCCCTTAGTGCACAATTTTTAGGAAACTTCCCAGAAAGTTACCCATCCTTTTATTACTCAAAGTCAAGCACGCTTAACTGTGGAGTTCTTATGAGATAAGCTACAGAAAGACAAATGCATGTTGTCAATATAGGTAGTATAAATTAATTCATTTAAGTCATCCTCAACTATATAATCTCATACTTATACTATCTTTGGATTTATCTCATTTCGGTGTATCCGGACTGTTATAAAAATATAAAAATATATATAATAATTATATTACCAATAATAATAATTATATTATATTTAATTAATCTTTATTTATATATATACTTACTTTTATAATTAACAATTTACTTATTTCTATTTAAAATTAATATTATCATACGATTTAAATTATTTATTATAAATTTAAAAGTTTAAATAATAATTTATATATTTTAAAATGAGAAGGGTTATAATAACATTGGTGTAACTTTTACTAAGTATTACACCGCTCAATTATTTTATATTAAATGTGAATTTTGTAAATCTAACCGTTAGATTGAAAGTTCATATCACTTTATATGTTTATATCAAATTTTGTTAAAATTGAACAACAACTCGAAGGTAATCAAAATGTTCATATTTTAGTATATTTTGAAATGTATATATTACGTCAATTTTGTTTTACAATAATGAAGTATCAAATCATATTGAATTAATATAAATTTTGTATATATGATCTAAGAGTAAAAAACTTTCAATCTAATGGTTGAATTTATAAAATTCACATTTAATATAAAATTATTAAGCGGTGTAATACTTAGTAAAAGTTACACTGGTGTTATTATAACCCTTATCTTTTAGAATATTATTTTTATAAATTAAATTTTAACATTTTAAATAAGTTATTAATTAACTTAATATATTTATTCATCTCAAATCTAAGATATAAAATTCAAAAAATGTATTTATCCTTATTTTATTTTCTAATTATCAACCATTAATAAAATACTAATTTAAAATATTATCTAATTATATCATAATATTTTCATATCAAATTTAAAACCAGATATTAGTTATACAAAACTATCAAAATCATATAGTAAATTATCAATAAGATTCTAGTTAAATAATTTAAAATAATTAATTTTTCAACTATATTATTTGTAAATAATTTATTCCAAAGCTAATCATTTTTTTTTATATTAATTATTAGTAAAATTTAATAACTTTTAATTTAATAATTGGATCAATAAAATTCAACATATACCATGATTTATTGAGCGGAGTAACTTTGTGAGTCATTTGATTCCTCCTCTCTCTATATGTATATATATATATATATATATATATATAATTTCATTGATGATCTTTTTTAATATATGATTGTCAATTTTCATCAAAAATTCTTACATTTTTGACAAATATAAATTTGTCGAAAATATTTCATTAGTAATATACTTTTTCTTATGAATTTTTTTTCCATAGAAATATAAATTTTTCAATAAATTTATATCTATAAAAAATTATCGACGGATAAATCCGTTAGAAATATAAATATAAATTTTTTGGCAGATTTGTATCCGTCAGAAATTACCGATGGATATATTCGTCATAAATATAAATTTTTTGAAGAATTTGTATCCGTAAAAAATTTTCGATGGATATATCCGTCAGAAATATAAATTTTTCGATGGATTTGTATCCGTCAAAGATTATTTGACGGATATATCCGTTGAAAATATAAATTTTCTGATAGATTTTTTTTTCCGTCAGAAATATAAATTTTGATGAATTTGTATCCGTAAGAAATTATCCGTCGGTAATTTACATTTTTCTTGTAGTGATTGGATATCCATTCAACATATCTCGAAGTGTGAATGAACTTTGCTCTTAGTAATCTCTCAATCTCTTCTTTAACTTTTTCGATCACTTGAGGAGCAAATCTTCGTGAGTTTTGTTCTACTGGCTTCTTTCCTGTGATCATTGGCAATCTGTGTTCTACTAGACTTCGATCTAGACCAAGCATTTCATCATAATCCCAGGCAAAACAATCTTTGTATTTGTGCAACATCTGTATGATTTTTTCTCTCAGACTTCCTTCCAATAGCTTGCTAATATATGTAATTTTTTTTAATTTTCGATTGTGCCCAAGTTGGTTTCCTCTAATGGGTCTTGAGATTTTAATTTAAAGTCATCATTCGTCAGCCTCTCGAATCCCAAAGGAGAATCATCGAAAATACAATCAAGTTTTGATTCCTCCAACTTAGACACTTCACTTTGACCCTTCTCGAACTTTTCACAATTTGTATCGAGATTTACCTGTTTTGGTGTTTCCAGGTTTTCATTTTTCTCGTTTTCTTGATCATTTTTTTTGTTTTCTGTTTCCCCAGTTATTACAGCCGTGTCATTCATAATTTTCTTCTCATGCTTAGAACCATCGGCCATTTCGACACCTTCATACTCTTCCTCAGCCCCTTTGGCCATTCCTTCGGCCATATAGCCGAAATTCGAGCTAAAAAGCTTGAATTTTGTTCCTGCTCTATCATTCCTACTCTTGAGTCGATTCAAGTTTGGCTCGATGAATAGAAAATTCCCTTTGAACATCCCAACAGAAAACCTTCTTAAACCCCTCTTCCTCTTCGAAAATGTTAGTACTATAAGCATCAAAGGGCTTGGTGATAGACCATGGGCCAAGGGCCCAATCACTAGAGTTATGGCCAGGAACATACAAGAAGAGTTGGACATCTTGAAGACCAGTGGGCTTTCTAAGCCCAAGGTACTCTTCACTTCAACTACTCTATCATGAAAAGAAGGCCTAGTTCTACTTGTGTATAGTTTGTACATAATTCTCTTGTATAGGCTTATTTTTGTCTTTGTATTTGTGAGACACTTTAGTCCCTTTTATTTCTCATTGTATATTGTTTCTAGGGTAGGTTACTTGGGAACTTTGACTCCATTTAACCTAACCTTGAAGTACATTCTTTTTCTATTTTTCAGTAGTAGGAGTCGGGGTGGCAATTAGCAAAGCTAGAGGGTGTGATTAGTAATTGGGACAGAATTAGGCCTAGGCAAAATTTTACATATTAGATTTGTTTTGCTCCTAATTTTTCAAGGATTTGATTTAGCTAGGTTTCATCAACATTAGATGAACCTATCTAAACCAAATTAACATTTTTCAAAAACTGGTTTGGAGCAAAATAAGCTAAATGGCCGCCTAGCTTGGTTCACATTCTTTGGCCGAGTTTCTTCTTCACTTCTCAAGGCTTGAGAAGCTTGTGCTGCAAGCTTCTCCTTAACTTACTTCCCAAACAAGCTAAGTGAAAAGCTTGCTCCACAAGTTTCTAAACCCACTTGGACGGTCAAGTAACCTTACCATGGTTCCTAGTGAACCATGGTTAAGGTTAGCTTGCTCCCTAAGCTACCTCTCCCTATATATTTGCAATTCTAACCTTGTACCTCACTTTTGATGAATAAAATCTGAAAATTCTCTTAGAGTTTCTCTCTTCTCAAAGTCACAAAACCGTGGAGATCCTTCTCCCTAGGTTTTCTCTCAAAGGTACTTCAACCTTTGAGCTAGGTTCCTCAAGCTTCTTCATCTTCTTGGAGTGGCCGAACCTCCTTAGAGCTTCTTCACCATTGAAGCTTCCTTCAAAGGTGTTCTTCATCTTTTGGACGTGACAACCTTAAGAGAAGAAGGGACTTAGCATGGATTTACTTGAAGAACATTAATCTCCTTCAAGTAGTTTCATCACTTGGTTTTTGCAAATGCAATTATTTGTTAATCTGCGAAGTACATGCCAATTTCGTACTCTTTCTAGTCAGCTTCGAGTACTTCTAAACCTTCATCATCATTCTAAAAGTAAATTTTTTGGTGTACGGTTGAACGTATTGCCCCAACTCCATGGATCCATTATCATCCCACCAACACATTGAAATTGGCTTTAGAAGGGGTTACAATAAACATGGTTGTCTTTTTCACGATACCTATCTGGACATCAAGTAAAATTATCCCTTCAAGTTGTGACGATTTCCCTGCATAATCTTATATGAGAATGTTATGGGGCTTCAAGTCAGCCAAGGTCTTCCCAAATCTTTTCAGCATGGTTTTTGGGAGTATGCTTATAACAGCACCACCATCCACTAGTACCTTGTTCACCTTATGCTCTTCGATTACCAGAGTTAACAATAAGGGCTTTAGATATGACCCTTCATCTCATGAGTGGGTGAATCAAAAACAGCCGAATTGAATCTAGGAAATACTCAGGAGATCTGGTTGACCCATACAATCTTTGACTCATAATTAGGATCATCGAAAAAATCTTCTCTATGAATGTCTTCGTGCTCATTCACAGACTCCATTGCTCCAGCGTACTCAAAAGGTAGAATTGACACTACTCCACAAATGTCTTCTAAAGAGTCCTCAAACCCACTCTCGAAACAGTTTATTATCATGTCTTCCTCGTCTTCCAAGAATTTTCTAGAAGACTCCCCTTTTTGAGGCACTGGAATCGAAAATTGGTTTTCTCTGAGACCTTCAAATGTAGCTTTTCTCATCCTCTATTACATCCTCCACTGAATCTTAGTGGGGTTATTGCAAGGGTGCTTTACACCATGCCCATAATTTCTAGGCATATTCAGAAAGGTTCCAAGCGTCCCTTGGAAGGTAGGTCTCGAATAATTCATGACTTGTTTTCCTCGACCCATTCCTATGGTGTGTCTTTGTGCAGTGTTCCACTTCCCAATTGGAGAATTTGCATTTGGCAAAAAGGTGTTACCAAATTTGGATGAATTATGCATCTCCATTTTTCCCATAGGGGCGTTGTATTGGGGCATATGAATTTTCCTCATAGTCAATCCAGTATTTGCTTTTGCCCTTTCTCGGATTTTTTCAGCTTTGTAACTCTTCAACATTTCAGACTCTTTGAAAGCTTTAGCAGTAACCCTATCGAACATAGCGCTACATCGAGGACACATAATAACTTCTCGATCAGTGTCTTTTTTCTTTCTCTTCGAAGGTGAGACGACCCTTAGTGATTGCCTTTTCAATCATATCCCTGAAACGTATACAATTGTTAGTCTAGTGACCATACATATTATGTTATTTGCATAACTTTTCCCTTTTCTTTATTCGAGATGAGGAATTTTGTGGTTTTATGGGAGTGTGATTTGTTTGTCTTTCAATAGAATATCGAATATCTTGTCAGCTTTGGTTACATCAAAACTATATTTTTTGTTTGTACCCACTTCTATGTTATCTCCTGGTTTTAACATTTAACAATGATATGTAGGGTTGGCTTGCAACTCAGCTATGTTAACCTCTAAATCCTCACTTACACTATCACAACTGGTATCATCTTTGATTTCAACATTATCTAAGTAAGCTACTTTTTCTTTCCGAACAAACCTATCAAATTTTCTTAATTTTTCTTTTTCGGCCTTGATCTGTTCGATTTGTCTTACTTTTTCTGCTAATTGAGCCATATCTCTAAGTTGTTCATTCACAACTTTTTACGAATCGAAAAATCCAAACCTGTAGCGACTATTTTAACCAATTCATGTTCAAGTATGTTGGTATAACATCGAGATTTTAATTTCTTGAATCTATTCAGATAATCGTCTAATGACTCATTATGTTGTCTTTTTACATTCATTAGATCAACTATACTCACTTTCATTTCTCCTCGAAAGAAATGATCATGAAAACTCCTTTCCAGTTGTGTCCATGTAATAATTGAATTAGGTTGTAAAGTTGTAAACCAGGTAAAAGCATGTTTAGTTAGAGAACTCAAGAAATACTTCATTTTTAGATGTTCATTACTTACCAAGTCTCCACACTTGACCAAGTATCTCGCTATATGCTCTACACTGGATTCACCTGCAAATTTCGAGAATTTGGGGACTTTCAACCCCTTGGGTAATTCGAGAATTTCGAGAATTTCAGGAAGGCAGACACAAAGTAAGGATGCTCATTTCGTCCTACTTCGACACCATGCCTATTGAACACCCTCTCTACTATTTGATCTAGATCTTCTTCAAGGTTTCTATGAGGTCTTCCTAGATTAAGAGGCATTTCGTTTCCGACGTGATTATCCATTTTATTCAAGTTTGCACTCATGACTCTCGAAAGCTGGTTATCCCCACATTTGTCACCTATTTTATTTATCAACTCATATAAAGGGATAAGTATATTATGCATCTGAGTTGACAACAAATTCACCATGTCATGATTACTATGATCCATCTGTTGTCGAAGAGCTATCATAGCCTAATTACTTATACCATGTCACGATTACTATGATCCATTTAGGGTGGCATTATACACCTATGGAGGAACATGCATTTGTGGATTTGGCCCAGGATAAGGCATTGACATCTCCACATGCACGGGCTGGGTAGTTCTCCAATTTAAAGGCATGCCCCATGGGTACTCTCGAGTTGCATTCACAAGTTCTTGTGACGTATTCGTTAGTCTTAGAGTACTAGCCACATGTTCAGGAGGTAAAGGAGGCGAGGTTGCCCCCCTTGTTAAAATTGTTACATTTTTTTATTGGGATTCCTATTTTCTGTATCTACCTGTTCTTCATTATTCATATCTCTCCTACTAAATGTAGACATAGTTTTCCCACTCTTAAGTCTCATAAAACATACATAAAACTAGTTCAATTATGTTTGTTAGCAAACGAGTCCCACTGGGCGTGCCAATTTGTTCGTGGGGAATTTCGTTTATGGACTCTTTTTATTCAAACTAGCAAAAATACTTTTCAATTTAGATATGTACTATTAGATTCTTGTTAAGAACGAAAATGAAGGCTACACAATGAATTCAACATGCATGGATTTCCAAATATTCATTGATAGTTACCACAAAATAAGTCTCATGTATGCAAATGTTTAAATGAATTGAGTGAACAACATAGAAATTAACAACATAATTCATAGTTTGTTTCACATAATTGTTGAGTTACAACTTATAATGATTCTGGAAAGCATATAAACTATGATAACTACGCTATACTAAACTAAGATAATCCTATGAAAAGAAAAGACTAAAGAGTGGCCAAAAAGTCATACCTAGCAATCTCGTACACGAGAGCCATATGCGCAAGTAGTGAGTGCTTATGAGAGTTCTCAAGTATGATTTTAAGTCACACCTCCTATTTATAGGAGTTAATGATGGGTGGTTACTATACTCGATGCGGTGTGTCTCAACAACTCCTACTTCGTCGTTTATAACTTCCTTCAACTGTTCTCTATAACTTCTGATAACCGCTCTTTCACGTTCTAAACTTGTGATGTTCTTCTTTGAGTGGGTATCGAAACAGTTATTCAACATCGACTTCATGAAATCGTTCGTTAACCATTTTAAACTTGCTCACGATGCTTATGTTTCGATTTTCAGAGCTTCCCTTGGAATTCCTTCGATTGTCTTGAAATTTTCTTTTTTCTTCCTTTGGTTTCCCCCTCAGGGTTGTCTGGTCCTACTTGCTTTATTGCTCGACCTCAAATCGAGATTTTTTGCTTGAGAGTTTTCTTCTCAATAAGGTACCTTGACGTATTTGGGGTTCAATTCGAGCATCATTGAAATGTATTTTCCCTGAGTAACAATGTCAAACACAATTTTTTAGTTAATTAAACGCATTTAGATAAATGAATTTAGCATACCTCAAAGAAAATTGTCTCCGAAGGAGAATAGAGAATACTAGTGGGAAAAAAGAAAAAGAAAAAAATTTAAGGGTAATGAAGTGAAAACTGAATGGTAGTGTTTCGTGGTTTTGAAGTTGTAGTTGTGATATGACAAAGAAGAAAAGATGTTGTATTTACTCTTCAAATGAGAAGCCATAAGTGACCTAAGTACGGACCGGAAGGGCGACAGTTAATAAATTCTAAAAACAAAAAAAAAAATACTATGTTTAATATTAAAGTAAAGTTTACATAATAAAATTATATTATAAAAATAAATTAAATAATTGATAATTTATATTTACATTTTTCAATAAAAAAATTCCACAAATTTAAAAAAATCTACTCATGATTTTAGAAAAGTACTAAATATAAATACAAAGTTTAAATTTATCATTGACTCTTATATATTAAATACGAAATAATTTGTTTGTGATTGGATAAATATTAAGGATTTTATAATGCTTGAAGGATTGTTTAGGGTTTGTTTGGATAAACCTCTAGAAGCAGTTATAGGAGGAATAAATAGGAAGGAAAAATGAGTTAAGATAAAATTAGTTTATGTATGAGCTAATTTGTTGAAGCTCTTTTATATAGCTTCCCCAAAAAAGTACAAATTAGCTAATACATAAGTTAAAAATAAAAATTTATTTCATTTTATCTTCCCATTTTTTTCTCTAAGAAATGTTTTTGGAAAAATTTATCCACACAGACCCTTATTATGATTTCTACTACCTAGGAGATTATTTGTTTAGTATTTTTACTTTAGAAATCATATAGGAGAGGGAGTAATGCTTCAAGGATAAAAGTGATGGTCATTCGATGATGTTAGGTTTATGCTTTCAATGTTTAGTGTGTGTTTGGATTGGCAACGAGTTGAACTCATCGTGATTTTTGGATCTAACAAATAGATGAAATCATGGTAAGTTCATGACAAAAGCAAGAATCATGGTGAGTTCAACTTATTTATCACCAATCCAAACACACATATAAGCCATGGACTCTTTTATCCAATATATATATGAAACTTTTGACAATTTTATTGGGCTAATTTCTTTATTTTGTTTATCTAATTTTGGAAATTTCTAGATAAACTTATTTTTTAAACCAATGTATTGCATATGCTAGACATTTATTATATTATAATCAAAATAATAAATTATATTTAACACACATGCGTACACATAGTGTGTCTGATTGTTTTAAAGCATAAAAATTATTATTTATTGTTAAAAAAGATTAACCTTGATGTTTTTGGGATTGCCTACGCTCCTAAAAATTGAACTATTTACAATTAAAATTCTTTACCTTCCTAAAGATTTAGATGATATAGGTTCATCAGAACTAAGAAACTTCTTAAAAAACAAAGTATTGTTTCTAAGATTAGAAGACTCAAAAAGAGCATTGAACTCTTCGTTATAGACAAAGTAGTTGTGAGGACATAAAAATGAGTTGTCTTTAAAACAACAATATGATGTTTACTCTTCAATAAGACAACTTTCACACCTATTCCACATGTAAAATATTCGAACTCAAAATTTTTATAAATATTTGGAAAAGTTAGATCATTCGTACCGGAAACTATTTTGTGAGAATTGAAAAGCCTGCTCAAGTTTTCTTTCTAAAAAGGAAGGAAAATTATTCTTTACCAGCTCTTTAAATGGTGTATAGAATTATTTAAAATATAAAGTTCTCACAATTTATGCTTTTATATATAAAAAATTATATTCTCTTTCTTAACAATTGTTTGTGAAAAAATATTTTTCTTCTTTTTACTCCTTTAGTAATCTAGGGGTTGTTTTGCTTTTTTTTATTTATTAATTTTCTTTAAGAAATAGAGCTTTTTTGATTTTTTTATTGATTTGACCCATTCATAATAGTTCTAAAATAAGTCATATTTCTTTTAAGTTAATACACTAATTAGTATAGTTTTTGGTAAAAATTTATTAAGTAATATTTAATAAATTTATTATATAAAATATTACTATATTTGGTTCATTATTTTCAAAATATTTAATTTGATTTCTCTATTTTTAAAATTTTTAATTTAATTAATTATTTTTAAAAATATTTAGTGTTCTTTCCATTTAAGTTGACACTAGCGAAGCTATTGAACATAGGAGATAAAAAGAATAGTGGTTTTTTTTATTTTAAATTAAAAGATTAAATTGAAATTTTGAAAAATAGAAAGATCACATTGAATAATATTAAATTAAAAGAGGAAAAAAAATAATTAACTAATCTAGTATTAATAATTTAGAGTAAATTACAATGAAACCCTCTAACATTCGGTGATATTGGACACAACTTTCTTATTTTTTTTTATTATTATTTTTTTAATGTTTCTATCAACTTTTTATTATTAGATATCACAATTTAATATTTTTTAAATAATTAAGTGAGTTAATGTAATGTTTAAAGAATGTTAATATAATATTTTTCAAATAATTAAGGAAATTATTGCAGGAAAAAAAAACGGAAGTTATATCTAATCTCACATATTTCAAAGGTGCTATAATTCACACTAATATAATTAATGATGTTATTTTCATCATTTAATATATATTTTAGTTTTTTACTTTTATCATGTTAAGATAAAATATAAACATAACTCTACAGTTAAATATATAGAATAAAAAAAACAGGATTGCATCCACTTCCCGTATAATGAAATAAATAATTTATTTATTTCATCGAAAATAATATAACGAATATTATTAATGATAATTTTTTGTTAAACTTAATTTTTCTTTAGAATTTTTTTTTTCAATTAGACAAATCCTGCACTCAATTATATTTGTGAATTTCATCTTCTTCCTCTTCTGGTAGATAGTCGCAGGGATTCTTGGAGATTTAATTTCTTGGAGCTCATGGTTTACTTTCGTTTGAAAAAAAAATGTAAGATTAGTTTCTAAATTTTTGTAGACAGAAATTTATCTAATTATCATTCATAAATTATTGGAAATCAACTACAGACTATCAAAATTTAATTATACAACTAAATCTAATTAGCTGAGATTACATGTAAAATTCATGAAGATTTAGCTTAATATATATGTGATCTATTCCAACAATATAAGAAAAGATAATAAATGATGTAATGATAAATAGAAACAAAGATAAGATAAAATAATTAGTTGCAGAATTATCTTTTTTCTTGTAGAATAAATCAGAATTGATTATTTAAATAATAAAAAAAAATTGAAATGATTATGAATTTTTTCCTCCAAAAATTTCACGATGAATTATAAATTAAATTTATTGACATAATTAAAATTGACACGATAACAAGATATTTGTATATGAATTTTAGTTAAAAAAAAGTATTTTATAGAATGATAATTTTTATATTATAATTAATTTTACTTTAAAATTTAACTTTTAAATTTGACAAATCCCTATATGGATTTCAATTAAGAAAGAAGTATTTTATAGAATGATAATATTTATATTAGACTTAATTTTGCTTTAGAATTTGCCTTTTAAATTTGTCAAATCCCGCCCTCAATTATTTTTGTGAATTTCATCTCACCATTTGAATTTTTGTAATTTTAGTTTATCCGTTAATTTAAAATCTAACTATATATATATATATTTGCAGAAATAGGATTATATCATACCACTTGATGGAAATCAATCATAAATTACCTGATATCAACTACATTCTATGAAAATTTATTAATTAGATAGCAAATCTAATTAGTTGAGATTACATGAAAAAGGACGGATGATTATGAATTTTTTTCCCTCCACAAATTTCACGAAGTTTTCTAAATATATATACTCATAGCTCATTACTGTTTTCTTCTCTTCAAGAATGGTGTGAAGAAACAACATCACATGATCACGATGTTTACCGAATGGAAGAAGATAAGGGTTCTGGGAGAAGGTTCCTATGGAACTGTCTGTCTTGCTACGACCATTTTTCCAAAAGAAGTGCAAGAAGTGTTGATAGCTGTTAAGAGTTCAAAGCCTCACAGGGAAGAATCTTTGGAGAAAGAAGAAGCCATATTGAATTTATTCCATGGTCGCAAAGAAATTGTTCAGTGCATTGGGGGCGTACCCACCATTGAGAATAGTGGTTATGTCTACAATCTGATGATGGAGTTTGCTCCTTATGGCTCTCTTGGAAACTTGATCAAAAGGAGAAAATCACTATTGGAGAGTGAAGTAAAAGTGTACACACGCATGCTTCTGAAAGGGCTTTCTGTGATTCATGAATTTGGAGTCATTCATTGTGATCTTAAACCGGACAACGTTCTTTTATTTCCTTCCCAAGAACATGGTGTGGAGTATGAACTAAAGATTGGTGATTTTGGAATGTCTAAGAGGAAAGAAGAGGTGTTTGATGGTGACTTTTGGAAGATTAAGTTTAGAGGTTCACCATATTACATGTCACCAATCGAGGGGGCAAATCGAAGCAGCCTTGGATATATGGTCTCTTGGATGCATGGTTATTGAAATGCTCACTGGTTTACCTGCATGGCACAAAGTTCCCACCTTACGTGACTTAATGTTTAAACTTGCGGTTCTTAAGGAAGCACCACCAATACCTTCTTATTTCACTCCTCTTTGTCAAGATTTCTTGAATAAGTGCTTTTTCAAGAACCCTTCTCAGAGGTCTACTGCCATCATGCTTCTCAACCATCCTTTTCTTTCCATTACAGATAAAAAATTATGGGTAAGACTCATCATTTTTTTTCATCAATTAATCTTTTCTTTTGTTCTTCCTAAACCCATTATCCAAATAACATGAAATTCATGATTCTAATCATACATACATATAAGGCCTAGACCCTAACCGGAATTAACTAACTCTCGGATTCTTTTCTTTGTAGGAAAATGAAAATTTTATTGAATCCAGACTCATCAAGACACGGCATGTTGGTCTGGAATTGGATAACAATTCTGCAGAAATTACACGTAGAATGTCAAGTTCGTGTGGTTTCTTAAATTCACTCTCAAGTTTGTTACCAAGTGACCTTCTTTCACTATTAGAGTGAAAATACAATAATTGTGTAAATTTATTTGATTTATATTTTATAACACTCTTGAATTCTCCTCAATTAATTGTGTTGGATTTCTTGATAAATTTATTTATATGTTTTTTTTATTAGTGACAATTCTATTGGTATTAAAAGAATTTATAACAATTGCATATCTTGTTTAAACCAATTGAACTAGATCTTTAATAAATTTAGGCTAAAAATCTATTTTAGTCCCTTATAATAATTGTTTGTTTTAATTTAGTCCCACTTTTATTTTTGGTCTCAATTTGGTCCCTAATAAATTAATTGGTTGTAATGTCGGACTTCCGTCCAAATTATTTAGACCGAGTTAACTGTTGGTCACGTGGATACTACGGGGAAGCTACGTAAATGTCACATGGATGTCAAATTTTTGTCATGCATCTGGAACTGGAACGGCCCGTTCTGAATCTGGAACGGCCCATTTTGATTTCACTCTTCGTGCGTTAATTTTGCATCCGGAACGAGCCATTTCGGATGCAAAATTAACACACCAAGAGTGAAACCAGAACGGACCATTCCAGTTTCAAAACGGGTCGTTCTGGTTCTAGAATGTCAGACATATAGTTAATGATTATATCCATAAATTTTAGATCGTAATGACAATACTTATTCATATATTTGTAATATTAAAAATTTTATATATAATTTTTTAAGTATAAATATATATTATAGTTCTTTTTTTACAAGTTTTTATATCTATAATTATGATTAAGGATGAAAATAAACTAGGTCAGATTATGTTATATTATAATTTAACATATTTAAACCTAATTTTTGTTAAAAATACATGTTATAAATATTATATATTTATCTGTCATAGACATTTTTTAAAATGTTTGGTTACATAACAATCTTAAAAACTTACTTAATAATAATTTAACACTAATAAAAATATATAAATAAATATGTTAAATCTTATAAAAATTAAATTTAATTTATTTATCATATAAAAATGTTTTTAATATGTGATATAAATTTTTACAAGACTTAAATATGTTTTTAGTCCCTCAAATTTAGGGTAAATCTATTTTTGATCCCTCAAATTTAAAATTATTATTTTTAGTCCCTGTAATTTCAAAAAATCTTAATTTAGTCCTTATATTCAAATTTTGTTAAGAAATTTATCAATTATTATTGCATAAAATCTACCTATTTGTATCCCTACTAGTGAAAATATCACATTAAATCCGGTTGATATTGCATAATTGTCTTAATTAGTCACTTTCAAATGTTATTGGTGACCTAAGGGACTAAAACAAGATTTTTGAAAATTACAAGGAACAAAAACAACAGTTTTAAATTTGAGAGACCAAAAATAAATTTATCTTAAATTTGAGGGACTAAAAACATATTTAAGCCTTTTTACAATTTTAATTTTTTTTATCAACATAAACAATAAATAGAAAGTACAAAAATTTGACAAATATCAGATAAATGAATAACTCCTCGAAATTTATATTTTATACATACGATAATTTAAATATATATATATATATATATATATATATATTTGAATATAATTTTTATTTTTTAAAATATATTTTTTTAGATTAAAAAAATTGTGTATGTGTAAATGATTTGCTTTCGATTTTTGAACCACACTGGTGTATTATGTTGGTTAGCATTCTGGAACGGCCCGTTCTAAATCCAGAACGGCCCGTTTTGGATGCCAGAATGGCCCATTCTGGTCTTAAAACGGCCCGTTTTGCTTCACGCGTTAGTATTAAATAATGCATCTAGAACGGGTCGTTCCAGATGTAAAATTTACACACCATGAGTGCAACCGAAACGGGCCGTTCCGATTTTAGAACGGACCGTTCTGGTTCTAAATGCATGACAAAATTTAATGTCCACGTGGCATGTACGTAGCTTCCACGTGACATCTACGTAGCTTCCACATGGCCAACAGCTAACTCCGTCTAAATAATTTGGACAGAAGTCCGACATTGCAACCAATTAATTTATTAGGAACCAAATTGAGACAAAATAAAAGTGGGACAAAATTGAAACATAAACAATTATTATAAGGAACTAAAATACTATTTTAGCCATATCTAATTGTTTGAGCAATATTCAAATTTGATGATCAACAAAAATAATCATTGTTTCAAATTTTATTGAGATAGATTAATCTATAGCAAAACTTTACGACCTTGATAAGAAATCAAAATATGAATATGTTTAAGAAACTATGAAGTCTTTGAATATCCACAGAAATGGAGTAACTAATTAATGCATACCGAAGAACTCAAAATGGCCTCGATAACCTTGCATACCATTTAGATAACCTCACATTGAATGAATGAAAACTGCTCCAGGAGTCAGGTGACCAAAGTTTACACAGTGAACCTGCACTAGCAACTTGAAATTTAGAACCACCCTATAATTATAATTAATATAAAATATTTAAGAACTGTGTGTAAAAATCATCGGTTAAGACCTAGGACTAAAGGCAATGTTTCATGAGTCAGCATTGATATTTTTTAATTATTTTGTTTGATTAGTTTATACTATTAAACTAGAAATTTAGTCAGCATTGGTATTTGATTTTTTTTACAGACATCGTCACGCAATTTTTTAAAGCGGACAATTAAAATCGTGACTTAACTTTTATCGATTAAATGTTATATTAACACATTTAAACTAGGCTATAATTTAGACTATTAAATTCACTATTCCTAATTGAATTCACACATTTTATTTTCAAACAAATCGACTATAATGCATAACTTCCCCGCATGAGTTGTTTTCTAGCTCATAGATGAAGTTGAAAACTTTTTAAGAATGAACATTATAAGAAAAATAGGTCACAATTTATGTTATGATACAACGGAACGTAACATTAACTTTGATATGTGTACCCCCAGTGACTTATTCCTGAACACTGCATGAATATATAAAAGCCCAAAGATTGACACTGGCCTATCTTGTGCCTCTGTAAATCATTTTTATAAAAAAATAAATATGAAACAAAATAAGAAATCCAAGAAAATGTATACACCTATCCTTTTTACAATGACAATCCAATTTTCATGGGCACGTTGGTATTTATTGACACGAGAATGTGAGATTAAATATCGGATGCAACTCATTATTCGATGCGAGTTTTAGTTTAATAGCATGTTTGGTTCAGAGATAGTGACGTGATTTTTCACGTGAAATTAGAAGTAAATAATTTAAACTTCCACATTTCAGAAAAAAATTGACGTGAAAATATATTATGAAGTGGATCATCAACGCTAAAACAAACACGTACTTAAAAACATTGTCTACCATTTGATACTGTGCCACTATTGCTATGCAACGATTCATTATCCTTTTTCTCTTTTGTATTTTTATGCATCTGAATCTTACGGGCACTAGATTCAATATATATATGAGTTGATTCTTGATAATATAATAATGAGTTATGATAAATAAACATATGTTGAGTTTTGCTACTTGCACTGTGAGAGGATTACTGCCACTACCAGTGTCAATGTTACTCAGCACATTAACACCATGTACCATGAGTACAGACATAGTTGAGAGATTTACAGTAATCCAAATATTCGTAAGAAGACAAAAACCAGTGATTAAAAAGATAAAGTGACTAAATATTCAGTCATCCGAATTTTGATGTTGTGTTGTATGTAAGCAAATTAATGTTTTCTTTTTGTTTACCCCACTTATTGCAATGCTCAAAATTCTTTTCGGGTCAATGAGCTCGTGGTGATTCGTTGGCCAATGTTGTCAAAGTTTAATATGGTCATATTCATTCGTTAATTTCATCATAGATTAAGTGTAATGTCCCTTTTGAAGGGTCAATTTGATTATGAAAGAATTTATACATAAAATAAAGGTTTAAACAAGCTCGGTCTTGAGTTTTTTTATTATTTTTATTTATGTGAATAAAGTTAAAAAATGATGAATTATAATTATTTGAATATTACTTATGAATTTGGTTCTCATATTTAAAACTATAAAACATATAAATACTTAATCACAAAAATACTAAAAATATGATTGAACGTACAATACACTTAAATGAGACTGTGAGTTATCTTTAGATACTATACAAATAACACATCATACAAAAACTCAGGTGGGAGAGATGGATGTTGATTATTTGATTTCAAAATCTTAACAAAATAAATAGGCCACAATTTTAAAATAGAAAGAGAACTACAAATATTAGAGATAAAGAAAAAAAAAATTTAAAGACGACTCTTATTTATAATTTTATATTAACACTTAAAAAGTTTTCACTTAGAGGAAATAAAGAAATAAGTTAATAATATGTGACACTTTCATTTTTATATTTAATATTATTAATTTATTTTTCTAAAATTATGAGTAAATTTTGTTGACTAGTGAAAAAAATAATTATTAACTAATTCACAATTAATAATTTTTAGTAAATATTCTCAATTAATTTTTTTCTCTAATATATTTTATATAATTTAATTATGTAACTTTTATATATATATATAGATTAAAAAATATTCTTTTGTGCCTTTTCAACAATAGACCATTCGTGCTTAGGGTTACCATTGAATTTAAATATATTTTTAATTCTCTAAATTTAAAATAAATATAATTTTATCCTTTAAAATTTTAAATTGGTCTTTTTATTTTCTTTATTTTTTTGAAAAGTAAAATATTGTTTTAGTCCTCCAAGGTTACTTGTAACTAGGGATGACAATGAGTAAGGTTTTATACTATCTATCCTCGTACCCATGTTTAAAAACAATACTCAAACCTAATCTCCAAAATGTAATAAATTAATGAGGGACTAATTTGTAACTAAACCTGTTTATAAAATAATAAGTCTGGTAAAATTCAAATGTGATATCATTTAAATGGTCTTAATCAGATGGGGCATTGGTACTCTCTAAATAAAACTTATACCAAAGAAATTGTCTTTCAGCCTTAATTTTGTTTCAATTGTATCATTGATAAATGAGTCATAATCACTAAAAAAAAATTGATATTAATATTTATATTATCCAAATTTGACTCATTAACATTTACTCATGAAGTTGAACTTTTCATTATTTCCTTAATTTTAGTTCGATACTCTTTAAACAATAAGTAGCATAATTTCTTAATATTCTTAATTTCAATTGAAGATGAATTACTATAAAACATAGGAAAAAAGTATTTCAACAACTTCAACTTATATCTTGGATATAAAATAATAGCAATACTCATGATACAATTTAAATAAGTAAATAGATTATTATTAAGTATATATATATATAACTACGGACGGGGTGGGTTGGGTAACTATGCCTGCTAAATTTTGTGGGTCTATACTTACCCAGTAATCATCCCCATATAAGTAGATGTTTATCCATCTCACATGCAGATATTTTTGCAGAGGTTCATAGGATTTGGGTTCATTTTGTCATCCCTACTTGTAACATAACTGATAGTATTAGGTTGAGATAGTTATACAACAATAAAGATATAGGTGATTTCTTTGTAACAAATTTAGTAATTAATGAGTATTATTTGATAGATTCACTAGAATAAGAATTTTAAGTTTACATAAACTAAAAAAAGTTAATTTTAAATTTGAGAAAAAAAAACTTCATATTTAAATAGTTAAAAATATATTTAAGTTTAAAATAAATTTATAACGCATATGTTGAGTATATATACTATATATATCTATGTTGTGGTTTTCAAAATCATTTTAAGCAGGTCTAAAAATAAATAATTTTAAACATCTAGGATCTAGTATAGGGTTCAATTCCCTCCCATGCAAAATTGTCAACCTTTCTTCATGGATCAATCGTTAATTTAAAACTGAATTATACAAATTAAATGAAACTCTCATCTAAAAAGTTGACTAGAAAGTCACACTCTAACTTCATTAAAGTATGGTCGCCGGAACTACGTGTATGAGATTAAATGTTATTGAATTATTCTAATATTAAATTCGAAATTGGATTTTGAATATGCAGTAATATTAAAATTTTGGAGAAAAAAATTGTTATCTATATTCCTAATAATCTCGAATTAAATTATCTCTGAATCGGAACAAGCTACTACTTCATCATTATTTTATCGCTCGTCATTTTTCCTTCATAATCTATGTTAATATATATATAAAATCATTTTTGATAATATATATCATCTACAACACTAATTAAATTAATAAATATTGATTATTTAATTAATTATTTTTATTATTTAATAAAGATATGAGATGTCTCGATACCATTACTAATTATAATTATAATTAATTTTTTCAATTGTAACTTAGACACCATTAGGACCATACATTATATATATATATATATATATACCATAACTTAGATACGAAAATTGGTTACCAGCTCCATAGTATAAGTTATTAAATTATTAGAAAAAAATTATAAATTAACAATTATAAATTACATAAATATAATTAAAAATTATAAGCTACTATAAATAAAATAGATACCAAGATAGGCTAGTATATGTTAATACCTTTGAAAATATCTTATAATAATGCAAAATCAATCCATTAGTAACTTTTCAGGTGTTGGCTTTCATTTGGCTTCACTATATTTCAATATGTGTTGGTTATTTCTTCTTCCTTTTGTAATGTATCAAATAATCAAATAATATGCCAAAGGACACTGTATAACTAGTCCATGTGTAATAAAGCTGTATTTACTAATAAATTTACATCTCCAAAGAATCTGGTCGAATTGATAAAACTAGGTTTTTAGAAGTGGCTGAAAGCTAAAAATCTTGATTTTTACTATCCGTTCTCTTGTTGGTCAAGAGAACCTGCTGCATATCTTAATCTTTATTAAGTTAATTGTTTATGGGTTGGAGTACCCCTTTTACTCGCTTTTAATATATTTTATTTTGTCTAGCAAAAAAAAAACTAGTCCATGTCCATGTCGTACTACATTTTTCGGATTTATTCTCAGATTTAACCAATTTAAAAGTTAGAAATAGAGATAAGACATCATGTTTATACTATTATAAAAATATGTGAATTATTATGTTATGATGATTGTGAAACTACTATGTATATATATGGTCGATTGTAATAAATGAAAGTAATATACATAAATTTAAATTTAAACTTTACTAATATTATTGTAATATTTTTTATTAATAAAAAAAATATTAATATTAATTATTTATTTAAATCATTAACATTGATTTAATGGTTAGTGATTAATATAATATTTTTTAGAAAATTTTTTTTCTAGACAAAATAAAATATATTAAAAAGGAATACAAGGAGTATTCTAACTTATAAAAAGTTACAAAAAATAACAAAAACTAGATAGACAAATCCAGTTTATTAGAAACTTAACTTTAACTTTTATTTTCGTTATTGTAATATTTACTGCTACTGAAAAAAATATATATTACATCATTCGTTATGTCTTATTTTCTTTCTTTTCATTTTTTTGAAGAAAAAATGTTTTTATTAACAATTTTTATAAAACTTATATTAATTATTATCTTCTCTTATTTAATATTTTATATGCTTTTTATAAACGAAGAAATAAACAACAGTGAATACTATATTACTAAATGGATTTTTTTTAATTTTAATACGAAAAGAAATATTGGTTGTACATTGTTTAGTTAGTATGTTATATTTTAAAATGAATATTCGTTAAACTTTATCACCATATTTATTAACTTAATAAAGTGGTCGTTTGTATAGTTTCTTATCCGTACAGTATGTGTTATAATTGTAGCTGCCAAGTGTCAGAAAAAGAAAGTTCTGGTCACATGTGTATACGTTGCAAAACACATAATCACATGTCGTTAAAACGATTTCTTAATAATTAAATATGAAAGTTAAGCAGCAAGACATCTTAAAAGTGTAACTTAGATCTTGAGGAACACTAGTTATAATAATTTACTCCAACAAAATTTATCAGGTAACTTTTTTTTAAAATTCTATTATTAATATAAAATATTTATCAGTTTATTAATTATAATTTTTGTTGAGAAATTTAGATGATTACTTTTGTAATGATATGTCATGATTGTTATATTTTGAAGAATCATTAACTAACAATAAAATTATTTACATGCTTAAAATTTTATACTCATCATACATAGATATGTATACTATAACATGTATGTAAGTATAAATACAACTAAGAAACTCTATAAATATATATAATATATGTCCAGTCATCCAGTATAAAGTAATATAAAATTATCGGTCAAATTCTACTATACAAACCATTAAAAATAGTCCAAGTTAAGATTGCACCACCAAAATAGCCCTGCAACATCTCCATGAAGCCCACTTCAACTAACTGTATCTTGCTCCCATGAAAAATCATAATTAATGTGGTCCAAATTACATGGAAAACACACAACGGTAAGCTAGATTTCAAAAATATACTAATATAGGAAAGAACATTTATATTACTCACCAATATGTAAACTAATCAAAATACTTCACAGTTTACAACATTCAACAAACAACACAACACCAATATGTTTGAAAGCTACACACCAAGACATATCAAACAATAATATACTCATATAATGCAAATGAACATACCAATCAATGACACATCATGTGCATACACCTCAACTAATATATCGTCATGCATTGACCTACAAAGATAACTTAACACACCATAGCAGTTTAAGTGACTTGAACCTACTAAACCAACCTAATTGTTTTCACACCAAAATGAGTTTGGTCAATCACAACTAAAATGGGATATCAATTCCTAACTTCTGATTTCTTGGGAGTCATCACTTACACTAGAAAAATTTGATTCCACCATTATGAATAATATAGTTGGGTATAGACATACCACAACTTTGACATGCATTATCAAGTCACATATGAAGTTAGCTTACTAACTATCTACAAGGAACTACTTAACCTTTTCAGTAATCAATTAAGGGTTGTAACCCTCAATTTCATACTTTACTCCACATTGATTAAGGACTTAAAGGAGACTCAACAAAATATACTCTAAGAGTTTCACACCTACTCAAGGAAGGTTTTAAACAATTGGCCTCCCAAAACAAGATTCCCTATATGGGATCTTCACTTTCTGAACAACATCAACTCCTCTAGTCCTAAGTCAATCAACATGCTTTATTGCCTACAACATTCTTAATATCAACACATCAACATACATCACCCTGAGTCAATCCATATAGAAATCAAATCACATCAATCATGCATAACATATCAATCCTTAACACCTCAACCAATAATAGCATAATAATGCCTAACAATGTATCCAAATATAACATATTAATGCTCAACAATTCATTCAATAATAGTCTATCAATGTTTGTTCAACATTCCAACCATGAAATTTATAACATATTAGTCATACATAGCATAATGCTAGAAAACTTAATCCTAATAGCATATCAATGCTTGTCGTCATCATCATCATACATAACACAACATGTATCAACATATAACTTACCAAAATCAACTATAATACAAAGATAACCTTCATACAACTCAACACAATTAGAGTTTTACTAATCCAATCAAACTCATCTTTATCTCATATGAAAGATAATAAGATTATCTACAACTTTTATGAAGATCTCAAGTCCTAACTTCATCATCTACTATAGTAAAAATCCCAAAAATTGCAACAATTTGCCTAAATCCTGACAACTTGATTTTTACTCACTAAAAAGGTCATAACTAGAGTTCTAGACCTCCTTTTTAGGTGATTCCAAAATTATTGGAAAGATAACATCTAGGACTACAACGTTTATGAAGACAACAAAGTCTAATTCAGAAATAACCAAGCTACTCAATCGTCTCAAAATTGCTTAATGGATTCCTATAAACATCCTTGATTCTAATCTCCAATTTTGCTTAGCTATTTCAAAACAGCTCAACCGTTTCCTTCTAGAGACACCTCCATTTCTCATTTCTAATTCTACTCAGCCATTTCAAAAAGGCTTAGTCATTTTATGACAGAGATGATTTATATTTTTTCGCAATTTTGGGGTTTCTAAACCTCTCTGTTCCATACAAAGCCTCCTACAAGCTCCAATCTCAATTCTAAACCATAAAAAACTTATCTAAACAACTAGAATCATCAATTTCCAACAACAAAACAACTCATAACAAGATTTTGTGTGCAAAATCAATGTTACCGTAGAAACCTCAAATACCACAAAAATCTCCAAGAAACTAAGAACATCAAGTCTCCTTGCAAATCAATTTAACATTCAAACAATTATGCATCTATGAGCATTCATACTATACATGCAACATTAAAATTCACACAATCATCCACCAAGATCAAGTCCTAGCTCCCCTTACCTCAATTTTGACCTCTTTGGAGGGAGAGAAAAAAAGGAAGAGAGGAGAAGAATCCCAAAACCTCCGTAGTTGCACCACAACTCTTTTTGCTCCTTATTGACAAGCTCTACGAACCCTTTATCATTATGAACCCCTTTCTTACATCTCAAACATGTATAGAATAAGAAGAAGGGAGTTAGTTTTGTGAAGAATGAAAAATTTCCACTGTCGCAACTTTTAGTTGAATATCCCATTTTAAATATGTTTTTTCTTATACAAGTTTCAAATTTGAGATTTTATTTAAAGAGACTGGATTCAGTATCACTTAGACCAATTATTTATTGATTAACTAAATTAGTTCATTTTAAATTAATAAACTATTAACATTTGATTAATTTTAATAATTATAGTTAATAATTAATTATTAAGTAATCTATAAGTCTACTACATTTTTGTAAACATTATATTTATGAATATTTTTTCTCTATTTTTACATGCACTTGTGATTTCAAAACTTCATGCCAACACAATGTTAAGGGTATATATTTTTTTTAAAAAAAATTTAGCTTTATAAAAATAGTGTTAATTTTGCACCAAATCAAGTAAATGTTTAATAATTTCACCCCAAATAATTTTGGTCTAAATATTATATAAATTTTAAAATTTAATCTATATATTAAGAATTTTTAATTTAAATATTAAATTATTAAAATTTAATATAAAATATAAGTTATTAATTAAAATAAATTTAGATAAACTTACTCATAAAATTAAGTGAATATCTTTATATATATATATATATATATATATTATTCATCAAAACCAGTGAAAAAAAATTCACTTTATTCTTTCGTTCCTATTTTTATTTATCCAAATAACATGACTTTTTATATTATTTTTTCTCTATTTATATCATTCTTATTATTATTTTTTATTTTACTCCTCATCCAAACAATATATAGGTTAAAATGTAGACTTATTTAAATATATTAGGCAGTGAGCCAGTGCATATGCACAATAAATTAAAAATAAAAAAGAGAAAGTATAGTAACAAAAAAAAAAAACCAACAACCATGTATTCAGTGGTCGAAAATTTTGGCAATAGGTATCCAAACAATTGTAAATAACTTTTGTATCTAATAATAAAAGACAAAATTTACGCAACTTATCATAATAGTTGTTCTTTTGTGAATAGGAATTTCACCTTTGTTAACTTGAATGCAAATATCGGTTACATATTTACGTATATTATTGAGTTGACTTTAATTTTAATATGAAAAAATCATATTTAAATATATTTCTTTAGATATAATTAGTGTTATTTTTTTGATTAAAATTGAAATTTTATTTTGATAGTGTACATTTATTTCTAATGTATATTTAATATATTTTTACAAGATTAAATTTTAATTTTAATTAAAAAATAATACTAATTATACCTAAACAACAGTACTTAAATTTGTAAAAGAAAAAAAAATTATAGCATAACTTAAGTAACTCACTTACCTTTAAAATAAAAATATCGAAAGAAAAGTAGTTGAAAATTAATTTTATAAAATAAATATTGGCAGCGGTGACTGAATATCACCAAACAGGGTGTTAATTCAATCTCAACGGTACTCTGCAACAGTGTAGAAAACGCTTTTTGAGGGCAATATGGTAATCTGAAGCAAATAACGTCGATTTCCAAAGACAAGTGATATGTCTGATAGCGTCACTGCGTTACAGTTTGTCAAAGTTTAGCGAAATCCCCGTTATGCCCTCCTTGTTTCCCCATAATTCCTTGATATTTGCGTATGAAGAATATGAAGGTTGATGGTCCCTGCTGCTATGAGTTGGTATCCAAACAAAGTACATACAACCTTGGATCCTGTCTCGCACCCACTTCCCTCTTTGTCTTTGGAAGCCATTGAAGCTCTTCTTCTCAACCCCATTTCTAAGTTTTTTTTTTGCAACTTACCCTTTTTTCTTTTTTGGCCCTGAAGCCTGTTTTTCAAGCAAAGCTTGCTTTTTTCTGTCACCAAAGACTAACCCCATTTTAGGATTTTGCTTTTTCCTTTTTGGGTATGGGAGTTTAGCTTCACTGTAGAGACTCATGTGTGATCCCTGAGAAAAGAAAACCCTGTTGCTGATTTGGTTTGGTCTCTCTCACAATGAACTCTTCTACAAGGTTGGATTCAGCTGTGTTTCAGCTCACACCAACTAGAACCAGGTAGTTATAGTGTTACCCCATTCATCAATGTGTTTTTATCATTTTATTTATTTATTTTTTTTTCTTCCATTTGTGGCATTTCTCACTCCAAATAGGGAAACAAGTACTGCGGAATAGGTTTGTTGATTTTGTTTTTTTTCTTTAACCACTTGGGATATTTGACAGTCCTATTAAAATGGAGATGAATTGTTGACTGATGACTACCTTTTAAGAAGTAATAATAATAATTTAGAGGACTGTCATTAGTTGAGGATTCAGTTCAGTTTTACTCTCAAGTTTGTTGAAATGATTGGAGCCAACGTGATTTTTTGATTTTGCAACTAGAGTGTGTTATTTATCTTCCAGCTGTTTATAAATTTTGTATCTGATATTAGCACTTTCATCAGTTTAAATTGGTGGTTAACTTGTATTGTGATCACAATTGAAGTTCTTTGGGTATTACAGTGCTGTTGCTCATAAGATTCACTACTAGAACTTGAGTTTAAGAATTGTGCAGCTACTGAGTGAGTGTAGTTTTTAGTTGTGATTTTTAGGTCACTAATTGATCTATGCAAAAGTTCATTCATATCAAAACAATGATTTTATGTATTTGCTTCCTGACTTGTTGCTTTGGTTTTTTATCCTCAAATCAGGTTTGACTTGGTTATAACTGTGAATGGAAAGAAGGAGAAAGTTGCATCAGGATTGCTCAACCCATTTCTATCCCACTTGAAGGCCGCTCAAGATCAAATAGCTAAGGGTGGTTATTCAATTGTTCTTGTGCCCGAGCATGGCAGTGATACCTCATGGTTTACCAAGGGAACAGTTGAAAGGTGTGGCTTGTTATCATATTTATCCTTTGTTAATTATTCATATCGCCATATCTTGGAATTTGAATTGACATTGATCTTTCATTTAAATATGTGCATTCAAGGTTATCATTTCTTCCGGTATGCAAAATGGATCTAGTATGCCGTTTTGGAAGTCTTGTTTTTGGTGTTATATTTAGACCAAAATTTCTTTTATATTTCTTGCTTTTTTACTCTTTCAAAAGCAGAGGGAAGTACTGGGGAAATGGCATTGGAAGTTAAACAAATAGGTTAACTGGCTTGTAACTCTAAAGTTGGAGACTTAAAGTTTGTCCTCTTACAAATGATTCTAGTGGCATTTAATTTCAGAAAAATTAGCATGCTGAACTAATTTCCTTTGCTTCTGTAGGTTTGTTCGCTTTGTGAGCACTCCTGAGATATTGGAACGTGTGTATACTATAGAATCTGAAATCGCCCAAATTGAAGAGGCAATTGCAATTCAAGGAAATAATTCTATAGGGATTAGCATTGTAAGTAAATATCTAACAAGTTTTAAATTCAATCACAGCAATTAAATGTTTAAATTAACTTGTATATCTGCAGGTGGAAGAAAACCAAATAAAACATGTGGAAAGAACTGAAGGTAATTTTGAAAGAACAGGTACATCTATTGCAAATTATTAGTGTATAAAAATAAAACTTTTTTAGCTTTTATTCAACAATTATGGATATATTTAAAGCTTAGCTAAAATTTATAATCGTTTGCAACTAAGAAGACTTGGTGCTTTGCTCAGGCAGGAAAACTCAGCAGGAAATGAATGAGGAGAAAGCTATTGTACTTTACAAGGTTAGAAGGTCTTGAATACCCTAATCTTATATTGATTTATTATTTTCTAATCAGTATGTGCGGACATGTGCCAGTCTGATACACAGCCACCTGAAACAAATGGAAGCACAAAATCAGAAGGAAACTCAAAGTAAATTCTAAATCTCTTCAACTTTTTTCCTTCTTTTCTATGACCATCTCTTACATCAAGTAGGAGATTTTTAGTTGATGGTCGTGTATGATTAATATAAAATGTATCAAGTGCCCATGCCCGACCTGGATATCACTTGACGAAATTTTGTTGATATAGCAAATAAAGCAAAGATGTTACCAACGTGGCCAACTGCTATTGCAGTTGCTTTAGGAACCAATTATAAATTGGATAGAAATTATTTTTGGTGTGGACATATTTCTTTTCCATCGCAGAGAACATAGAAATGTCAAGAGTAAAGTAGAAAAGGACTGTTAAAGAACTTATACAAGCTTGACCACCACTTATTATTTACCCCTCAAGAATAATTGGTTACCAACTACAGTATCATCACTTGTTAATATATGCTCATTGTAAGTCACTGCATTTCTTTTTTCCTTTTAAATATAGGCTTATTTAACAGGTATGGGAGTGTTGATGGTCTATTAAAAAATTCTCTGTTAACTTCAATTTTTGAGACAGCTGTTTCTACTTTTTTACTTTAAATTAAAACTTGGTTGATTGGGCTGCTTATTTTCCCTAATTGTACCGGGGCTTTGTAAGTTGGTAACATTTACTAATACATGAATTACCATTTGGAACAGTTGATTCCGTATTGAATTACCTTTGCCCCCTAGTGGAATAAGGCTTTTGTTGTTGTTGTTGCTGTATTGCCATTTAAAACCAATGAATTAATAGTTGCTTTTCTAATAAATTGCATTGTAAAATATACATCATAACCAGCATTCCCTCTGGGGTTTTGAATAGACTAACAAGATAATATGCTATGTTGAAATCTTCAGGTCCTATCTTATCTTTACAGGTACTTTGATTGCGAATATTTTCTCTGGCAAACAATTTAATAAATTTCTCTTATTTGGAATTTTAACCCTCCACCCTAACTTTCCAATTCAACATAAGGACTCCATGTTGAATTTAGTGGAATAAAATGAATACTATACGTAACATATGATGAATGAAGTGACATTGACTGGATTTTTGCTATAAAATTTGGTTACGCTAACATCCATACCTCACTGTGTAGTGTTCATGTGCAAAA
This sequence comes from Cajanus cajan, assembly GCF_000230855.2. Taxonomy (NCBI): domain Eukaryota; kingdom Viridiplantae; phylum Streptophyta; class Magnoliopsida; order Fabales; family Fabaceae; genus Cajanus; species Cajanus cajan. The sequence continues at coordinate 843,165 of NC_138523.1, forward strand.
GCAGCACTTTTAAGTGTTATATTCTTGAGCTTCTGCTCACTGTGTAAAATTGGTTGTTAACATATGTGCTGTATTGTATTCCCTTCTTTATGTATTGTTTTAGAGTTCAGCTTTTGAAAGTCCTGGAGACACGTAAATCTGTGCTGCAGAAAGAGCAAGGAATGGCATTTGCACGAGCAGTTGCTGCTGGTTTTGACATTGACTACATGCCAGCTTTGATGTCATTTGCTGAATGCTTTGAAGCATCACGCTTGATGTAAGAATAATTTTCTTTCTTAACTATTTCTTACCTTGTTAAATATGGGTTTGTGAGATGTTGGGTTCTTGGCCAATTGGCTGATAACATATATATGTTTTCTAGATGACCTTGCTTGATTCTAATTTTGTCATATTTCAGGGATGCATGTAGAAATTTTATTTCTCTATGGAAAAGAAAGCATGAAAGTGGCCAGTGGCTTGAAATTGAAGCTGCCGAAGTGATGCCTAATTGTGCTGACTTCTCTGCAATAGATGCATCAGGCATTATACTTTCCAATACGGTTACTACATCCCATACTGAATTGGACTCAGAAAGTAACGGGAAAACTAATTCAGGTACCTGACAACTATTGCACATTTTGGACTTGTATATTTATGCATTGTTCATGACTTAGTGCATAGATTTACATTAACCTAGAGGCCATTGAAAGGATTATTATTAGGGTTTCTTGAGTGGATTAAGGACAGAAAATAGATGGAGGAAGACCCATTGGAGAATATATGAGAGCAAGAGTGGTTTGGAAGCTATACTCTTTTATTAGTATTTAGTGGGCTTTAGGAGATTAGGTGATTTAGGTGCTGTGAACAACAGCTGCAAATTTGGGTGCAAAGGGTTTGTCAATTTGATGGGTTCTATGGATAACGGAAGGAACTGAAGGAAGAAATAACTGGTTTTGTTGAAGCAATTTTTAATGCTGTTTGTCATGAATACTAGATCTGACTAAATTAGTAAAATTCCTGATGTTTTTTTTTTTTCTTTCTTTCTCCCTTGAGATGTACTAACATTATTGTTATACATTTATAGATGTGTTTTCAGTGAACAGACAACCAACTGCAGGCTACCAAGATAATGTTCAAGGTCATTTTCCACATAATGGATTTTCCTCTTGGCCTGTCCATTCTCCCCCAGGTGCTTTACCAATGTTGCATCCATATCCAGTGCAAGGGATACCCTACTATCAGACTTATCCAGGAAACAGCCCATTTATGCAGCCCATTCGTTCACCTATGGAGGACTCCAGACTAAATGCTGGTCAAAATATGGGACATAGAAGGCACTCCATGGACAATGGACAAAATACCGAATTCGAAACTCGGGATGAATTGGATATGGAGAGGGAGGGTTCACAGACTGTAGAACGACGGAAGAAGTCTGGCCGAACAGGCAGGCAGAAGTCTGGCATGGTGGTCATTCGGAACATCAATTACATAACAAAGACAGAACATACTTCTGGAAGTGGATCATGTTCAGATTATTCCTCTGAAACTGATGAAGATAAAGATGCTCAGGAATCTGTCAAGACCTCAAAAAGAAGAGAATCCAGTAACAAATCTTTTAAAAGATTGAATTCATCTGAAAAGGAAGTAACAGAATGTGGGAGAGATGCTGATGGAGGACAATGGCTAGCATTCCAAAATTGTTTATTGAAAGGTGTAGATGAAGATAGAAAGGCCATCGACCAGGGCCAGTTTGATCATGTGAGAAGGAAAAAACAGGTTGCAGGCAATGATCCTATAGATTTTACTGAGCGGAATATGCATGAAGTTCAAGGAGGTGGAGCTACAGATGTGCATAGCATTAGCAAGGGATTGTCCCGCATGCCTAGGTCATCCAATGATGATTTCTTATTGTCTAGAAGGTCAGGACAATCTGTTAATGCTAGGTCTGTGGATGATGTGCAGTCTTTAGAAATAGATGGAAGGATTGGTGGTTATAGGAGGGGGGCCAATGATGATTTCGTCATTCTTAAACAAGATAGTCAGTGTGGTAATTTACAACATTCCTCAGATGTAGCAGCTGTCAATGGGCAAGGTTATTCAAGCAATAAATTGGAAAGGAAGTTGTTTCACGACATGAATGATGACTCCTATATAGTTGAAAGTAGGTCAGTCAGAGTCAGTGATTCAGGAAATCTTGAGAGAAATGCTATTGACATGGACTCGGAGTTCCCAAAGGTGCATAGGAACGAAGAAAAAACTTCCAATTATCAGCCACATGAGTTGAGCTTGATGCCTGAACGAGGAGCAGAAAAGGGGTTAATGTTTTATGACCCTGCGTTAGATTATGAAATGCAGGCTCAGGCTGGAGGCAGTGCTTCACAAGATAAAAAGAGCAAGGGTCACATGAAACCAGGGTCTAAGATGTTGGATAAAGATCTGAAATCAAAACCTACTCCAAATAGTTCTGATAGTAAAAAATCTGTTGGGCCTATAAGGAGAGGAAAGACTAGTAAACTGAGTCCATTGGATGAAGCACGGGCACGTGCTGAAAGACTACGGAACTACAAAGTTGATCTCCAGAAAATTAAGAAGGAGAAGGTAATCTATGTTCATATTCCCCTAGCTACACCCTTTTCCGTTTCATGTTTATGTTGCATATGCTTAACATAAAATTGAAGTAAACTTAACATTATTTTTATTTTGTTTACATTTAGATTAATGAAAGATTCATGTTTTCAAGGTCATTCACCTGTTTTACAAATCTATTTATTTCTTCTCTTTTATTTATAATAACTAGGAAGACGAAGAGATGAAACGCCTCAATGCTTTAAAGATGGAGAGGCAAAAGAGAATTGCTGCCAGGAGTAATTCAATTGCTACCAAGTCACCCATTCCATCACAGCTAACCAAGAAACAGATTCCAACGAAACTTACGCCCAGCCCTTATAAAGGATCAAAATTTAGTGATTCAGAGCCAGGTTCATCCTCACCCTTCCCAAGATTTCCCATCAGAACTGCTGTTGGATCCAGTGATTCTTCAAAAGTCAAAAAAATCAGCAGATTGAATACTGGAAGCCATTCAGTTACAAACAAATTAAGCCGATCAGCACCTTCTCTGCCTCAATTCAAGCGAGAGAAGAGCGATGGTACAGCTAATACTAAGGCACCAATGGCAAGACTTAGAAGATTGTCAGAACCTAAAATGAGTACCATTCGTCATACTTCCTCTACCTCCGTTAAACCACAAGGTGCTAGGACAAATTCAGTGACTAAAGCAGCTAATGAGACTGAGATCAGGAAGATTTCTGCTATTGTGAATCATGATAAAAGTATGACTGCAACTCTCCCCGAACTAAAAATCAATACATTCAAAGCAATTGACATCGTCCAAAACAGGTCATCTTTGAATACACCGAAGCTGAATGTTAACAAGTCCTCTTTGAATTCAGAAGGTACCTCACTGAAGAAAAATGAATTTGGAATTACGCCAAATGATGATGGAGATGACAATCCTATAATTGAGAAGACTGTTGTAATGCTTGAGCGTGAGAAACCTCGTGCCCCCAATATTAATGATAAGTCTAAAGAAAAAAAAGGGATACCAAAGAGACAGTATGACAGTGAGAAACTGATGGAGAAAACTGAGACTGTGTCGAGTTATGTTGCTTTTTGTGCACCAGTTTCAGTAGATATAGAAATCTCGGAGAACAAATCACATGTGAAACCCATATCGTCCAAGGTGTGTTTTCATAAATTTATTAATAATTAACTGTCATGACTGTAATCAGTATGCATAAAAGAATAAAAAGTGTGAACATGATCATGAATTATTTATGAACATTCTGCCTGTCTGATAGCTTATTATATTTTAAATAAATTAACACTAAATATGAAATGTTGCAATCAACTTGGCCTTCCAGTTTCATTTTATTGTGTAAGGCTTGAAACTGCAGCTAATATGTTTCCTATAATTTATGCTTGGTGAAGCACGAGCATGCACTGCCAACTTTACATCCGTATTGTAAATTGTGAAAGTATGGCATTATAACATAGCATCAAAAGCTGATACACATTCTTAAAATTTTGCTTTTCCACAAATTCTTATTTGTATTCCGACATTTTGTGGGGGAAGAGAAGTCTATGTTCAATTCTATGATTAGGAGAAATTTGCCAATATTTGACTTTTAATTTCAGGAATGATATTTTATTTTAGACCTGTAACTGAATGAGCAAGCAAATGTTAATCTGATTTGTTGTTATTGTCATGCACTCATACCTGTTGTTTGTGAATGAGTACCATTCGTTATACTTCCTGCGTTCTTTATCTGAATTCTACAAGCATGAGAGAAATTCTTATACATCAGTTAATTTTTTTTGTATATATTCTTCCAAAATCAGGTTAAAGCAAATGATACAGAGAAAGAACCTTCAAAATCGTCTAGCATTCATATTACTGAGGAAACATATCATACCACACATGCTCGAGTTTCTTCCTTGGAAGATCGTTGCACACGAAACTCTGAGTACAGTAAAGCACCTCCCACAAGCTTGGACAGTGCATCAATTGGTATGGAAACTTTTAAATCACGCGTGTCTGAATCCAGAAACTCAACACTTGAGAAGATTCCCGAGGTGATTGAGAAACCTCAGGTAAAGGAATCATCTAAAGGGTTGAAACGGCTGTTAAAGTTTGGAAGGAAGAGTCATGACTCGCCTACTGGTGGATGCAACATGGAATCAGATAATGCTAGTATTGACGGTTCTGAAGCAAATGATATTGGAACTAATGGTTCCTCTAATGAAGGTAACATGATCCTTAGGCAACAAACATATTACTATATCATATATTAGGAATTGCATTTCACTTCTTAGATATATGGTGCACTTTCACTTCTATATGACCTCATTTTTAAGATAATATTTTTGTTACTTGATACCATGACCCATGCAGCACTCAGCTGCAGTTCATACCAATTTAGTTTAAAGCTGAAAATGCCAAACACCACTTTGATGTGTCTTTCAAGGACTAAACTGTGAAGTCCAAACCCATTAGTTCAAAGCTGACAGTACCTAAATGTGTTCAGGAACCTTCCTCCCACAAAATTCAACATTGAGATGCACTCTCCTTTCCTTTCTCATTTTTAGTCCTTTAAAGGCCATAAAAAAGTGAAATATAGAACATTTTTGGTAACATCAAGCTATAGCTTTGAAGCTCCAAGATTAACATTCAGTATAGCATCTAGTAAAATAATTTTTTTGAATAATAATATAAAATAAAAGTATATGCTTAATGTATTCTCATGACATGTGCATTTACCTAAACTACATTGCATGAAGGTTAAGCCAACATCATTTCTGTTGCTGTCATGGATTGCCATATTGATCTGGTGTTGACTTTACTTGCACCAAACATTCAGAAAGGATTTGCTTTCTCAATATTAAAAACTGCAAGTTATTTGAGTTAGTAAAATGAACATAAATATCTAAGACTGAAAGAGAGTTAATCATTGCGTAAAAACACAGGTCTAGTAATTTGCATTTGGCATGTTTTCTGTTTTCATTTTCAGCGGATATATTTTTACTGACAATTACAAAAATGCCACATTGTTTTCATTTTGTTTTCTATTTTCTCAGATTGGCATAGGAAACGGTGAAAACATTTTATTTGTTTTCATCACCTCCATTGTTCTTGAAAACACTGAAAAAAAGTGAAAATTCTCAGTGGAAATATATTAACTGAAGATGAAAAAAAAAAAAAAACACAACCCAAACTGTTCTTTTTTAAAAAAAAAAGACATAATCATCTAGATATTTTACTAGAAAATTATAGCTTTTGCTTTGTCTCTTCATATATTTATCCTTGCTCCTTTTAATAAATGTCTTGTGAATATTATTGTCATGTGACAATTTGAAAGGTCAAACCATATTGAATTTGGATCTTGTTTAAATACAAGTTAGGAATATTTTTTAGAGCTTCTTTACTGAAAATAAAGAGTTATTTCCAACAGCAAAGTTCTCGAAAACATTTTTAAGTTTGTATTTAAACAAACTTTTTAATTGAACATGAGTGATAGACTCAAGCTAACCATCATATTGGGATTTGCTGTGTCTTAGTTCATACTCTGAAGAATTTAATCTCAAGAAATGAAGCTCCCTCAAACAGTGCAACTCCTCCGAAGTGTAAGCACTTGCTCAACTTAAAGTGAACATGAATAACTTCTACTTTATTTTATCATATATTCTGAATATGGACATGTTTAACATATCATTCTTATGCAGCTTCTCGCTCTTTCTCCTTGTTATCGCCGTTTCGAAGCAACAAAGGAAAAAAGATAATGATGGCATGACAGAACTTATGCTGTTTGAGGTTGACACAGTGACCATTTACTTGATTCTTTTCATTTTTTTCCTTTTATGGGGGGGGGCCTTAATGGTCCTGTGTTATGGTCTAGCTGAGAATAATTTGGTGTTGGAATGATCCACCTCTTAACCAGAAGCAATTTTAGGCCATCTTTTTGACAGCCCTTGAGTTTCAAACCCCTCACTTTTATTGGAAATCTGGATGGGGAGATAGATTCTGAATCCTTGAGGAATTGGTTGGTTCAGCAGATGGTAAATTGGTAATGTAAATTAAGCCCCTATATTTTTTGATGTTGGGAAAATCAATTATCATAAATGAAAAACAAACGGATCAATGTACATTTATTGTTGACTTTATTCTATTTTTTATATATCAGAATTGCAATAATAATAATCATATGATAATTCCTTCCTCACTAGGCCCACACTAATAGTTTACGGTTGTCATTAGTTTGGATATAAATTTGGATTACTTTATGTTTTAAAATTAATCAAGTTTAATTTTTTTATCTTGTCAAAATAAATTATTTTATTGACATTTAAAATAAACGGTTCTTAATTATTTTGAAAATATGAAGATCGCCACATTATGTGATCCAAGGGAATCATGAAACGTAATAGGTTTTTAAGTTATGCTAGTACATTTTTTTTAGTAACGTTATTATTAGGAATGATATGATATTCTTTTGTAAGCTTAAGACTTGTTTACTAATTGTTTTCAAAGGATTTTTTCAATTTTGCCTCTATTTTTATTTTTATCTTGAATTTTGTCCTTCTATTAGTCGGCTATTAATGTATCAACGTTGATTTGACACTACGGTGGATTGATGATGTAACTTTGAAAATGACGTGTGTAACTAAGAGCAAAATGTCTAGAACGTTATTATATCCTTTGAATTAGATTATGAATCGGTCTTCAAATAATTAAAATATTAATATTTTTAAATAAATTTATTATAAAATAATTATGTAATTTAATATTTTATTGTTTAAATCAATTTTTTAATAATTCGAAAAAAGTTTTGATATATTCATTCGAAAAATACAATATTTTTCAAATGTATAATATTTTGAAAGTATGGAGGCAAGATATATAGTTATTTAAAAGTATGAGACCAAAATGTGTAATATTTTAAAGTATGGAGGCAAGATATATAGTTCTTTGAATCTTGCCAAATTAATCTAACCTACAAGCACTACCACCCAAATTACCAAATTATGTTATTGTCAATTGTAAATTATCATTTGACTCTTTCCAATCCATTCCTACAACCCAAAGTGCAATTCCACAGCAAATAACATAAATTGTTTAACTCATAACATTCATTGAGTTCCTTGCATCGCAATCATAGTCATGAGACTCTGCGTTTTAATCTTTTCACATTCAATCCACAACTAGCCAAGTATTTAATACATAATTTTTCAAAAAAAATTCAAAATTCAGATGATAGAAGGAAAACTAAAAGTGGGAATAAGATTAAGAGTTGTTAACTAGGACATGTTGATATTTTTCAACATATGCTCGCCTATTTGGCTCTTTGACTAATGTGAGGTTATTTTGGAAATTATCAACCAAATTAATTTTTTTAAAATTTATTTTCATTTAGGAATACTCAACACTAGAAAACACATGTCAACATTGCACTTTTCATGTCACATAGATTTTTTTTATATAAAAAAGATATCTATCTTTTATGTATGTCATATGAAAGATACAATAATTTTCTGTGTTAATTAAATATACAATGACTTGCTTTGTCATCTATATAAAAAAAAGTGTTAATTGCGTGTAATAAACACAATACCTTGTTGCATTTTTTTTTTAACCTTTATCAGTAACATATTATTAATTTATTTTTTTATTTTTTATTTTTTATATATATATTTTTTTTTACATTTTTGACAAAGTATCACATTGTATCATTTGTTTTCATGCACACATGCCATGATACTTCATGATGGGTTGTTTAGTTGAATTATATTTTTCAAGAGGAGTATGATATCTTGTTATATATCACAAGTATTTTTATATTGATATGATAGTGTTTATTTTATGTTTAAATCTTGATTTATTTTTAGTAATTATCCAAAATGCTTCATACTAGTGAAAATTTTGTGGGTATGAACTCATATTCACCCTCTTATTATAACACTGTTGGACTTTATTTTTATTTTAACCTTTTTATGTCTCTAATGTATAATTGATTTCACAGTTATTGTTTCGGACTTCCATATTCTATTTTGAGAACATGAGAGGGAAAAAATAATTTTAAAACGCAGTTGTGTGACAAAATATCAAATATAGGGAATAGTCAACAATAGTGAGAGAGATAGAAATATGGAAATAGTCACATATCTAATATAAAATATCAAAAATTAAGTTGATTACATTTCTAACAAGTGAATAAACCGTTTTCAAACAAAAACAATACATACTTTTCTTCCTTTGATATTTTCCATTAACGTTTGTTGGTTTTTTTTTTTTCCCTCTAAACTGATGTCAACTATTTAAAATTTATATCCAAAGCCACCTACCATTTTAAAAGTGTGAAATAAGCATGACTTGATTGTAAATGGCATTGATCGTAGTATTCAAGATCAAGGTCCTTTAACATGACTTGATCCAAAGTTAATTGGGCTAGGTTTGAATTCTAATACGGATTTCTGATAATTTATAAATATACTTTTTTTCCTTTTTTTATTATCTTTTCATAAATATGCTTATATTTTAGCGTGTGTTTGAATTTCATTTTAGAACGTAATTTTTTCTTCTCTCCACGTTCAACAATGAATTTACACGGAAGCTATTATTTGTTCCTTTTACTCAAACGTGAAAATCCACGTTTGGAATCCAATACAAACACGCACTTAGTTTCATTGATTTTTATGGAACCACTTTTTTACTCACAACGTACCCCTTTCTCCCACCCTTTTTCTCTCTCTTGTCTCACTCCCTCCATCACTCATGTACCAAAAATTACTTTTTAAAACAAGTTCATAGAATAAAAATAATAAAAAAAATCAAAATTAAAAATTGACTAAAATTCAAGGACTAAAAATATATAGTTATTTCTTAACCAAATCGAATTCCAAAAAGAAAACAATACTTAATTAATATTGTCATCAACATATGGCATTGGCCAATAAGCTCGGTTATTATTTTTCCCTATTGAGTTTTGACAAAATGAAGGTACAAACACCTAGATAACCTAGTTGTATTGGACTCTTCACACTGTAAGGAGCAGTAGTATACTTAGATTTCACCAAGTGTGGTGGCATGAGCATGATTCACAAAGCATAAGGATACATCCTTATGGGGAGGAATATAATCAGTCAAAGCGAATGACTAAGCATGAAATGTTGCTTTTGCTCATCCTAATCATAGCTTCCTTTGCCAAGCACTCAGCTGCTTCTTGTGGATCCTCTATGTGTCTTATAAGATTCACAGCCTCTTGGTTCTTCATCACCTACAAACATATAATGAAATTTGATCCACTATTTTCCTTTTCATTATATTTAAGAAAGGGCAAATTAACAACACATTCTTAAATTATATGTAAAATTATTTAAATAAAAATAAAATAGCTCAATCTATTCCGGCTTGATGGACCAATGAGCTAGAGAAAATAAAATCCTTACAAAAATTAGGTCAAGTTTGATCGGCCCATTTATCACACTTAGTTCGATAGGTCAAACTTACCATTTGACAACTCTAATTTCTGTTAAGTTTAAAAAGGTACGGTTATGGTGTGAAATTTCAACAAAGAGGAATGTTTGTGTAATTAGCTCTTTAAAAAACCATTGTAATGACCTACTATTTGAAGTTACATATTATCATGTAGGACTTACCTCCCATATGCCATTGCTTGCTAAGATCAAAAATTCAGTATCAGAGTCGATCCTGTCACCTCCCAGCACAAGTTCTGAGCCTTTAGAATGCTTTGCACCTGTTTTATTGCCTGATTCACATGCTATCATGCGTGCTTTTGTGCAAATGCATAGAATCCATTATTAGATGTGTGAACCAAAAATATGGATGAGCAAAAGAAACAAAAATTGTGATACTTGTATTGTTGAAATCCCAATTGATTGCCGAATAAGAAAAAATAAGCTAGTGCAGTATAGCAATTTTTTGTTGTAATACTCAATTGGCTCTTTCAAATGAGTGTGTAGTCACTCTAATTATGAGAAAAAGATGTGAATAATTGATAATACCTGAAAAGAGTCTGCGATACCAATGTCTCTTGGCAGTTAGATTGTGTCTGCCACTGGTCTGATAAGCTACACCATTTCTGCACAGAACAGTTCTGTAATCTCCCATGTTGGCTATCACAAGGTTTTCTCCATTTATCACCATCACTGATGTTGAACCTATTCTGTATGTCTCCTCCTCTGGCTTGTATGCCTCTCTGATCTTTGTTCTTACACCTAAGTAAGCTCTCTTCATTGTTTCTTTGGTTTTTCTCCTCATATGACACTAAAATGTAATTGATACATCGGAAACACAAAAGAGACCACAAATATTAGTTGAACCTTTTTTAATAAATCTAAGATAAACTTTGATATAATCTTGAAATGTTAGTTTGAATCATATAAAACTAGCTTGAAAATTGAGGATTGACTCCCTCTTACAAACTCTATTTTAGTCATATTTTTAACTGATATGAGACTTAGATTTTTCCTTATAATTATCAAAGTGAAACTCTAATTTTGATCAGAAAATAACTAAAAAAGCGTTCATTATACAACATATAAGTTTTTTTTTACTTTTAATCTCTTCGACACAGTTTGTCACAAGAATTTTAATGGAAACACAATATAGTATAATCATCAATCATAACTCATAAGCATTATTGCTTTGGTTCAGCAAAATACAGAGTATACCGGAGAGAAGCAAACACAACATTGATTGATTACCTCTTTGAGCTTCTTGCCAAAGAAATGAGATTGCATGTACTTGGTAACTCCATCTCCAACTACAGCATCAAAGATTCCAAAGTACCACAGTTCTGTGTGATCCATTTGCTCCCTTTGTATCACAACTGAATCAAAGTCTGAGTCAACAGAACCACCTTTGATTACATGATGCTCCACCACATGATGACCATGTGATATTGGAAGCATCCATGAAGGCTTGGTTGCATTCCATTTGCTTCTCCTTCTACCAAAGAAAAATCGTTTCACCCGGAATGCCTGCTCATTTCAATGGAAAGATTAGTTGCTCACGTCAATTATTAATCATTCATATGAACAAGTAATTTAGCAATATCATGGTGAAGAAAATCTCAAAAGGGGCATCATCATTCTTTTCCTAGTAACATTTTTTTTTACACCCTTGCATGGTTTTAAATTGGATTCCGCAAGCACGACCAGAATTTAGAACCATGCACCCTTGTATTAGGCATATAAGATGAAACTCAGATAAGCATTTAGCAATGTAGTGGAGAAGAAAATCTCAAAAGGGGCATGATCATGACCATTTTTTTTATAATAATAGTAACATTTTCTTTACACCCTTGTATTAGGTTCATAAGACACAACTGAGATGTCCATTTATATGTTTCTCATGAATTTCAAAGAACCTGAATGTAACAATGGAATAGGGAGTTACCTTGAGCTTGATGTGAAAATCTCTTATTCCCATGTTTTTCTCAGACTAATAGATTAGACCCTTAGAGAATATGTGGCTTCTTTAGCAGATGCTGATCAGATACTACAAAATCACCATTTTGAGATAGAAAATTGATAGGATTCTATTGTTATGGCTTGGTGGCTGCATATTCAATAGAGGTGTTGAGTCAGGTAGAAGTAGCTGCTCAATTTTAAAAAATTAATTGGTTTTGATTATCCGTTAGGAGGAACTTTTGAATAAGAAGTAACCGTCATGCTCTACTTTTTTTAAGTTTTAAATTAACAAAAAAAAAAAAAGGATATCAATTTAAAGAATAAAATAAACTCCTTGGTCCCACAGCTACAAATGTACCCATTATTTTTTTCAATTATTTTTATATTTTGTGGTTAATGTATTTCAGTGTTTGTCTATGATATATTATATTAACTCCTTTTCAATTATTAAACAAATAGTATGAGAAAGTAAATACATATTTATTGTTAAAAGCAACGTAAATATATATATTTTTATTTTCATTTTATACGTATACATTTATTCAATTCATTACTAGTTATTTATTTTATACAAATGTTACAGAATGTGCGGATCAATTGATATGATGTAATTTCATTTTAATCAATGATCTTAAGTTTCAGTTTTGCTTTTTATAGTAATTATATCTAACTCAAACAAGTTGGTCTTATGGAGGTCATATACATATGGTTTTAGGTTATAAATCTTATAGATAAAAAAAAAAAAAACAAACAAACAAACAAGATTACCTTTTATAAAAAATATATATAATTTGTAAAAAAAATATTTATGTGGAATTTTTGTTGTTGTTATTTATAGGAATTATAATAAGAATAATATAATTTGAACGTAAAATTTTGCACATCCTACTTCTACCTCATCATTGTACCAACCTTAATAATTTATATGTATCTATATATGTTGCAAACAAACAAAAAAGAATATATCATTCATATATAATTTAACTTCAAAATAATACTAGTATCGTCTAACTATATATATATTTTTTTATGAGGGATAATCTCACACTTACTGAATGCGGTCAAAATAAATATATAAGTGAAAACAACTTTCACAATTATTTTTGTAAGATTGAGATAATAAAAATCTTTATTATTATTATTATTATTATTATTAATAAGTAGAATGTGTAAATGAGTGTTATAAATCCATGGACACCGAGTTTCATTAGTAATAAAAAAAGTAAGACTTATTGCTCAAACAAATGTTAACGTTAAGCTGTCAATTTTAAACACGTTTAAATACAGATTAAAAATATTTTTAAGAGCTTCTTAAATAAAAATAAAAAATATTTTCTAATAAAAGAACTCTTAAAAATTCTTCATTGAAATAAATATTTTATGACATTAGTGAAGTTACCTCAAAGAGTTAAGCAGAGTTGCTGATTGCGTACAAAAACAGTACTAGTTTAATGCTATTATTTAGATGCAACAATTAAACATCCATCAGCAGGTGCTCTCTTTCTTTTATTATGTTTGTTTTAATGCATGATGTAACTTCTTCTCAAACTTATCATGATTTATCTCTCTACCAAAAAAAAAAAAAAAAACTTATCATGATTTATCTATGCAGAAATTAGATATTAAAACCGTACCAAAGTTTTCGGATAATCCTCACTATATATTTCGACTTTTCCACATAATACAGTTGATTTAAATAAATTAATCAGACTAAATTGTTTTTTTACTTTTATTTTATTTATTATTTTTATTTTTATTTTAAAATATTCATTTTACCTCTCAATGTTCTAAATTTGGGATCAATTCGGTTATTTTGAGACGATAATTATTTTAGTTTTTAGATATGATTTAAAATTTATTTTTGACTAATTCAAGACTTTAAATTTGTCTCATTAAGGATTCATGTATTTGAAAAATATTGAATGTAATTAGAGTTCAAATAAAAAAATGTTACAATACGGTGAAAATTGCATAAAAGTAAGTTAAGGAGATAATTAAAAAAAATATAATTTCATACTATTTTCTAATTGCTCATGAAACATATTTTTTACATAATTTTTACTGTGTTTATAAATTTTTTGAATTTCAACATCAATTGAATTTTATAGTCTTTATATAGTTGAATTTAATGTTAATGTTACAAGTTTGACATATTGGATTAATAAAAAAAAGTGATTAAAAATTGTGTCACAAAATTAAAAATTGTTATTATTTTAAATGGATCAAATCAATCCAAATATAAAAAATATTTTAACATATAAAAAACAAATGAATCTAAAATATAAGATATTAAAAGATTAAAAATATAATTTAACCATAATTATATTATAAACTAGTAATTAATTTAGTCCATGTGTTTACTGAAATTTTATTTTATATAATTAATATTTATAATAAATAATTTTTGAAATATAAAAATATTATAACTTATATTTTTGATAAATAAATATTTTTTAACATATACTAGCTAGGGACAAGTCCAAGCATGCACAATCTAATTCAATCATTTTTGGTAATTTTTTTTAATGTTTTAGTCAAATCCAACTCATCTTGTTTAAACATATTCATGTGTGAATTAGGCAACAGATTTTAATTTTCAAATCTAATCTAATCTAACTCATACATATGAAACATTATTAAATTTATTATTATTATTATTATTATTATTAATATATATATATATATATATATATAATATTTTAAATTAAAAATATTGTAAAATTGTGAGTTTTGTTAATCATTGTGTTTTACCAATAATTATACGTTATGGTGTTCTAAGGTGTGGTGTTTAGAGATTTTAGGAGTTAAAGAACTTTTGAAGAGTCTTTAGATATTTTAAATGATTTCTTTGGACAAAGGTCTAGTTTGACCCTGAGAAATAAAGTATATAAGATTTCTTTTGATACTTAAGCCTCTTAAACTAATTTCTTAGAGAACCTAGAGAAATAAACTAAAGAGAAAAACTTTGGAATCCCAATTCTTCCTTTCTTCTTCCTAGACTCCCTAAAGGAATAGGAGATCATTGTTGATCAATAAAGTTGTGATTTGAAGTTGTTAAAGCTAAGGATTGGTGTTGGTGTGAAGCTCCTATTTTCTCTTCTTCTACCTCGGTTCGGTTTGACCTTGAGGTAAGGAAAGCTAGATCCTTGAATCTTGTTGGATTATTGGGTTCCTAGTGGATTGATTGTATGATTTAGATGTTAAATAGTTACAATTGTATTGTTGAATTGCATGATTCTAAATGTTGATAGTTGAACTCAATGTTTTTGGGTTTTAAAGAGAAAAACTTGGTGATTTGGAGAATTGTGGTTGCATGTTAGAATTCTTGTGCAAAATGGGTTGTTGCTAATCTATACAAGTGTTATCTTGCTTTGCATGTTGGTGATTTTCTGGATTTCAGGTGGTTTGAACTAAATTCATGAGTCTATAAGTGTAGAACTCATCATTGCACTAAACAAACCTTCATGGTGTCTAGCATGGCGCAAATCAAGGAGTCTCTATCTTGCTCACATTGGACGTATGACTAGTTACATCATATATGAGGAGAGAGAAAAGCTTTTGACTTAGTCACGTTGGGCATAATTTGAATGGTGTTAGGCGTGAGGTGGGAGAATTGGCTATGTCTGGTTTGGCATCGAGTATCAAAGGAGTGACGTTGAATGTGAGGAGAGAGATCCATCTCTATCTGGAATGGAGTTGAGTGTGGGCTTTTGCCATGCCAAGCGTGAAGCCTCAAAGGTTCCCTACGTGTTCCATTCTAGGTGTGGGTTGAGTCGTGTTGAGTGTGGATGAGGTAGAGAGCTCCTTGCTTCAATGGCTTCAAGCATAATATGTGGCATTGCGTGTGGTTTACTTTGGAAAATTCTAATTGTTTGATTGATGATATGATGAACATAAATAGGTTAGGTGAATCTATTACGTGTTGTATGGTGATAGAGGATTATTGGTTCTATATATTGATTTGGGATAATATATGTATGAATGATTATATAGTTGAATTGTTAATGTGTGATGCTGAAAATACTTTAAGCATGATATGTTGCATGATTGTTAACCTGTTGAAGTGTTGATCTTGAGAATACTATAGGCATTTAGGCATGTTGATTGACTTAGGACTAAAAGAGAGAGTATTTTTGAAAGCTAGATATCCAATAATGTGGGTATTGGTGTGATGTTCTATGAGTCGAGTTGTTGAAAAACCCTCCTTGAGTAGGTGTTATCTCTTGGGATGGATTGTTGAATCTCCTCTAAGTCTTTAGTTAATATTTGAGAAAGGTATGAAGTTGAGAGTTAAAACCCTTAACTAATTAATGGAGAGGTGTGTGGTATCGCGAGGATAGTTAGCAAGTTAAATCCATAGGTGACTTGGTTAATGCATTCCATGGTCATGGTACGCCCATCCCCAGTTATGTTACACTTGATTATGGTACTGAAATTTTCTAGTTTAAGTGACGATATATGAGAAATCATGTTATAGGGATTGGTATCCCAATTCGATTGTTGATTTAACAAGTGTAAAAAGATTGGTTGGTTCGATATGATTAAACCACTTAGATTGCTCACCTTGTTGTAGTAGATCTTCGTTGGTGAATGCGTGACGACGAATTAGTTGAGGTATTAGGCATATGATGTGGTGATTATTGATGTTCATATGTTGCTAGTTTTGGTCGTTGATGGCATGATTGTTGGTGTATTGATGAAATTATTGTTCCTTTGTAAGGTATTGGATGTCATGTAGAGGTGTTTTGTTGGGTTGATATGTTGTAGACCATGAGGTTCTTTATTGTTGGTTTACATGTTGGTGTTAGTGATTAGTATAGTCATCTTTATTTTTATACCTGTTGAATGAATATTCTTTTGATTCTACCTTATCCTTGCATGTTTCCTTATGGTTAAATTGAGATGATCATGTTTTAATGGAAGAAGGATAGGGTTATTCAGAGGCATTTTGTGATTTGTGAGACCATATTGATGGATGTTTTGCTATTGAGTTTGTTGGGTTACTCCAATGTAACTAGTTGTATAGTTTTTATTTGACCTGCAACCTAGGATTACTCTTTATAGCTTTTGGGTCATTGTATACACACACACAACACATATATAGTTGATCATGCAACCATTATGCATGTATGTATATATTGTTATTGTGACTTCTAGGAACTATTTATATGTTAATCTTAGGAAGTTAAATTCTTTTCCACTACTAGTCGTTGATTCCGTAAAGTGTAGTGATCATGGTAGATCATTACAACTATAAAAGTGTTTAATATATTAACTTAATCTCCAACTGTCTTTATGCCTTACACAACACATGGATACATAGAAAAAGAAACTCCTAATTTATTTTCCCATCAAGTCTCAAATTAGGGTTCATAATAATCGTCTTCTCTAGCTTGTTGCTCCCCACTGCCATTAACCAAAACGTTCATTTGATGTTCAGACCAAGCCAATAATTTTTATCATCCTCTACTTTTACGTCATCCTAAATCTTTTTCTTGGTAAAATGGAAAATAAAAATTTATTATGCCAACAATTTTTTTTTATCAATTTTAATTATTACAATAAAGTCATTTTTTCCATCTTTATATATATATATAACTTTCAAATAATTAATTTTTTACACAAAATATTTAAAGGTTTCAAACATATTTGAGATAAAAATGATTTGAAAGGTTAAGAAGTCAATTTTTTTATTAAAAGTGAAATTATGGGATATAAGATTAATCTCATTCATGATATTGTAATTTTCGTTGAAAAGTTGAAAACTTGTAAGTTAATTAATTGAATTGAATATTTGGTAAAATTAGTTGATAAACTAATTAATTAATGTAAAATGACATATTTACTTATTTAATAATGAGAATGAGAGAGTAAGATATAGAAAAATGATTTCTAAATTAAAATAAGTAAAAAAAGAATTTAAGTAAATTAATGAGAATTAAAAAAAGTTAAGAATTTATAAGTTATAAGTTACTTGAGTTAACTTTTGTCAATAAATTATAAGTTCATGATAAAATAGGCTCTCATAACAAACAAACTTATTTTTAATTAAATTAACTTTTAAATTAGTCAAATGAGCTTATCAGCTCATCAAATGTCTTATAAGACATACTCTAATACTCTCTTACTAATATTTTCTTTATTATTTATTGAATTTTTCAGATTTTGATGGATCCTAATCCTTTTATAAATCAAGAAAAACTTACTAAATGAGATGTGTAACATCTTAAATACACACCAAAATATGGGATATCAGAGACTATATATATAAAAGATTGTATAATACTACCACTAAAATGTCAAATCTAAAAAGATATATGATCAACAAGACTTGTGATTTTAATTAAAATTTAATCAATAATAAAAAGTGCATTAAAGCGACTATTGTTAACATTTTTTAAAATTAATTTTAGGCTAAAAACTTATTTTGGTCTCTTATAATAATTATTTTTTTCAATTTAGTCCCACTTTTATTTTTGGTCTCAATTTAGTCCCTAATAAATTAATTGGTTGTAATGTCGGACTTCTGTCCAAATTATTTAAACAGAGTTAACTGTTGGCCACGTGGATGCCACGTAGATACATAGGTGGATGCCCATTCCAAGTGCAAAATTAACACACCAATATAGTGCAACCAGAACGGGCTATTCTGGTTTCAGAACGGGTCGTTCTGGTTCTAGAATGCCAAACACAAACGGTCGATGATTATAGTTCACGGTTGTGAATCGTGCAAGAAAAAAGACCCAAGGTACAAAACATTTCAAACACTTGATTTGGTAATATTGTCAATGGGGATTGATAACTTCAATTACTAAACATTTGGGTTATATAGTGTATCATTAAGGACAATGCAGTGTATCACTAATGGTAGCAAGTTTTATTTCATTATTGGTCAAATTGGAGTGAACTACTTACTACCAAATTGATACTATATAGTCAAGGATGAAACGACACGGTATTTTCCCTTGAAGTCATTGACCGATGTACCCCAACAACAACAACCTGTTCTTGAGGATATACAACCTGAAGTAAAGGAAGAGGATACACAAGACCAACATTTTACCACACAACCACATGTACAGGTAGATAATGTTGATATCCTATCAACCATTCAGTGTTATATGATGGATAAGATGTATTATTGACACCTTCAGCGTTATCCAAATGATTTCCCTTCTTAGTAATTTCTTTGAATTTTTTTAGTATATGTTATGTTATGTTATGAATTTTTGTTTTCAATCTCTGAACCATATTTCTATCTTTGAATTTATGATATGTTATGAATTTTTATTTTCAATTCTTGAATCACATTGCGCCATTTTGTTGAACGTACGTATGTGGTTGGCATTTTAGAACGGCCCGTTCTGAATCCTGAACGGTCCGTTCTGGTTTTAGAACAGTCCGTTCTGGTTTTAGAACGGCCCGTTCTACTGCACTCGTGGTGTGTTAATTTTGCATATGGAACGGCTCGTTCCAAATTCAAAATTAACACACAACATGTGCAACCAGAACAGACCGTCTGGGTTCTGGTTTCAGAACGGACCGTTCTGGTTCCAGATGCATTAATGAAATTTGGCATCCACCTATGCATCTATATGGCATCCACGTGACATCCACGTGACCAACAGTTAACTCTATTTAAATAATTTGGACGGAAGTCTGACATTGCAACCAATTAATTTATTAGGAACCAAATTGAGACTCAAAATAAAAATGAGACTAAATTGAAATAAACAATTATTATAAGAGACTAAAATAGGTTTTTAGCCTTAATTTTAACTTATAAAAAATTTATTTTAGTGTTATTAGTGGATATTATTGTCATATAATATATTATTCTCTGTGAGCAAAATGGTACTTGATCCAGAAATCTTGTTTGGTTTGACGTGTTTATTCTTCTACCAACAATCACCGTATTTCGCGGATTGGTACAAAAAAATGCTGTCTCACCTAAAAGTGGCTCATTGGATACAATTTTAAAGTCACACCAAATATACAATTATATGTCTAATCAACTCTTATATAAACAAATATTATTAGTGAGAAAGTTTTTATAAACTTTTTTCGATAACAGAGTTTTTAAGGAGTCTTATAATTTTACATCTAATTCAATTTTTATTTATATAATTATTTATAAATTAAATTTTAATATTTTAAAATAAATTATCAATAAATATAAAATAATATTATGTTACAATATAAATTATTTATCATAAGTTTAAAATATAATTTATATATTTAAATATATAATTTATTTATATACATAATTTATTTTAAATTTTAATTATATATAATAAGCATTTTATATGTGCATTTTACATCATAAAGTTTTGAAGCAGTGGAGCAACCAGAACATCAATTTTTCGTGCCTTAGTGGTAAGCCTTAATATCAAGGATAGTCATAACAACCTTGTTTTTAATTTTATCTGACTCCTCAACGAATTAGTGTGATAGCTAACAAGAACCATTAATGCATTGTTTAGACAATAAAAAATAAAGTTTTCTTTTTATAGAAAACGTGTTAATTGTCAACACTTTTTTTACCATGATTTCTAAAGCAATATGTAACACCATAATTTTCTACACGCTATGGTTAAAGAATAAGAAAAACATAAAGTTTACACAAAAGTGTTCCCAAACTTATTTTACCATGATTTACAATATATATGCAACATGTAACGCCCTAAATTTCCGAGCTAGAAATTTTCAAGAATTATTTGAAATGTAGAGATGGACAAAGGATGACAAGACGAGAGCTTTATGTTATTTTAAAAGAATTTTCTGAGTTACGGATGAAATGTTAACAATTGCATGTTTGTCCCTCAACTTTTCTGTAATTATAAATTTATATTGTCTTTACCTATAATTTCATTGCTAGCGTTGTTGGCATGGAATCTGGGTTGGGGGATTAAAGTTTATTTAACGTACATCAGTTAGACATATTAATACAAAAGTTTAGTTCAGAGTATGAATGCTTAAAAAGTTACAAAAGTAATTAATATACTGCAATATTATATTAATATTAATTAATATATATCTTTTTTATCCCTACATTATTAGCAATAATGTGTGTCTTAGAAGGTGTGTTTTCATTTGAAGAAAAAAGAAGAAAGGGAGGGAGAGCTAGCTTGAGGAAGAAAAAAAAATCAAATAATACATTTTAAGGTGATTGAAGCATCTAAAACCCATCCTCTCCTCCTTCTTTGCTTTGTCCATC
The DNA here is from genome assembly GCF_000230855.2 of Cajanus cajan. Lineage (NCBI taxonomy): Eukaryota > Viridiplantae > Streptophyta > Magnoliopsida > Fabales > Fabaceae > Cajanus > Cajanus cajan. Next base: position 864,346 of record NC_138523.1, read on the forward strand.
CATCTCTTTTTCCTGTTGAAGAATAACATATGGGGCTTTCATGATTTGATGTGTTTGTCAGATATTTGTCACTGAAATGGGTTTATATTACTTTGAGATCTCACTTGTCCTCGAAAGTAACTAGTTAGGAACATTGATATTGGGTCCTTTTTAATGTTATAGTGTTGTGTTGTGTTTGAAATGATAGAATACGGTGTTTATCATGAAAACCTTCAAGTATGAAAGAGAGATTCACACTAACTTGCTAGGTATTAGATTGCTAGTGTTTAAGCATTGAGAAATTATCTAGTTGTCTTGGATTACGTATTTATATTCTTGAGAAATCCCTAAGTGACATATTTAAGTTTTTTAATTTACAAAATAAAAAAAAATAATGATAACATATCATATGAAACCTAGACATTGAACCTAAAAGTACAAGTGCTCTCAAATTCTAGTATCAAAGCAATAACAGTTAATCATTAGGCTGGATAAAAATTAATGTAAATTTTGTACTTATTAAGATGCAGAAGAATTGATGTTTGATTCTAATCTAATACAACATTTGAATAGACAATGATATATATAAAAGTTATTCGAAGTGATAATATACAAATTTTATATAATCAAATGATATGTCAACCATATTATTTGTGATACAAGATTTATTTGTTGATAAATTTGTTTTGCATGATAAAGAATAATTTCGTTGTACTTACATTGCACTTAAATAAATAAATGAATTATTTGATATGTTAATATTATGTTTAATATGAACAAACATGACACTTATATCTATATTATAATTGACAAGTAAACAAGGGATGGCTCCCAAAAATTGGGACAACTTTCTGACGCGAGGTTTGTCTAGGAGATTTGTTTAATGATGTTAAAATTAAGGAATCATCATGATTCATATAGAAAATCAAAGGGCCATTTTTGCATTAATAATGAGCTCAAACCATAAGTAATGGCAATCTTACAATATTAGCATAATCATTCATAGAATTCAAATATACGGATTCATGTCATGAAATTGATATCTAGCGTCATTGAAAAAATTCTGAGAAAGTACTAAGACCTTGTATTATTATGATATAAACCTACTTATATAAAATCATTACTTTAAGAACTATTTAAGAGACTAAAGGATAGTTTCCTTTATAAAATACAACAAATTATTAAATGTTAGTGCGAAGCTTGTTTAAGTGTACATCAAATCAAATTCTGCAGCATAATGATCATGATCAGCAGTTACTGTTAGTTTCAAATAAGAATTCTTCAAAATGGATGGTTCAAAGACGTCAATTTAAAGGTTTTGACTCATTAACATGGAGATTAGCCTTTATCTTGAATTCAACTCACACAAGTTCATTCAATAATATGCTAAATTTTCTGTAATTCATTGTTGTGTTTGCATTCGTAAGTTCATTCAATGATTGTGAAAAATAGTGTAAGTTTAGCTTCCACTTCCTAATTTTAAAACAATTTGTGTATGTTTATGCTTGCTTAGTAAATACCACTTTGCTCTAAAATACTCTTGCATGTGGCGTGTTTTGGCTTCAGCACCTACAACATTTTAGCATAATTCAAATTTTTTCATTCATCTCAATTTTTTTTATCTATCAAACCTCTCCACTAGACCAACCTAGTAGTTGCATACATCTCAATATACACAAGTTACTTTCCATATTCACTGCCCAAACCAGTGGGGGCATGTTATGATTTCGCATTAACTAAGACAGTTCATAGCAAAGTCACTTTCAAAATATGCTAAATTCACTTTTCGAATTAAGATGCAAAAACCACAATCAATTTCCTTTTAACCATAACCAATTGTATAAAATCAAGATGATCCAGAATCAAATTTGAAAATGCTCCTCTTAAACTTAATTACAGAGTATGTCTTTGGTGTGTACCACAACAACGAATTGTACCAACCATCAATTGAAAAATGCATATAAAAATTTAAAAGGATTATAAAAAAAATATTAAAAAAATCAATCGAATCAGAAGACCATCATAATGAGAAAATTTAAAAAGCAGTTCCTGCTCACATTTGCATAATGCAGCTTAAGATTTTAACAAGATAATAAAAACCAATATTCAAATGTCTGCAAGCAAAAGCCAAAAAAGGACACCCGATATTCTAACAATGAAATTGGGAGAAGAACAGGCATCAATCCACTAACACAGAAGACCTCGAAATAAACATTCCTAGGATGTCTCTCAATGATACATAAAAAGTCATGAAATAACCAAAATGTACTAACTGAAAGAAAATTCATAACAAAATTTGAAAATTGCACATGATATCATGCCTAAGATGCGGTTTTCTTCAGCTTAGCAAGTTCTTGCCTAACAACAGATGCCCTCTGCAAAATTAAAAGTTTGTATTTTAGCTTAAACTCCAAAAATATTACTATGATATATCAACACAATAGAACATTAAACTATGATATATCACCAAATGCGAGAAGGGTAATACCAAAATTGAAAATTAAAAAAGAAAAAATATATATAGGCATGTAAATGAAACAAACCTTAATCTTTGCCAACATTATCTTGAACCTATCAAAATCATTGAGGGCTGCCCTCCTCTTCTGCACAATCAATTTTCTGCCCCAAGAACTCTTCTCCCACCTGTTCTTGACATCTGTTCAACAAAAAAAAAACAATGAACAAAAAGGAATGCTTCCAATAAAATAAAGATTTCTTCACAAAAACTTGTACCAACCAGCAGCCTCCATGGCTTGAATGAGGTCCTTCTTCTTGGGGACCCTCTTAATATCAATCTTAATGTCAGTGAGAGAGAGCCTCTTGAGGTTCACTTGGGATCTCACCATATCGGGAGCATCAACAAGAGCCTGTCAACATATCGTAGTAGAAAAATTATGATACACATTATCAACATCAAAGACCCATAGCTGTACCAAGCACATCCAACTTTTCAATAATGTGCACATCTCAGACACAGGCACATGTGTACAAATCCTTATGACCCAGTTTAAATACAACTAACCAAAACCACTAGCTTCACAAAAGAAACAAATCAAACAGAAAAAGAAAACCCAAAACCATCCATCATACTTATCAGCAAGATGGACAGCTCTAACTCCTCCAATGGAACTTTGTATTATTACTTGCACATTTGCACCAAGACCCAAAATTTGAATGATGCTACACAAACACAATTATACAATGCCTTATGAGTTACAGACCAATTAAAATACAACCAAGAACAGCTTAAAAAAAAGCAAAATAAAACATAAAATCATCCATCAAACTCATAAATAAGGTGGGCAACTATAATTCAAAAAGGTTAACTTGATAGAATTACATACCAAACCGATACCAATTGATCCAAAAACAAAAAAATATAACCACATATTAAATGAATACCAATACCCAAAATTTAGTTCTTTTTACACACATACAAATAATAACCTTATAACTCAATTAAAATACATCTAGCAGAACTTACAGCTTCAAGAAACCTAAACCCTAAAACCACAATGAAATCCACGACGACAATTTATCGACACCCAGATAGAAAAAAATCTAATTTTCTTGCTTCAACCTAACAGGAAATCAAAACAAACAAAAGGGCACGACACCACGAACCTAATCCAACGAAACGCAGCAAATCAGAAAAAGAAAACGAAAGGGGCATACTCTAGTTTGGTCAATGACATCGACAATGACCACGAGCCTCCCATACTCTTTGCCATAGTTGATCTGAGCAACCCTTCCAATCTCAACGAACCTCTTGAAAGGCTGCAACACAGATCAGAAAAGAAGGGGAAAAAAACAGAATTTTTCAGTTAGAACCAGAAAACCCAGATGCGGAAACGCATAAGAGTGAAAAAAGAGTAAAAGGGCTGATCAATGGGGACTCACCATTTTCGGGTACGGAGTTTCTGTGACTGCTGAAGAGGTTAAAAGAAGAGAGAAGTTTAGGAGTTAGGGTTTTTGTTGAAGTTGCAATTTTATAAAGAAAGGAACAGGTGTTGTGATGGGGAACACACATGGGCCAAACCATACTAGGGTCATATGCTTGTGTCGTAAAAGAATGTTGTGTTGGGTTTAGAATAAGCGGGTTATAGGGGAAGAAAGCCCAGCAGGCCCAAATCTTATATGTGAATTTAGTAAACAGTGTTTTTATAATGTTATAATTTTATAAATTTAAGTTTGATAATATATTTTATCAAATAATTTTTTTAATGAGTGATTCATTCTTGAAATAAAATGTAATTTACTAGTGTATATTAAACACGAATGACTATTTCATGAAAGTGTTTGTAAAATTTTCTTTGATGAAAATGTTTTTAGGTATATTTATTTGACTAGTATTTTAATTTGTATAATAAAAATATATAAATAAAATATCTCTTTTTAATCTTCACTTGTTTTTAGATAGTTATACCATGTTATTATATTTTTTTCACCAACATATTTCTTCAAGTTAAAATAGAAAAAAATGTATATAAAAAATAATTGTTTATTCTATCAATAATAACTATTCATTTATTTTGTAACTATTTTTTTAAGAGTATTTTACTCTTAACTAATTATACATATCTCACTTAATTCACATGTTGTAACTTTTACTATATCTTTTTTTTTTTAAATAAAATTTGTAGAGACATGAAATACCTCTATACTAATAATATAAAAATAAATATTTTATTTAAATATATATAAATTATATTAAAAAATTGTATAAATAAATATTTTCAAATGTGAACAATATTTTATTTATGATAAATAAATTATACTATAAAATAAGATTATTTTTAATTATTGATAATTTATTTTAAAAATATTAAAATTAAATTCATAAATAAATAGGGCAAACAAAATTGAAATAAAAAAAATATATATAAAGGAATTCCTAATACCCCTTCCATCAAATTAAAAAGTGGTGAGGAATTTTAGAAATTAAAAGAATTTGAAATTTTTGAAATATAAATTACTTTAATTCTAATTTTTATTATTATTTAAACATTTTTTTTTATCGGTAAATTGAAATTCCTTAAATTTTAATTTTTTAGTTTAGACATAATTTCACTATATTGATTTCTATCATGGTAAAATTGATTTTATATATATATATATATATATTGAAATTTTAAGATTCAATTTTATAAAAATAAATATTAGCCAAATTTTAAATATTTAATAATTTTAAACATTAATATCATATAATATTTTATAATCTTAAAAATATTTTTGAATATTCAATCATTAAGAGCTAGGAGAGAGAGATAAAAAGGTATATAGGTGAGATAAGAAATAAAAAAATATATATAGAAAATTTTAAATTCTTACTTTTTAAAAAAAAATTAAATTCTACAATTTTAAAGAATTTCACAAATGCTTTAATTTCAAATTCTTTGTAAATTATTCATCCAAACAAAATATTTAATCATAAGATATTTTAAATTTTATAAAAAAATAAATTACTCATTTAAATTTTTCATTCAAACACATTCTTAAAAAAAAATTCCTAAAATCCCTTCCATCAAATTAAAAAGTAGAAGATGAAAAATAACACACAAAACCAAAGAAAGAGAGAAATCAAGTGAGTAATCAATAAATTGAAAATGAAAATATAATTTAAACTAAAGATAAATGGATAATAAAAAAAATTCAATTAGGATTATTTAATTTAATTTTTTATCTCAAATTTTTTAAAATTACAATTCTAATATCTATGTTATTTGGTGGTCGATTAAAAAAAATTAATTTATAGTATTTTATAAAATAAAAATTTTATAAATCTTTACAAAATTTATAATCGCATGAAAAGAAAATCAAAATAAAGAATATCTTTATATAATTGTGTCACCAACTTGATTTTAACATGCATTTGATAATGAAAATAGAAAAAAAAAGTAGAATGAAATTGTAAAATCAATACCAGTTTATTCTTTTTTATTTGTTAAATATTTTTTTTTATTAAAAAATAATTTATAGAGGTAACACTATCGTTTATTCATAAATATTATATAAGTAAAAAAAATGAAATGTCATAGGGGCAATTGCTATTAGGACTGGGCAAAAGTTTTTTACCGATCCGAAATCGATTAAACTGACGCTCAAATTTGATGAAATTGATTGTTTCTCATTTATTTCAGGTTTTCCCAAGTGTAAATTTTAGGTTCAAACGAGTTTAGACAATTGGGCTCGGTGTTGGAATTTTCTCATCTGATATACTCGAACCCGACCACTCATCTTTTTCATCTTCATCTTCATATTTTTCATCGTTTATCGTCTTCATCTTCTTTATTGTATTCATCTTTTTCTACTTTTTCTTGTTCTTATTTTCTTTTCTTTTATTTCACTCGCAAACATCCTTTTCTCTACAACCTTTCCCTGCCATGGCCTTCGCCGCTGAGAAGCTCCTTGTTCCCTACTATGGTTGATGAGGGTGGTGATGTGAAGATCTAAAACTAAGCAATTTCCTCCAACGAAGTAGTGACGGAGACTAACGAAGGGCAATGATGGAGGGCGGCACGAGGTGTAAGAGGAAGCTTTTGAAATCGATGAACCCATCTATTTAACTCGCAACCCGCACGGATTAAACCCACCAAAAACTGAGACCTTCGTCAATTAGAGATGACTCTTGATTTTTCTTAATCGGTTTCGGGCGATTTTAAAGATTTTGGTCCGAAACTGGTCGTGGCCGACCAATGCTCAGGCCTAATTGCTACTACACTTGCGTGGCTATTAAATTTAGTTATAAAACAAAATATTTCTTTTTTAATTGTAATTTTGGTTAGAATTTTAAATTAATTTTATTTTTTAATTAAAAAGGTAAAAAAATACACTAAAAAGAAATTGTTACTAGTTTTTTTAGTAATCTTAATTTTTACATGTAACATAATGTAAATAATAATAATAATATAAATTTGTTAGCTTATTTCATTTATATAAACTAGTAGAAGAAAAAAAAACACTTTATACCTTTTAATTTTTGAAGGGTTTTAGAAGAAAATGGTTGTAAACATATATATTAAGATTTGAATAATGAGAGTGAAAAGTTTTTTTTTTTTATCATCAAGAGAGTATATTTTAAAGTTACATAATGTGTGGAAGAGTAAAAATGTCTAATAAAAAAAAATTGTTCCGATCTTAGAAGGTGACTAGGATTTTTTTTTCTCTAGCTTAACCACCAAAGACAGAGCATTCGAAAAGTATCTTTTGTGGTCTTAGGTCTAGGGTTCGAGATTTTATTATTACTTGTTCATGGGTCTTATAGATCCCAAAAATCTTGGGATTTTCTAAGGTAGTTTTAGTATTATGATATTTTGTTATTAAAGATAAGATTTTATTCCATATATGACTCTTTATATTAGATTTCTTCAAATATCCTTTTGGGGAGGTAGTGTTCATTAGGAGGTCGGCCTCCCCATGATCCTTAGGCATCCCCTCTTGACTCAGCTTTCATGTGTTCGGCCAAAGATCTCAACTAAGATCTCTCGGCAAAATCATCTCGAAATTTATCCGAGATGGTACACTTGCCCCCCAATCTTAAGCTTAAAAGGCGAAAGGGCTTGAGTAACGATTACAAAGCTTGACTTATTTGGTCATTTATTGATTTTGTTTAGGCATGTCTTTTCATATTATAACGAAAAAGATGTGCATGTATTGCAATGTCATTTTTGTAGAAAAGGTAATTGATCTTCTTGTCACATGGCATAATGTAAGCACAAAGTGAAGTGTGGAGCCCCCAAAATGTCAGTAGATGCGTCATTTCACGCGCACACTTATTGAAACTTCTCATGCGTGCCTCTTCACTCTTATAAATACCTTGATGTAGGGATGTTGCATTATTCATTTTCCTTATTCCCCTACACATTTTCTACTTCGATGAGCCAAAAGTTTGTATTTGGTTCTCGTTCTAGTGGTTTGCGATGGTCTTTTAGCGTGTCTTGTGATGGAGATGAGGATAACATTATTTGTGGACCTTATGTAGATAAAGAACCTGTGTGCATTAGCTTAGCCCTTAGGGTGAAAGTTTTACCTTTTGTTATGTGATTCTAATTGTCAAGCTTAAGGTTAGATGGCCCTTAACCGAATGTGAAAAGGGGGTACTTAGGGCATTAAATGTAGCATTAACCCAACTACACCTCAATAGCTAGTATTTTGTTAGATATTTTGAAATTTCGTGCCTTTGGCTTGACATTACCCCGATTGTGGACAATTTTTTCTACTTTTTTCAGTGTCATTCCAACAAACGAAGTAGTTAGGTTTTTATTAGTTGCAGGTCAAGGGATGTTATCTTTATGTCAATCATCTTATAAAGATTTCAAAAAATCATTTTTTCAAATTCGTTGCACGTTGGGCAACAAACATTTACTCGAGGGGTTTCCTCTTTATTAAAGTCAGAATCCAACATCGTATGGTAGTTTTGATTCCAAGAGGATTTCGGAGAATGACCAAGAGGATGTTAAAAAACTTGAGGAGCTCAAAACCATTTTCAACATAGCCAAACTACTAGATTTAGAAAATAGATCCAATGAACTAAAAGTTATATAGGTACTTAACATCTCTTTAACAAAAATCATTATTATTTTACTTATACAAGATATCGATATTTAACCCATCTTTACATGTTCTCCTAATCTCTTTTGTTTATTTGTTTTGTTGTAGAAAAAATGACGAGCAAATCCAAGCAAAAGTTGATGAAACTAAGGGAGCAACAAGAGGCTTCTAAGGCCATCGGTGTTGAGGGATTGGTTGTCGGGAAGGTTGGAGAAACCGGTTCCTCTCCTTTGCAAGGAAACAAGGTGGGCGAACCTTCTCATAATGAAAATGATAAGCCTATATCGATCATGAATTTGGATACAAGGATCGAGACAGAAGAACCCGAGGATGAAGTGGAGGTCCAATCTATTGAGAAGACCATAAGCATGTGCATTGGGAAAAACTAGGATCTCGTAGATCGCAACACCAAGCATGGTAAAGCCATATCCTTCTAGGATGAAAAATTTAACCACTCGGCCCATATCCGAGAGCCTAACTTGCTCAAAGGGGATAAAGATATCCTAGGGAAGATGAGGGTCTTCTCGATCGCCAAAGGTGTTAAATCCTTAACCAATCATCTCTTCGTTCTCCCCTTGATCAACGAGGATAAAATTTGTAGCATGGCTAGGGAGATCAAACTCCAAGGGAAAAAGATCACTACCCTAGAGGAGAGTTTGAGCAAAGAGAAAGCTAATTTAAAATGGGTTACCACTCAGAGAGACAATTTGATTGAAGGCCACCAAGGTTTTGATGAAGATAAGAGAGTTTGGGTAGCCGAGAAAGCAAGAATAGAGAAGAAGCTTGAAGAAACTCATCTCGCTCGAGACACAAATATTGATGCTACCCAAGTTTTTGAAAATGAGATCTTTTCATTAAAGCTTGAAATTGAAAAGTTATAGACCGGTCTCTAGGCCATTAAAATTAAGGCCATGAAAAAGTTTGTTGAAGGTGTTGACGTGGTCATGAATCAAATGAAGTCCTTTCATGCTGACATCAATGTCGGAAGCGTCAAATACTTCAAAAAGATCATTAATGGAAAGCTAGTAGATCCCTTAGAAGATGATTAGCCATTTGTGTAATGCCTCCCAATCGTTTAAGAAATAGTTTTTTTTGGCGTAGGAGAAGTTTTATCGTAGTCCCACGATGGCGCCAAAATGTTTCGATCCTGAAAGGTAACTAGGGCTTTTTTTCTCTCTAGCTTAGCCACTAGAGCCAAAGCATCCAAAAAGTATCTTTGGCCGTCTTAGGTTTAGGGTTTGAGATTTTATAGTTGCTTGTTCATAAGTCTTGTGGGCCTTGAAAATCTAAAGATTTTATAAGGTGGTTTTAGTATTATGATCTTTGGTTATTAAAGATAAGATTTTATTTCAGATACGACTCTTTATATCCTATTTTTTTCCAATACCCTTTTGGGGAGGTAGTGTACATTAGGAGGTTGGCCTCTTGGGTGCCCCCTCTCGGCTTGGCCTTCAACATGTTTAGCTAAAGATATCAACTAAGACCTCTCGAAAAAACTATTTTAGAATTTATTTGGAATGGAACAATATTATATGTACATATGTGTAAATATAGTAGAAGAAAAATTGTATGTTTGCATTTTGTTTTGAAAAATTGTACTTTGTATAAAATCACCTATTATGCTCAAATTCATGATCAATCTTATTTTGATAGGAGTAATTGATAATTAAATTTACATTATTACTTTTTATAATTTTATTTATTTTATCTTTTAATTTCTATAGTTTAGAATAGACTTTTTAATACATATATTCTTTTAATCTTTTTTAATTTCTATAGTTTAAGATATATATATTTTTAGTTTTAAATTTTCATGTTTTTAATTCTTTTATTTCCTTTAGTTAATTTTTTTTAACGTTGTTTGTTTTGTGTTGATATGATAGGGGTATTTAATTTTGTGAAGATATAAAAAATAGTCTCTCAATAATAAGCATGACATGTGAGGCACAAAAGAGGCACATAGAGAGACTAATTTAGAATAATTATAACAAGATAAATTTGACATTATACACAATTGAATTAATACCTTTGTCACATCAATATGATAACATTACAAAATAACATTAACGATAAGGATGAAAGTGATTAAAAAATTACAAGTATAAGGATTAGAAAATATTTATCTTAAATTATAAGAACTAAAAAAAGATTGAAAAAGACAAGTATAGGGACTAAATAGGTTTATTTTAAACTATCCGAACTAAAAAGTAAAGTAAGTGAAATTATAGGGATTAAAAAATATTTTTAACCTAAAATTTATTTATTTTCATAATTTAGTGTGAAAATAAAATATAAAATCCAAATTGTTTTAGTGTTGATGTAAAATTTTAGAAATCATGTTGCATATCATTTTTAACTAGTATTTTAGTATGGATATTTCACAAGTTAAATGTTTATTATATATAATTAAAATTTACAATAAAATATATATAAATAAATATTTTATTTGGATATATAAATTATATTTTAAATTTCTATATTTGTATAAATAAATATATTTTTAAATATATAAATTATATGTAAGATAAGTAATTTATATGACAACATAAGATTATTTTTAATTATTGATAATTTATTTTAAAAATATTAAAATTAATTCATAAAAAAATGTATGATAAAAAAAATTGAATTAAATAAGAAGTTAGAAATTTTTTTTAAAAAAGCTCCCATCGAATAATGGTCTTTAAAAATACTCTTGTACAAAATAATTATTTTCATTTAATAATAGATGTTGAAGGTTATTTTAATTCATGAATAAATATCATAAATAAAAAACTAAATTATATAAAAAGTTAACAAAAATTGCTACAAATACTTATGTAGAAAAATAACCCATAAAAACATTATTGCAAGATAGTTATTCGCTTTTTATATTTAAGAGTTGATATTTCTACTATAATATATCTAAACTTATCTCTCACACACATGATAATTTAGTATTAAATGACAATGTGAAAATTAAGAAGCATAGCTTATGATGTAATATCTGAAACTAATTATCATCATGAAATGAATAATAATGAGTAAGGCTTGAGTCAATTTGACAGGATATGGAGATGTTATAAACATTTGTAGCTTTTTTCTCTTTAGTTTACTGAGTTTGGATATCGAGTTCACTCACAGACTAACAAATCTTGTGATCATAATTTAGACAAGATCATAAATGATATTTCTCATCTCAAAGATTATTATTATTATACACCTTCATGTATTATTCAACAGATTTTAGTGAAATTGTATTAAGTATATTTTTATATATAAAAAATAATAATTTTAAATTAAAATTTTAAACAAATAAATATTTTTAATATATATAATTATATCATGTTTATAATTTTCAATAAATAAATATTTTGTAATCATATACATTATATTTTGAAGACTCTTTTAATGTAAGATGCAAAAAATTAATATCAAGTAATAAGATAAATTTTTTTATTAATATTTGTATCTTGAATTATACAGGTCTATTTCTATTTAACGATTTTTTATTTTTACAAATATACATATTTAACGTTAATAAAAAAGAATACGGAAATTTGTATTTTTAAAATTAAGCAACGAAGGAGGAAAAAAGAGAAAAACTTGGAATCCAATTCTCACATCTTAACTTGAAGTCCAACAACACCGTTGTCATTCAGATCACAGTCCCCTTGATTCCTGCTACCACATACTCTGTATGCACACCATCTCTTTCTTCCACTTCATAGATCAATGCATTTTTTTGTTGCTTGAGATAAATGGAATCAAAGTTTTGATTCTTTTGCAAAATTAGCAAATGGGTATTATATTCTTCTTTTTTCTGAACTCAGTTTCAGTTTCTGGGCTAGTCCATGCTACTTTCTACGCCAACGGAAAAGTTCTATTTTTAATTTTTTTATTATTATTACAGACCATAGTTCAGTGAAGTTGTCATCTTTTGACTAGGCATCATAAAGGGCATCTCATGTAGAAATCTAAGGCTTCAAACTCTTGTTCATTAAAATTTCCCAATCTCAGTGGGTAACATAGTATGTGCGTTAGAAAATCAATTTATGATGATTTCATAGGAGTTAGAACCACTAGTTGTAACCATAGTTTAAGCTTTTGATGTGTCATGAGTGCAATCAAGTTTAAATTTGCTGTTCCTAGAGTGATTCATTTGATTTATTTATTTATTTATTTTTGGATATTTCTCACAGTTAATTTTAATTTTTTTTATTTCTTCACTTTAGAAATTGTTCAATTGTTATAAGAAAAGTATAAAAAGGATAGATTGTTATGTATAATTTTAGTGACTTATGTATAGATTTGATCTCTGTTAAGCTGATGCAAATGTATTTGTTTCGTCTTATTCTTGTTATGTGCAGCAAAACCTGAAAATGGAGGGGACTGTCTTTGGTCCTGCACTGCAAGAACTTGAGCATGTAAAGTCTGAGCAAGGAGAAATTCTGACCAAGTCTTTCTTGGATGCGTGCAAGCACATATTGCCTGTAATAGGTGCGTGCTCTAGTCTAGGTTCCTTACCTTTTTTATTGGCACAAAGATAATGAAAGAAAGGAGGCTATGAATCTATTATGTTATTTGGATTTATTGTTGTAATAGGTTACCTTATTCTCGGCAAAAAAATGATAAAAGAAAAGAAGACTATGAACCTATAATGTTATCTGGAATTTGGACATTTTCCAATATTTCCTCCATTTCTTTTGTCTTTCTGTAATGGCAAGGAGCAATTTTTTTAAAAAAATATACAATGTGTCCAATGATATTACTTTCCTCTTTGAGAAATTTGTTTTTTAATGGTTAGGAGCAATTTTATTTTATTTGTTTCCTCCTTAGTATTATATTTGCTAAATCTTATTGAATTGTCCCCTCTGAGTCAGATAAGATGCATGAAAGTGTTTTTTTATTTTTTATTTTATTTTATTTTTTATAATTGACTTCTCTTAGAATTCATTCTCCTGTTTTTTTTTTGTTTAATCACAAAAATGTGAAAAATGTTTTTGATTGCATTTGATTTATCTTTCTTGGTCACTTAGATATCTATGTTTTAATTTGTAAGGATAAAATTCATTGAAAAGAGAACACATGTACAAAACAGAATGATCAAGGATGTTTCTAAATCAGAAACTTGTTTGTGTGTTAACAGTCGAGAAATGTAATTTTTATTTTAGAGTCTCTCCTACTGCAGCATGTGCAACAAAATAGATTGTGAACCTAAGCATTAAATGAATATTTATATCATGGTTGAAAAGAGCTAACACTTTTCTTATGGCAGATAAGTTTGGAGCTGCTATGGCTCTTGTTAAATCTGACATAGGTGGTAACATATCGGTATGTTTTTGCCAATTGTTGTATCTTACTCTTACTTGACTATACGCTTTGTCACATACTTTCTTTCAGCTTTGGATTTGTAATTCCTTTCTTCTTCTCGTAACCTGGTATTGTTATACCGCAATGTTTGGTTGTGATTCATTTTGTTTTAATTTGTGAGTTTCTACCTGACTTGGATTAGAAGTCTTCATTTTAACTTGTTTAACAATGATAGGTTTGTAAATTGCGTAAATTTTAATAATACCAGGATCATATACTATGTGTTCTAACTCTATTATATTGATTTTCACGGCAGAGATTGGAAACTATGTATTCCTCCAATCCATCCAGATTTAACTACTTGTACAGTTTGGTGCAAGTAGAAATTGAAACTAAAACAGCTAAATCATCATCCAGTTGTACCAATGGACTTCTTTGGCTGACAAGGTACTGAACATCATGCAGTTGCGTTTAACTGGTGTTTCATATTGGTATAACATTCCCAATCTGTTATTAACTTTTTCTATAATTTGTATTATGTATGGAATTAGAATGACAAACAGGATATATATTAGATAACTAAAAAACTATACATCTATACCAGAAGCGGATTTCTGGAAGAAGTCTCGTTAAAGTCATTTGGGGTGTGATTTCCAAATTTTGGATCATAGTGTGACATGAAACTTGCCATAATTAATAGAGATTATATAGAAACATTATTGTGTGTAATCATAATTCATGCCTATGTGGATGCAAGAATGTTTAACATTACAAAATGTGTCTTGGTACTCTTATGTAACTTAGTTGTAAATCAACAAATACCATGTCTGTCTCTTTCTTCTAAATGATCAAAAGCCAGAACTCATTTCTGAACTGTTTGGAATAAATGGTAAACTTAATTGTGGACAGAAGCTTTAGAATCATTGATTTCCGATTAAGTAAAACTGAACAGATGGAATGCAGATTCAACCAGACAAAAGCTAGAACAAGCTTTGAGGTGAAAATTGGAGGTCATTTCATACCACAAATTACATGGTTTAGGTACCTGGGTTCTTTTGCATAAAGGGATAGAAAAATAGAGGGAGATGTAAATTATCAGATTTAAAGTGGGTGGGTGAATTAGAGAAATGCTTTAGGTACTATTTGTAATCAAAAGTGCCTATCAAGTTTGTTGAAATTATGGGATTTAAGGTATGGAGGGAGGAAAAGGAGAGAAGAAAGGCAGTGAATAATATGCTCTTGATACTGTGATGTTTTACAAACTTCAATGTGATGATGTTGTTCATAAAACCTAAAGCACTAACCCTTATTTATACTAATCATGATCCTATGTAACTAAATAAGAAAACAAATGATGAGATCTTAAGAAATATGGCAACTAAGAAAATAGTTAAACTAGCCCTAAAGAGATAATCTCTAAGATACCCTAAAATATTTTAAGATACAATCTTGATATTATTAGATACTCTAAATAATTCTATGATACTCTATAGATATGATCAAGATATTATAGGATATTTTAATGCATTATAACAAATCTCTAGGCAATATAGTGTCAAAAAGAGCAGAAGTTGCTGAAATGAGAACATTGCTGCCTTGCTAGAGATGAGTGGACATACCAGAAAGGGTAAAATCACGAATGGATATATTAGGGAGAAAGTAGGGTAGCATATATTAGGCAAAATATGATAAAATTTTGCCAAGATTGTTTGACCATGTGAGAAATAGAGCAATAGAAGCTCTGATAAGAAGATCTGATCACATGAAGACCAATAGAAGCCCAATCAATAGAGGTTGAGAAAGACCAAAAAGGAACTCTAAGTGTAACCTTAAAAAGGATGTATATTTAGATGGCATTTTTGAAGTTGGATGTTGTCATAGTACAATGATGATCATGTTGCATAGCCCACATAGTAGGTAACAACTTGTGTTGTCATTGTATTTTTCTGCACTTGATGAATCATTTACACCTGCTTCAATTAGACTTCTTTTATTTCTTTTGAGATAATTATAAATCTTCAGCTAGTTTAGCTCATCTTTTGCAAGGTGTTGAGGCATATTTGCTGATCAGAGACCTTTGCTATTGATTATTTGTTCATACAATATTATTTATGATACATTTATTTCTGTACAATATAAAATCTCTAGAGCAATGGATTTCTTGGTGGCTTTGTTCCGAAACTTAATTGAGCATGAAGATTGGCCAATGTCACAAGCCTGTACAGATTCCTATAACAAGACTCTGAAGAAGTGGCATGGCTGGCTTGCTAGTACAAGCTTCAGTGTAATGTTCTTTATTATGCTTTGTTGATATGATCTTGAAAGCATTTTTTATAGAAACTCAGTTATTCAAGCCATGTAATATAATGTTGTTTCATATTGGGCTAAGTATGTGGAATGTGAATGACTGGCATTGAAATAGTAATCCTAGAAAATCCATCGAGTTTACCATTTGCATCATTGTGCTGCTATCAACTCTCTACTATCTTTGCTCTTGATCATATGAATGTAGCATGAGATATACATTTGACTACTTAAATTATTACTTTATTTGTGCTAATTTTTGGTATTTAGGCACGTAGCATAATATCGTGAATAAATGAGCATAATGATGTTGTGCGGTCATTCAAAGAATTTAAATACTGATGATATAATAAACCTACATCTTCTATTTTCTTCTAAGGGAGTAAGTGGCCCGAGTTGAGTCAAGTTTGGTATAATTTAAGACCCAACCGAGTGAAACATAGTAAGGTTGAGATGGATTAGGTTCTCTATTCTTGGTAAAGCAAACTGACTACCCGACCTTTATCAGGTTGGTTTGGGTTGAGTAATTGGGTTGACGGATAATAATATATGTGGAAATTTGAAAATGGAAGGGGAAGGGGAACAACAAACGAAATGACTGAAATGAAAATGAATGATAAGTTACTAAAATGCAAAAGAAAAGAGGGGAAGTGAAGGGTGGTTCATGGCTGCAATGGTGGGGAAACGGTGACAAGCATGAGGCTTGGACAGTTCGAAGAGCGGCAGCAGTTCAAAATTGATAGGGTTACGAGTCTTCATGAAAATGGTCTCTGGTCTGGCTGTAGGGTTACACATACTGATAAATGATTGAACTAAAATAATTATTATTTTATTAATTATTACCAATTATAATTAGATTAGCCAAAATAAACCCAAACTAGGGTTGGGTTGGGAACTCATTACCCATTATAATTGGGTTAGACTTAGCCAAAATAAACCCAGACCAGCACGATGAAATGTAGTTGTATTGGGTTGGGTTGACCAGGTTTGTGAGTTGATTTCGACCAGCTTACAGCCCTATTTTTTTTGCAATAATCTATTTAATCTTGATCAAAGCATTTAAATACCATGCAGTGTTACCTTTTCTGACTGTCTCTATCATTGTTCCCTTGTTTTGTGTTATTTTATTGGTTGAAAAGATAGTATAGTATATATAGTAGTATATGGAACTGAATAAGGTTTTGGGATGTATTAAATTTGAGCTACAGGTAGTCATGAAGCTTGCTCCTGACAGGAAGAAGTTCATGGATGTTATAGGAGGCACAGGTGATATCAATGCTGACATTGAGAAATTTTGTTCAAACTTTTCTCCTCTCCTTGAAGAGAATCACAAGTTTCTGGTAAGAACTAAGATGTCTTGGATCATTTTTATGCTTAATGATCATTGTTTAATGACATTGATTTGAATGAGCTGGAATGTGGCATTGTCAATGTGGGTTGAGCCATATTCTGGTAGCAATATATATGAAATTAAAAGCATTCAAATATAGTTTCATTGTTAAATAGTTTTGAAAACTGGATCAGACCAACTGGTTCAATAAGCCGGTACAATCGGATTGAGAACCAGTGTGAACCAATTACGAGACTAGTGAAAACCAATTTAGAAAATCGGTTTGGATTGATATTATTCAAAACAATATATATTTTTAAATTTATTTAAAATATTTTTATGATAAATAAAAAACATATTTAGTAAGGATTACAAATTGGAATAAATTATTTTATTAATTATTTTTACTAATTTTCTTTTAAAGATATAATTTAGTCTTCTGTATTAATTTACAATTTTTGATATCTTGATATTTTTGAATTTTATCTTATATTAATTTGACATTTTTTTACTCTAGATGTAAATTTGCATTGTTAATAAACATTGTTATATTAATTAAAATTTAAAATTAAATAGTATATTTGAACTTTACATGTATTTTGAATGTTAAGAACTTGTAAAATGTTTTTTTTTTATTTTAATTTTAGTGTTATAAAATTATTATTTATATATATTTAATATTGTTTTATGTATTATTTAAATATCATTATTATTTTATTAATACCCGTCGATCCATTGAACTTTAAACAAGTGTCTTGATTGGTTCATCAATTCATTGATCAATCTGATTTAAAAACATCGATTGTTTTAGCTTATTCTAATTATAACCCTTGTCAATTGATTCCATGAGGAAAATACTTCTATGATAGTTTAAGAAGTATATATGTTACTTGGTAATGACAATAGGTGAAATCAATACTCAATTTACTAAATAACTATAGAAAATTGCAAAAAAAGTAAAATGAGTGACTAATAGTGTGTAGGAGCCAGCATTTACAATTAGATGATCTTGATTTTTCAACATTGATTTTGGCTAAAATTGAGTTTGAAGTTAAGTGATTTATATTTGAAAAGTTGGTATAAGAGTTTCAATCAATGCAACAGGTAGCTTAAATTTTCTTTTTTCACTTTCAGTCGAACAGACTTATAATCATGTTTAGTTGGAAAAACTAAACATGATCTTTTGAATGCTTTGTTGAACATAGCTTAAATGATTCTGAAAGACATTTGCTCTTTGAGAGTACAAGCAAGAAGAGAAAACAAAATAATGATAATATGGAGAACAGCAAAAAATATGGTTGATGATCATATAAAATGTAAAGAGAATGATGTTAGTTGGTTACAGAAAGTAAAAGGTTTATTTGGGAAAGACAACAATCTTATTCTTAGTGGAAGTCATCAATATTAACAGTGTTAAATTATAGTTTTTTTACACTCGAACTCAATAAACATGTTTTGTACAGGCTCGTTTTGGCTTGGATGATATGAAGGCATCATAAATGACATTCATGGTCAAAACTGATGAGTGACTCTTGCATGCTCACCCTCATTTCTTGTTGACTTTGTAAACCTTGTCATCTAGCATGATAAATAAGCATCCACTTTTGTACCGCTAAGTACTCTAATCATAGTCTTTCTTTGTGATATCAAAATTTGTTACCATATATTACGAGGTTAAGACTAATGACTTTTTCTGCAATACCATGTAGAATATCTTGGCCATTATGTAATTGGCTAGAACCAAACTTATTCAACTTTGGCTCAGCATATGACCGTGATTATATAATTTTTTTACATTCAATTATAATATTTATAACAACTGTTTATGAAATAGAGTGATAAAAATTGTCACCTACATTTGAGTCAAATCAAATTGCACTTTCCAGAAATTTGGATTTTTTTCATGTAGTATGATCCCAACATTTTTGTTCAGGATATTGTTCATGATAATTTGATTGGTATGAAGCTATGCTGTGTGACAATTGCACGGACATGCATGCTGAAAATTTTACGCAATGAAATATTTTCATATAAAAGAAAATTGATTGTATGTGATGAAATTTTAGTAAGTGAAATCAATGATTTTATGCGAACTCATTTACAAAGTTGTATCATTTAATTATTTAGTTAGCTAAATTATATATTTTTTATTTTATTTGTTAAACTCATTTTAGTCCTTTATCTTTTAAATTATTCATTTTAATTATTTATTTCTTAAATTCAAACTAATTTAATCATTTTGAAATAATAATTGTTTTCAATTTTAAGACATAATTTTGAATTTTTTTTATTAATTTAAAACTTAAAATTTGTTTTATTAGATTCATTTATATGTGAAAATAATTGAATAAAATTGAAGTTCAAACAAAAATAATGACAAACATGGTAAAAATTACATAAAATAAGTCTAAAGGGAAATTAAAATTTTTAAAAAAATATATAATTTCATACTATTTTTTATTGTTTATATAACTTATTTTTCAATATATATATATATATATATATATATATATATATTGGATTCAAACGTCAATTGAATTTTATAATTTTTCTATAGTTGAATTTAATGCTACAAGCTTCATGTATTGAATCGGTCAAAAATTGATTTAAAATTGCATTACAAAATTAAAAAATATTTTTTAAGAGGACCAAATTGATCCAAATATAAAATATAAAAGATCAAAATGAACATTTTAACGAATAAAGGACTGAAATGAATCTAAAAAATAAGACAAATAATAAAAATATAATTTCACCTATTTATTTTAACTTTATTCTTTTCCTCTCCAACTATTATTTGTTTTAGGCATTTATGTTAGTTTTTTTTTTTTTTTTTTATAAAAATGCTTGTATAGATTAATATTGCTATAAAAAATGAAAACACAAGATTCCCTAAAGAGGGAGGCAATAATAATTATAATACTATTTTTTAATAGGCTTAATTGTATTTGTATCCTTTTAAATATTATAATTGTGTGATTTTGACTCGTCAAGTTTTAATTGAGCAATTTTAATCCTTCAAGTATTGCAATTGTACGATTTTAGTCCTTCAACTTAAGTATCGTAATTATATAATTGTTGACCCATTTAAGTTACATATACTATAATTTTCATTCATGTATTAGATGATATATATTTATTATTATTAAATTAATAATACATTTAATTTAAATAGGTAACAAATTATATAATTAAGATACTTGAGTGACTAAAATCACTCAATTGTGATCGATACTTGAGTGATTAAAATTGTTTAACTAAAATTTGAGAGGCCAAAATTGCACAATTGTAATACTTGAGAGATTAAAATTGTTCAATTGAAATTTGAGAGACCAAAATTGCACAATTGATACGTCGCACTAAAAAAATTCTTTTTATATTATATATATATATATATATATATTTTATGAGTATGGTATTGGTATAAATTCATTATCAAAATTAATCTCCATTAAAGATCGTGAATACACACAAAATAGATATTTCGCTTCCAACATAATTTATTTCATATTTAAATACCAAAATTCAAACTTTGGATAACTTGATTAAGAAACCTAAATTACTATCACTTGTACAAACCAATCATTACAAGAAATGTTATACACAAAAAGTGAAATAAAAAAGTATTACTATAGATACAATATATGTATAAATCTATTTGTCATATAATTACACATAATTTTAATATTGATTTTGAGTGAGATTTAACAATATATATTGTATGTCACTATAGTCTATATCTACAATTTTTAACAGTATACCAACATATATTGCATCTATAATGTAAATAAATGTAATTTTAATAACAAATATTATGTTATTGTAGGGTGTCACTATATATAACAATTTTTTTTGTAGTGAATGCTTTATCATAACTTTTAATAATGAGTAATCTCTAAATTATTATTTATTTTCAAATTTTGTTCATGTTATATTTTTTCTGAATCACAATCACTTATATTATTAAAATAAGAGTTAATCACCTATACACTGTCAGTGTAAAGATTTTTTACATTGACAACCAATTATATTTTTTAATTGTGTCATGTCATTGTTAAAAGAATTTATTTATAGTGACATGACACAATTAAAAGATATAATTGATTGTCAGTGTAAAAAAACTTTACACCGACAGTGTATAGGTGATTAACTCTTAAAATAATTAGGTTCAAGCTTTTTTTCACCCCAAAACTTCACTTACTTGTATTCTTAACTTAATTCTTTTCAAATTTTATGCTTCACATTGACATTTACTCTTTCTCAAATCTTATATCATTAAAATAATAAGTTTCAAGTTTTTTTTCCCTAAAACTTCACTTACTAATATTCTTAACTTAAATCTTTTCAAATTTTATGTTTCACATCGGCATTTACTCTTAATACTCCTCACTTAGTTAAATTACAGTATATTATTTGGTCAATAATTTAATTATTTAGTTTACTCTTCTCTAAAGAATGACACTAGTTATTCTTAATTTTTATTTTTAAATTTTTTTATTTAAATTATTTCAATTAATATTGAATATTTTTTATGATTTTAATTAAAAAAATTTCAAGTCAATCCCACCTAGTCGGATAAAGCTTTGTTTTTGTTGTAATTTATAATTTTTTTAATTTTACTTGACTTAGTTGTATATACATTTCTTATAATTTTGAATATTTTTTTGTATTTTCTTTTTAATTTTTAAAAATTTAAAAATTTGTACAGTCATTAAATTAGATACTTAATTAACAATATATAATGGTGTTCAAAAGTATTTCTCTAAAAAAAACATTGGGAGCATCATGGAGGAGTGTTTTGAGGGCTGTTGATCGACACGGGGATTCATTTTTATCAAAATTTTCTTCATTTTTATGTGATTTCTTTTCTTTTTCAAATAGGGTTTTGACGAATACATGAATTTGGTTCTTAATGATGCTGAGGAAAGGGTCTCCATTTCATTTTATTTTTCTTTAAAAAGTAGACGTCAAATTTACAATTTCCTTTCTTTTGTGAGGTCATGGATAGACACATGATGTTTGTTGAAAGATATTATTCTTAAATAAATATAAGTATTTTTAAGAATTAATTTTTAATGTTTGATTAGGAGATATTTTAGTTTAAAAAAAAAACCCACCCAACTCAGTTTTGGTAACAAATAATTATACATACATGTTTTTCTATAATATTAATTAGTTCAATGGCATATACATACAAAACATACAAATAATCATGAACTTTTTTATCCGAATTTTAAGAATGCAAAGCTTCCAACCCAACAATTCTCTTATTAATAGAACTGGTTTAGCTTTTGTATGGTTGACCAATAAATTATGATTTCTGAACCTTGTTTGTCGTGGTTTCAATAATTAGAAAAGAATCCAAATATAGGGTTTGTACCTACATATGTGGAAATTGAGCTAAAAATACGTTGAGCTAGTGGTGGATCAAAACCACTGCTCTCTTTGTTTTCACTTTTGAGATTTTTCCCCACCCTGAAGACTCCCTCTTCTTGGTTGGTTTTTTCTCCTACACAACCAGCCAAGAACCATGCACATTCTTTTCTCTGCATAACTTCTCTCTCCCACCTTCCCATCTTCACATGCATGCATGCATGTCTTCTTCACTGCTACATGCTTCAGCTTTTCTGGTTTCATCATTAACTATAGAGGGCTTATAATTATATATTAATTTGTTCTCAAGGTAGCCAGGTAGGTGCTTTCTTCTAACCCTTTCTCTCACTTCTCATTTTCCCTGTTGGAATTAGTGCTTGCAAACAATGGAAATTCGAAAGAAATTAAACATCCACAATATTTGTTCTTTTTCTTTTAATACAAATGTTTTATTCATCATTTAGATTTCAAATTTGTTTATTATAATAAAATAAAATAAAAAATAGAAAGGAAAGTTAAACATTTAAGTTTTTTTTAATTGTTTGTTAGCTTATTGCCTGCCTTATTCCATTTGGAGTTGGTAGTTTGGTCTGCGTGATTTCTAATTGATTAATTTACGATGCATTAAAATTAAACTTTTTGAGTTTTTTTTTAATGGTTTAGTCATTACTATGTAATGGGGTCATCAAATGATTAATTGGTACAGTGAAGATTTCTTATTTGATCATCTGGCTTACTTTTTCTTTTCCTCTTCTTTTTCTCCTGAAGATCTTAGTTGATTTCATTGAAGATTGATGCACCAGCACTAGCACCATTGGTGTAAATGTCGACCAAGGTGAAAGGCCTCCTTAAAGGACTTAAACACATATCCCAACAAATATTCGGTAAGTGCAATTAATCTCCATTCTCATAAAGAAATTAAAAATGAAAAGTACATTTTCTATTTGACCCCAAGAAAGTAAATTTTATTCAACATTTAGATTCTATTTTTTCCTTCAAAGAGTATATGTTTAAAGAGAAGGACACTCATTTTCCTTTTAGAGCAGAGGAGGAAAATGGGAGGTAGAGAACTGATGGAAGAAAACAATTTTATGTAGAATTTTGATTTGGCGTTTATTGATATATTGATAGTTTTCTAGTTTTGTTGCGTCTTTTCCTTGATGATGAGAATTGTTCAAGGGATCACAAATACAAGCATTCAAAGATTATTTTTCATGACTTTAATTGATAAATGTATTTAAGAGTTTTTCACTTTATTATTGATAGCAGATTAATTTGATGTTTTCTGAGTTGTTGTAAATCCCATTGCGAGGATAAAAGAAAGATTAATTTGATGTTTGATGGCACTAGTTAAAAAATGTGAAACTACATGCTACTAATTTTGCTCTAATTATCTCTAATTTGAATAAAGAAAACATTGAAAAGCCTGTTTTGCGCTTATTGTTAGTTTAAATATAGTTACAATTTGAAAGGTTCAAGTTACAAATTGTAACTGTGTACATTATTTTGCAGATGAGAAAGAAGAAGAATTTCAAATTGGGTTACCAACTGATGTGAAACATGTGGCACATATTGGATCAGATGATCCATCAGCAAATGCACCAAGCTGGGTACTATTCTCATTCTCTCTCTATCATATATTTTACTTAGCCGATAACTGTTCCTCAAGAAACATTAGTTTGTGAGCAATGTGAAAACTTATGCAGATGACAGAGTACAAAGGAGGAAAAGAACCCCCATCAGGAAACGCTAAAGAAGGTTTGCACATATTTCTCTACAAAGCATATAAATTGCTTGCTTTTAGGATTTTCAATTTCATTATATCAATTTCAACTCCTATACTTAATCAGAAATTGCTTGCTTTTAACATTTTCAAATTCATTATATAATTTTAATTCCTATACATTAAACACAAACATTTATTTTAACTAAAGTATTTTTAAAAATTTCTTTTCAATGAAATAATTTGTAAAAATTTATTAATTTTTTATTCAATTCAATTCAATTTTATTTAAATTATAAGTTAAATATTAACATTTTAAAATAAATTATCAATACTTAAAATAAGATTTTTGTTATAATTCAAATTATTTTTATAAATTTTAAATATAATTTATAGATTTTAAAAAATTATATATATATATATTAATATATTATAAATTTTAATTATATCTATACTTGTTAATAAGGGAATTAGAATATGTAATCATTTTATATCTTTACTTTTGAGTGAATCATTATATTTTTCATATATATATTTTTATTTATATTTTATCTAAATAACTATCCATAATTTTCTAATATTATATTTATGTGTAATTATTAAAGACACGAAATACTTTGACTCATTTAGTTGAAAAGGGATCTGTTTACTTCAAGAATAAGTCTACTTAAACTTACTCCGTTCAATAACTTATATTTTACATCAATAACTCATGTTCTACATCAACTTTCATTAATTTAACAGTTCAATTTAAAATTTTTAATATATAAATTAAATCTGTAAATTTTTAAAAAATTTAAAACGTATTTAAAGCTTACTCGTGGAGTAAACAGATTCGTTTAGTCTAGTTATATAAATAAAGATGTGGCATTTCACATGTTAAGATATTAATTAAATTAAATTTCAGGCGAGAACGATTCATCACAAAACTCGAAAGGTACGAAATCTCGGCACCTGCTTCCGAAGTCTCGGCACCATTCATCGGAGTCGGAATCGAACGGGACGAAGCAAAGGACGACGCGGCGCCACCAGCGGTCGTCGGACCCCACGGCGGACTCCTCGAGCCAGGAATCCTCGACGGGCGGTTCCCGGCACCGGCGGCACCGGCGGGGGTCGAACCACGGGTCGAGCCACGGGTCAAGCCACGGCAGCGACACGGCGTCGCAGGAGATGCCGCCGAGCGGCGCGAGACCCCGAAGGAAGTCAAAGAACTCTGAAGACAAGCCCTCGTCTCGTCGATCCTCGAAAGGAGACTCCTTAAGTGATATTTCCGTTTCAGATTTTGGGTCTGAGTCTGGGCGTGGGCCCGACTCCGGCATCGCGGCCCAATAGGGTTTTAATTGGAGTGTTTGAGTGAGAGAATATGCTATTCGCCTTTGAAAAGCTTTAGGGAGGGAGACATGGGAAAATAAATTGTTTACTATTTTGCAAGTTGTAAATTATTACAGTTTTTTGATGCAATCCTTTTATTATTTATCTATGTTTGAAGGCCTCACCACCCTCACTTCCTGTCTTTGCCTTCTCATCTTGTATTCAGATGCTTTTTCTTATTCCAATTTCAATAATATTCATTAGTTATTTGCTTTTACCATATTAATCCTTGCCTCATCTTTATGTAAATATTTAAACAATATACTACCATGCCTCCTCCTATATTTTTTTTTAAATATAAAATAAATTGAACAATTAAACCCTAAACTCTACAAAATAAATTTTGTAGAGTTTTAGCATATGCACCCCAAGGGTTGGTCATCTCAAATAGTTGCTCTAAGGTGGATGTGTTGTGCAACCCTTGGACATTGTCATAACTAAGTACAAAATGAGACCATGGAATATTTGACATATAAGCCATGTGGTGCATATTACTCCCATAATAAGGAGGCATTTGGCAATGGGTGGTGATTTGCCATGGTTGAGTATGAGCTCCTTCATATAAGGATCAAGTCCAAAAATTCCCATATTAAATTATTTTTCCATCTTTGAAAACAGTCTTTCATGCTTGTGAGCATTTTGGTGCCCCCCATAGCTTGACATGTTGAGAATTTCTTATTGCAAAACTTGCAGGACAATTGGTGTTTCTTAGAAATAATCAATTGATTATTAGCGTTTTCATTTAGTTTTTGAGCAAAAATCGGTGAATCCTTATGTTTGATCAATGATTTGCAAATGAAATCAGAAGAGGATCCATCAACCATTTTGTTATATATTATCCAAACTTGACAACTTTGAATCTTCAACATCAGTGAAAGATGCCTCTTCAATCTTACACTTGAGTTTCCTAATCTCAACATCCTTATCAGAGAGTTTTTCGACATTATTGTGATAACCACCTCCAAAGAATGTGTATATTTGCTAAAAATTGTTGTATAGTTACGTGACGTTGAATAAGGGGTATTTTTTTTATGAGAAAATTAAATATTACGTATTTCATAAAAGGAAATATAATTGGGATAGCTGCATAACGTAACCTTGTATATAGTAACAAACTTATTCATAAAGGAAAAAAGATAGAATTCAACATTTAAATTTTCCGAACATGTATAGGGGTCCCATATGCTTAGCACCAAGGTAAAGAAGAACAAAGTGTTAGCCTCCGCAAGGATATGAAGCTTCGTGTAGTAGCTGAGTCAAGTTCTTCAAGCTAATGTGAAGATGGTGATATACTGATATCACCAAACACTTTGATGATCTCTCAATTGAAGAATTAATTATGACTTTGAAATCATAGTGACATTCTAGTACACCATTATGATGTAATAGTCATGATAGTTTCATTTTGATGTAGTCTCTAAAAGAGGTAACATTTGATATTGACTAATTTTTCAGAGGTGAACATCTTCTTCATCATTTGATGAGCTTTGCAGGTTTCTTGTTTTTTCTTCTCCTTGGAACTCACGATTCTAAACTATACTTGAATTTGCTTATTTTGAGTTTATTTACTAAAATACTTAGTAGGAATATTAATTTAAATATTGTTTCATCATTCTTATGATTTGCATATCTAAGTGTTTATCATAATTAAAATCATTGGTCAGTTTTGGATTTAAAAATTTCTATGCTAAGCATTAGAGTTAAACGTGTTTGGTTGTGTCAAGTGCCACTTGACAAAAAGGTTTTATGATCACGGATGCCAGGTGATAATGAGTCTCACTAAGTGTTGTCACCATAATGAGCAAGAATGCGTTAAGTATGAAGGTAACAAAGAGTTACTCTTTCTCTTAGTGTCTATGGTGTTAAGTGTGGGATGTTCCACACTAAATGTAAGTCCCTTGAACATATAAGTGTGATATTGAATAATTAGTAGTGAGAATTGAGCCTTACCCTTAGGACTATAACCAAGACATGAGAATAAATGTGATTTGAGATCTCAGTATTGAAATTTGGGACATGAGTTATAAGTGATGAGAATGATGTGAATTATATATATATATGAACATACTTGTATGAAACACACACTATATGCATAAAAACTGAATTTTGAAGTAACTCATCAAATAGAATTTAGGGATCATAGGAGTGAATCCTATGTTAGAGTTTACATCAAGAATCTTTGGATTTGGACCCTAGGTCTACTAGGTATGAAATCTCCATTTAGCTAAAATACATAATAACATTAATTTAAAAAATATTTTATTGCAATCAATCAATTATTTTTTTCTTAACCCTAAACCTAAAATTAATTAATTAAATTAATTTATTGTTTAATTACTTCCTGACTTGATTTGATTTTTAAATTATTTACATAAACTATTAACAAATTAATTTAATTTTTTAAAATCTTTCTAACAATACAATAATAATAGGTTTAAATATGTTATTTGTCTCTCAAGTACAATAATTATGTGATTTTAGTTTTTCAAATTTTAATTGAGCAATTTTAGTTTCTCAATTTAAGTATTCTAATATTGTGATTTTAATTTCAAGTATCACAATTATACAAATTTTTACATATTTAAGTTATATGTATTAGTAATTTTAGTAATAATATATATACATACACACACACATACATATATATATATATATGTATATATATATGTGTATATATATATATCATTTAATACATGAATAAAAAATTATAATATATATAACTTAAATATGTCAAAAATTATATAATTGTAACACCTGAAAAATTAAAATTGTTCAAATAAAAGTTAAAAAATTAAAATTGTAATTGTAATACTAGAGGAGTCTAAAACACAATTAAACTATAATGGCAATATATAATAAAGATAATTTTGACTTGAGTTTTTAAAATAATATTGTTTAAATTATGTAAATAATTGGTTTTTATATTAAATTAAAAATATGAAATGTTTGAAAATAATATTTATTGAATGACATTAGTATTTCTTTATTGCTTCCGATTTGTGAAATAATAAAAAAATTGAGAATAAAAACAAAATCATATCTATGTTTCCATGTATAGAAGAATATATATATATATATATATATATATATATATATATATATATATATTAAAAAGTAAATCCCGATACTTTATATTTCAATTTTTTAGAATCTATTGAATAATCACACAAACATGTTCCAAAAAAAATTATATGAAAACAACAGGTTGATGCACAATATAATAAAATCAAATAAAAGAGGCACTAATATTGTTGTAAAACTTTTCTATTAAAAAATATTTTGAATTTTTTTTTGAAAATTCACTAAAATTTGTATGTTATATCAATCAAAGAATGAATTAAAACAGAAGGTTAAATCAATTAAACCAAATAAAATAATTTAATTGGCTCTCATAAATATGTTAAAATTATTATATATATATATATATATATATATATATATATATATATAAAGATATTATAAATCATATAATTATTTTTTTAATGATTTGGATTTAGAGTAACTCTTTTCAACTTACACATGTGTTATTTTTTTTTGTTTTTCCTGGAGTATCCACCGCAGATAGCGGTGACTAATCTCCTTACTACGTTGGAGACACCTCAAAGGGTGGGATAACTGGCCTCAAGATTTAACGCAGCTGCATACACAAGGTAGGATTCGAAGCCCTAACTTTGTTTAAGCGTGAATCAACCTCTACCGCTGAACCACACGCCTGGAGTTTACACATGTGTTATTTGATTCTTTTCAAAATAAAATATATAAATAAATATAAAAGGATTATGGTTTGAGATATTCACGTAAGAAATTGTTACTTATCAAATCAAATTAACTTCAAAAATTAAAATTAAGAAGTATGTTTGAAAGAATAAATTAAGGGATCTAACTTACTTAATTGAGTAGATTGGGTATATGTTATAGACTCTTTTAATACTCATATTTAATTTTCATAGATAAAAATATATTTAAAAGAAATAAAAAATATATTTTTTAAAACAATGATAATTATTCCTATTCACATGTCATAACTAAAATTTTATGAATAATTGTTTAGTGTGTGAAAATTTTTTAAAAAAAATTTTCAAAGGAGAAGTTTTTGAAGCTTTTCTTTGATAAGAGAGTTTTTAGAATTCTTTTTAGTCTCTTTGTCTATTTTAATTTATAATTATTTTTAAATTAAAATTAAAAGTTATCAATAATTAAAAAAATTCTTTTACTATAATATAATTTTTTCTCAAATACAAAATATTATTTACATGTTTAAAAAATTTACTTATATAAATTTTAAATTAATATAATTTATATATATATATATATATTAAAATATAATATTATTTATACGTAGAATTTATTAGAAATTCTTATTTATACATAATAAACATTTAGCCTATACTTTACACGGACTATAATACTAGTTATAAAATTAAATACTCACTCAATTTTTTTAAACTTCTTTCCTCTCAATATTTTATTTCAAAAAACATGTGTGTCTCTTTTCCTTAATTCATCACAAATTTAAAATATAAATTACATATTTAAAATCATTTATTAATTATGAATTTTAATTATAATTTATCTTATTTATTAAAAATTAAGCTTAAATATATTTTTAGTCTTTCAAATTTAAGGTAAATTTATTTTTAATCTCTCAAATTTAAAATTATTTTTTTAGTCATTTTTTCAAAAATCCTATTTAACCTCTCATGTTACTTATAACATATTTAAAAATGACAAATTAAAATAGTTATGCAATATTATTTAAGTTTAATATGATATTTTATTAACAAGGATATTCATAGGTAGACTTTATGTGACAATATTTAACAAATTTTTAAACAAAATTTGTGTATAAAAATTAAAATAATTTTTTTGAAATTGTAAAGACTAAAAAGATTAGTTTCAACTTTGAGAAATAAAAAAAAAATTTAACTTAGAAGAATTAAAAATATATTTAAATTTAAATTTTTTTATTTATTATAAATTTAAATTATATAAAACAAAATATTTATCCTTTATATTTCACATATTGAATTCCTAGTCATTTATCAAATGCAACTTGTTTCCTTCTTTCATAATAATAAATAATAAATAGCTTTTTAACACAAAACTTATTATTTTTACGTTAGCGTAAAAAAAAGTACCTCATGCTTTCGGGTGTTTTGTTTTAAAAACGAAAATAAATGATAAAATAATAAAAATTAAATATATGTGACTGTTTAATTCTCATAGAGTATGGATAATTTTTAGTAATTATTTAGCAAGTGTATGAAACTTGAAAAATAAATTTACAAAAATTTAGAGAAAAAATATATAAAAATTAAATAAAAAATATAAAAAACAAAGATATTTCTTATATTAAAAAAAATGTCAACAAAATATATATATTAAAACTCGATATATCACTTTTATTAATAATATAAATATAAAAAAAATAAAAATTTATAAGAAAATAGAGAAAAAAGCATTAATAAGAGAAGAAAGATATAAAGTAATTCCCGGTTGAAGAATTTGAAAAATGAAAAGCCGAGTGATTTCCCGCTTATATGCATCCACTGATTCTACTCACCTCAGTCAAACCCTTTCCCCATCGCCAAATTTCTTCCTTTTCCATTAATTAATCCCTCAGCCATGTCCACTCGCCGCGCCGCCGGAGACGACGGCGCCACCCTCCGTCCCCGTCCCCTCTCCGCCTCTCGCAGGTTCCCCTCTCCCTCCCTCTCTCTCCAAAAAGAAAACTCCAACCCTCGCCGCCCCACCCTCCCTCGCGGCCGCAGCTCCAGCCCCTCCGATCTCCCCCGCTCCCGCCCCTCCCTCGACCGCTCCTCCTCCCACAAGCCCACCCACGACCCCACCCCTAAACCTAAGCCCAAGCCCAAGCCCAAACCCACCGCCCCAAACCCCAAACCTTCCACCACCACCAGGTCCACCATCAACAATTCCCAAGACACCACAACCACAACCACAACCAACGCCAAATACCCTAGCAAACTTCACGAGAAGCTTGCTTTCCTCGAAGGCAAAGTCAAGAGAATCGCTTCCGACATAAAGAAGACAAAGGAGATGCTCGACCTCAACAACCCCGACGCCTCCAAGCTCATTCTCTCCGACATTCAGGACAAGATCTCCGGCATCGAGAAGGCCATGGTCCATGTCGTTCCAAACCAAAACGACGCCGTTGTCGAAGCCGTCCAGAGCGAGCCCTTGCTCAAAGGTCTCAAATTGAACACTCATGAACTCGAGGCGCGTTTGTTCCCTCACCAGAAACTGCTCCGAGATCGGGTGGTGGGCAAGGAAAACGACAAGGACTCTGCGCTGGAAGCTAAGGTGTTGAGTCCGGTTGATGATAACTCGGTTGCGGTTCAGTTCTTGGCTTTGATTGATAAGGAGAATGCAGGGGGAGAAGTGAAGGAAAAGGGTGGTGGGAGTGGTGCTTTGAGTGAAAGGAAGTGTGGCATTGATGAGCTGCTTGAGGCGGATGAGAAGCTTGAGGAGTTTGATGATGATCAGGAGAATAAGGAAGGGGCGGCTATTGAGGAGGAGATGGATGAGGCTTTTAATTTCAGGCTCAAAGGGATTGGTGACAAGGTTGCCTCCAGCGGGTGGTTCGTGTCCGAAGGCGAGGCCGTCCTCCTTGCTCACCATGATGGTTCTTGCACCTATTATGATATTGCCAATTGTGAGGTATGTGTTCTTAGTTTAATTGTAGTTGAATTGTGGTGTGGTGTTAATGATGTTGACTATGAGTCTGTTTGGATGTAAGTTAGAAGTATTTATGAGAGCTTCTCTATTGAAAATAAAGAGTATTTCAAATAAAGAAGTTCTCAAAAGTGCTTTTAAGCTTGTATCCAAACGGTCTCTGTCTTAATGTAGGTGGTTCATGTGATGGATGATTCTGATCTTATGTTTTGTTCTTCATTTAGTTTTGTGCTTAATTAGATTTAAGTGGTATGATGTGGAATTATGAATGTTTTCCATGAAGAGGAATGTGAGTTGATATGAATGGTCTTCTTAAAATGTTAACAAGTGTCATTATTTGGTTTTCCCAAGTTCATTTTTGATTTGAATGTAGATAGTTGAATATGGAGGTAGGTCATTGATGAGATGGTTGTTTATCATCTCTTTATATTGTGCTATCAATTTGTTGTGTGTCGATTCAGTTTATTTTGGAAGGATGAGATGCTTTGACATTATTTATTTTGGAAGTGCTTTTGAGAAAAAAGTAATTTGTTTTTTCATGTAAAGGTTTCCAAACCGGTGCAAAGAAGCTAAGGCATGACATGAATGTTTAGTTTACCATTAAAAGGAATGATAATTGATATTTGAAATTGATGCAAGAATGAAAAAGCAATTTCTTGCTGAAAGTTTGTTTTTCCTTCAGGAAAAATGTCTTTTGATTTGCATATAAATAGTGCTGAATATTGAGATGGCTGATTCTTTTGATGGTTAATTATCTTCGTGTAATATGTTGTTACCCGTTTAGATTTAAGTGATATGATGCGAATGTTCTCCATAAGGCATAGTAATGGTTCATATGGATGTTCTCCATAAATGTCAGTGAGTGTCATTAATTTTTTTCTCATCAAAATCTTCTTTTGATTTGAATGTAGATAGTGATGAATATGAGAAAGGTCATTCATATGATTATTGATTACCATTTTGTAAGAATAGTATTTTAATTTTTGAGGGCCTTCTAAAGAGATTTTGAAAAGAAATAAAAGCATTTTTTTCAGTTATAAAAGTTCTTCAAAAGGTGCAAAGTAGCCGAGGCATGATATGGCATAGATGTTTTCCTTGAAAAGGTAATAATAGTTCATATTTGGAATCGGTAAAAGAATGAAGAAGCATTTTCGAGCTGAAAATTTGTTTTTCCTTCAGGAGAACAGCGTCTTTTGATTTACATATAAATAATGCTGAATGTTAAGGTAGCGGATTCTTTTGATGGTTAATTATCTTCGTTTATCCGTTTAGATTTAAGTGATATGATCTGAATGTTCTCCATAAAACATGTAATGGTACATATGGATGTTCTCCAGTGAGTGTCATTAATTTTTGTTTCATTAAAATCTTCTTTTGATTTGAATGTAGATAGTGATGAATACTGAGAAAGGTCATTCATAAGATTATTGATTATTTTTGTAAGAACATTAGTTTATTTTTTGAGGGCTTCCTAAAGAGATTTTGAAAATAAAAGAAAAGCCTCGTTTTTTAGTTAAAAAAAGGTCTTCATAAGGTGAAAAGTTGCCGAGGCATGTTATGGCATAGACGTTTTCTATGAAAAGGTAATAATAGTTCATATTTGGAATTGATAAAAGAATGAAGAAGCATTTTCGAGCTGAAAGTTGGTTTTTCCTTCAGGAGTTTTTTTTTGTTTTTTGATTTACATAAAAATAGTGCAGAATATTGAGGTAGCGGTCTCTGTTGATGGTTAAATATATTCGTTTTATAAGTAGTTACCTATTTAGATTTAAGTTAGATTTTAGATATGATATGAATATTCTCCATTAAACGTAATAATGGATATTCTCCATAAATGGCTCTAAGTGTCATTATTTTTTGTCTCATCAAGATCTTTTGATTAGAATTGTATATAATAATGAATACTGAGAAAGGTTTCATAAGATTGTTGATATTATTTTCTAATAGTAGTTTATTTTCTGAGTGCCTACTAAAGAGATTTTGAAAAAAAAATAGTTAAAAAAAGTTTTCGAAAGTTGCAAAGTAGCCAGGGCATGATATGACAAAGATGTTTTCCATGAAAAAGTAATAATAGTTCATATGTGACAAACAGAAGCATTTTTGCGGCTGACAATTCATCATTCTTCCAGGAAAAAGTTGTATATATGCCTCCTCCAGAAGTTTCACCTAATACATGGAGAGATTGTTGGGTGATTCGTGCCCCTGGTGCAGATGGTTGCTCTGGAAGGTTTGTTGTAGCTGCATCAGCTGGGAATACTATGGATTCAGGGTTTTGCTCGTGGGATTTTTACACCAAGGAAGTGCGAGCTTTACACGTTGATAATGGAACAACCACCTCAAGAACTGCACTTAGACCCTTGCCTAACAACATTGTGCAAAGAAGAAATTCCACATCTAGCATTGTGGCTGCAGAAGCCAAGCAGTGGTGTTATAGGCCCTGTGGACCTCTTATCATCTCTACTGCCAGCTCACAGAGAGCTGTGAAAGTTTTTGATGTTCGTGATGGAGAACAAATCATGAAATGGGATGTTCAGAAGCCTGTTCTAGCAATGGATTATTCCAGCCCTTTGCAATGGAGGAACAGAGGGAAAGTAGTGGTAGCTGAAGCTGAATCTATTTCTTTGTGGGATGTGAACTCACTTAACCCTCAAGCACTGCTCTCTGTTCCTTCAGGTGGTCGAAAAGTTTCTGCTCTCCATGTGAGCAACAGTGATGCAGAATTGGGTGGAGGGGTTAGGAAAAGGTGAGTTTGGTTTTAACCTTAACTTCTTGCTTATAGTCTTTACCAAACATGTTCTGTTTCTGCATTTCACGGTTTTCCTCTTAACAGCTTGGTGGCATGGTGCCGTATTTTTTATTCAGTAAAACTATATCTAAATTACTTACTGTAATCATTCTATCTGCTAACAGCTGAAACCCATGTATCTGTACTCTTATTGTAGTTATCTTGTCATCATAGGAAAGCTCCTGGCCCAATATTACCATTTCATCTCATTATTTATTAAGAATCTGGAAAGGACCAAACTTAGGACAAATTCATTGTGTCCTAGCTGTCAAGTTCTCCAATCAAATAATGATATGTGGATAGTTTTTAAAAATTCTGCAACATGCATTTAGTGAAAGTTATTCAACATTGGAAAGAACATTGACTAGTCTTCATGTAATTGGATAACTAGGGGCAGGAATATAAAGAGCTTGATAATTTTCTTTAGTGCTTTGAGATTCATGCATTTTTAGTTCACTATTATCTTAACCCTACTTGTAACCTGGTTTAGAAATATAATAATGCAGAGTAAGCTCATCAGAGGCTGAAGGAAACGATGGTGTGTTCTGCACCTCAGATTCTATTAATGTCTTGGACTTTCGCCAGCCATCTGGTGTAGGCCTTAGGATATCAAAACATGGTGTCAATGTACAATCTGTTTTCTCTCGTGGGGATTCTATTTTCCTTGGATGCTCCAGCTCAAGTTCAATGGGAAAGAAGCAACCCTCATCACTGCTGCAACAATTTTCACTCCGCAGACAAGGCCTATTTGCCACCTATGCTCTTCCAGACTCCAATGCACACTCGCATCATGCAGCAATCTCCCAAGTTTGGGGTAATTCTGACTTTGTCATGGGTGTTAGTGGCCTAGGGCTATTTGTGTTTGATGCACTAAAAGATGATGCACTAAGGGTTCTCAACATGGATTACTCCAATGCTCAAAGTTCTAGAGAAGTTATTGGCCCAGATGACATGTATTGGCCTTCCTTTGATTATCTAGGATCTCGTGCTCTTCTGATATCAAGGGATCGACCAGCTATGTGGAGGCATTTAATAGCTTGATAGTTATGATTTTCTAGTAACTGCAAGCTTTACTTGTGTACAATTACGAAACAGGAATTTGCTTATGGCTTAAGGATGTTTTGCTGCTTTTGTTTTTACTTGGTATGCTTTTTAAGGACTTTAGTTTTGTTGTTCATTAGAGGAGACCATGTTAGATGTGGATGCTTGGTGTTAGTATTTTATGCAATAGCCTCATACTTTTCCAGGGTGACCGCTTGTTACTGAACAGTCTGCTAAAGCTGAAAGGAATATATATTTATGCCAACTCACTGTTCTCTGATTCTGTACATTGTCATATTCAATCTATTTCGAAATAAAATGATCACCCGAAAAACTTCGGTTACATCCGTAATAGCAAATGTAATTCTGACTTTACATTTGACTTGTCAGATGCATACTAAATGAGCTTAATTTGTGTGCGTGTGTTGTGAAAGTGATTTTTCACCAGGGTGAAACCTTTAAACTTGTTACATCTTCGTAGTTAATTTAATTTGATTACCAAAATATACCATTATCAACTTGATATTGTGTTTTCCAAAGGATCAGTGCGCGGGGTTTGACACTTATCTGTGTGTGAATAGTGTTTTTTCAGTCGGGTGAAACTTTAAAATTGTTACATAATCACATAAAATGTAGATCGATTGATATCCTTATTTTTAAAATAGGATGATATCAATATTTGAGTTTTGTATTACAAATTTTCAATGTATAGAGAGCTCACATTATACTCCTTTTTATAAATATATCTGTACAACAATTTAATACAAAATAGAAATTCCATCATAACCAACTTAACTTCACATCAGGACTTTAGACTCAAAAATATGTTAGGCCAACTAGGATATGTGCGTGTAGAAAGGTGTTGATGTTCAGAAAGAATTTGTGCTTCAGAAAAATAAAGAAAAATACATGCACCTTTAAATTCTATTGTAATGTGTAATATCAAAAATACCACAAATCGCTAAACGAATATATCGTCTGAATCTATTGTAATTAAACTTAGATACAAATTGAACATATAAAAAGAGATAAAAAGTGATTTACTTTAATGGCGGCAGTAAGACAAACATTGATCAACACAGGATGCAGGTACTTACAGACATCGATGTTGAGGAAAGATTTAGAAAAAAACATGACAATGTAAATAGACGAAAACCATTTAGAAAAAGTTGGTGCTTTGGTTGAGGGTGTTGTTAATGACAGCTGTGACAGTAGGGATGATACATTTTTATAATATTGTTTTATGCACTTACATGAAAAAATATAGAATTATTTGTTTTAGAAACTAAACACGTGGTTCACTATTTTTTAATTACAATTTACAAAATATTCAATACAAGACTTACAAATTGGTTATTAAAACCATTTCAACAGAACAGAAATAGATGACAAAAGAGGAGAAAATAATTCTTTTTCTTCTTCTTTTGCTGCTTAGAATGTTGATCTAGAACGTGATGAAATCCAAAGGCTGAGCCAATTCATTGGACAAAATGGCATCTGTTACGCATTTTCTTTTGGGCATTACAATTGGTTTCTGCTGATACTTCAAAATTGGTATCCAATGTGTAGTGAGGGATGTCACGTTCAAAATTTAGATAAAGTTTCTTAGTTGCAGCCGGTAATATTCTCAATTGAAGTTTTATAACTTCAATTGAGAATAACACCAACCGCATCTAAAACCTGTAACTAATAAGTTTTATCCAATTTGGACTTATTCCCTTTGCGCTATTGTCTACTCTTTAACTGTGAGAACACCCTCAGCTGTCTGAGTCTATCTCACAAAATGGTAGTGGAACTGCCTTCACTGCCCGGAAATGACCTACGTTGTTTATATGCTCATTCTCCAACCTTTTCAAAAAAAGTTGTTTAGTTCATAAAAACAAAGATTAAAAGTATAAAGTTTTAAGAAGATACATAATTTAAAGTTTAAACATAATTCCAAAACCCTTATGTTCGAGTAGTTTAGAGTTCTATTATTGCTTCTCTCATTTTCTAGTTA
The DNA here is from genome assembly GCF_000230855.2 of Cajanus cajan. Classification (NCBI taxonomy): domain Eukaryota; kingdom Viridiplantae; phylum Streptophyta; class Magnoliopsida; order Fabales; family Fabaceae; genus Cajanus; species Cajanus cajan. The sequence continues at coordinate 902,786 of NC_138523.1, forward strand.
CGGTATTATTGGCTATAAGCTTTCCGTTAGTTTGCACCTAACTTAGCCTTGTGGGATGATTTGGTTGTTTACAACTACAAGTACCAACAGATTGTCACTTTAGATGTGATATTAGAACAACACATCTTATATTATAGTCGTGAGCAAACAAAATTGTTACTAAAAACATAAAAATTAGATTTTTTCCCCCTCCTTTCTTCCGGAGTGATCTCACGTGTAAGATAAATATAATGATGTATATAACTGAAAATACAAGTCAATTTTATTAAATTAATTTAGATTCATAATTTACTTCTTAAAACGTAATATTATAGTCTACCTTAATGATATTATTATTAGATCTATTAAATTATTTGTTATCGAATAATTATTAAACTATTTACATATCTTTAGTTCTTAATATAAGAAATATGTATTAAATATCTCATATCGATAAATGAAATGACTATAATAATATATATAAATAAAAAATGATATTCATTTTATATACTAGTTTTATGAAAATTAAGTTAAATTCGTAATTTACTATTGTAAGATCTTTTGTTTTATTCTTTAATTAGAAATGTGGTTTTAATTTAATAACTCATGTAATAAAACTTTGCAATAAAAATCAACATAGGTTAACGAAATAAATTTTCAATTTTGATTATGATTAGAAAACAACATTAAAAAAGAAACACTTAAAAAAGGAATTGTACTTAAGTTATTTTCATCATAAAAATGAATGAAGACATTTTAAGCTCTTGTAAAAAGTTTAGAATGTACCTGTAGAAATTCCAATGTCCTCGTCGAATAACCTCTAGTGAAGCCAACAAAAAGTCTAGTAGCCTTGTTTGAACAGGTCCCACTTTGAAATGCATGATAGTCTCCACCCAAGCCACTCTCAGTACAACATTCAATGCCTGAAAGGTGAAATGAAATCCAACACCCTTTATGATTAAAAGACTAACTTATGATTGTAATTAATATTCATATTGCAAAGATGTTATTAAAAGATAACTTACAATAGACATGTAGTATATGCTTTTATTCTTTAGAATTAGATCATCTCTGAGCCATGTGTTTTTGGAGTTGGGTTTGAAAAACCCCCAGTCCTTGACAAAATCCCAATACAATTGATAAGCTGTGGCAACCACAGAAGTGGTCAAGACTATAGCAAACCATAGATTGTTATCTTGTCTGCTATATGTGACTCTAGCTCCTGCTGCAACCATTGCTGAAACATACTTCCCCATGTTAGCCAAATGGTTAACATCACCATCATCAAACCATCTTCTTGCACACTGGTAATGTCATTCAAGTAGCATGTGTTAGTTGGAAACATATAAAAAAATATTCTTATAGCAAATATGTTATATCCCTAATTCCAGAAGCAGTTGATTAATTTAATAGGTTGCTGTGTCAATAAAGAATCTAAATTACCAAGCAGCACAAAAATCATACCTGCAATGCACGCCACCAATATGGCAAAAATGAGATGAGATATGTTATTTCTACATATAGCCTTCCAGAATGGCAGGCCTCAGGGTGGGGTGACTTGAATGCTCTAGCAAAAATGTGACAACCTGTTGTTTCCAAATGCCTTAGCAATGGAATCTGCAACCAATAATACAATTTAGAGTGTGTTTGGATAATATTATTTTTAGACTTTTGGTTGTTTGTGAAATAAACTGGTTGTCTAAGACAACAATTGAAATTTGAAAATGGTTTTTTTTTTTCATTTAAAAAAGTTATTTTTAGAATTTTAAAGTTTGAAACTTATGACTACTTTTTAAAAATTTTTTTATCAAAAAACTTATTTACTACATAAAAATTGATATTTTGATGTACTTAAACGAAATTAAATGTCTCAAAAATCATTTTTCAGCAATTTTACCTTAACAAAAATTTATTCTTGTTATAATCAATTATAATAACGAGTAATGTCGATTATGATGCATATTGAGAAGCAACGGGAAACTAAATAAACTTGTAGAATATATAATAAGGTCACCTGACTAGTTAGTTGGTCAGCCATAAAAAAGTCTACCAGCAGAACCTGTAGGAATATAATAGTAAATTAAATTAAACGATGAAAACCTCAATTTGTACATGGCTACATGCAATTTGGCACATCAATGTATCCAACATGTTCCAATATATGGAAGAAGTTTACCTTATAAAATGGAGAGCAAGCTATGTTACGAATAACACGAATGAAGCAGAAACGAGTAGGGCGATAAAAAATGTCAAATGGGCAAATGAGAAGACCAACAAAGAACTGAAAAATAGCAGTTCATAATTAGCCAAAGATTTAACTTGAACACTATAAATTCTACCAGAAATGTTAACAATACTCTTTCTAACACTCTCTTTATTATAGTTTTAAATTTGTTAAAAATCACAAATTTTATAAATATTACATTTCTTTTGATAAGTCTTTCTCTTAATTTAGTGGTAGGATTCATCAAAATTTATGAATTTCAACTAACAGTAGAGAAAATATTAGTAATTAAGAAAGCGTCACTAGAATATTTCTTGACTCTATTCTAAACCACTTTCTGGAATTTCAAGCAAACCAAGTTATTTTATCTTTGAAGTAACATGGATAAGTAATAATCATTTGATTTGACTAACCATAAAAATAATTCCAGGAATGGCATCAACTTGGACAGGAGAAAAACCTGCAGCCCTTAGGAGCAGGTGTATCACCATTGCCCCAAACACAGTTGTCATTAGGGTAGTGCACATCAAAAATGCATCTCTGTGTTTCAGTGCTGTGCTTGGTGAGAATTCAAATATGAAATTATGGTTGATTCTTGTACTCTTCCACATGTACAGGTTGCATCCATACATAAACAAGTGTAGGCTTAACAACGCAAACACACTGCAACAAAATTATTGTAACCATTAGTATTTAGTGCAGCTATAGCATATATAGGTGTTTTTGTTTTACATTCTACAGCTTTGATGTTTAAGTCAGTTTGCATTTATGTGCAGTTTAATGTTTTTTGATTACAAAAGTGAGTTAGAAAAGATGAGTATAGCTGAAACTAAAACAGGAAAACTTTATTTATATATATATATATATATATATATATATATATATATATATTAAAATTTGTGTCATGTACATCATATATATTCATTTTATATAGCTAAAATTTATAATAAATAAATAAATTTAAATATATAAATTATATTATAATTAAAATTTGTAATAAATAAATATTTTAACATATAAATTAAATTTTAGGCTTATAATAAATAATTTATACTGTGATATAAAGTTATTTTGAATTAATGATAAATTTTTAAAATATTAGAATTTAAATTAAAAATAAAATAATAAATTAAAAGAGATAAGAGACTCAAAGAATTATAAAAAGGTTTCCACCGAAGCAAATTCCAAGCATTCATTAAAGAATTTTTTTTTTAAATTGTTCAAGATAACTAATCCAATTTATATATAGAAAATGGATACGTGTTAGAAATTGACAGTTCATATTACAAATCTTTATGTTTAAATAGAAGGAAGTAGGATGTTGAATAGTCTTGATTAAAATAGTATTCATAAAAGTCATTTTTGAAGTACATTAAAATTGGAAGCATGCAATGTAGCACCTGGAAACAGGGTAGACAACATCCATATAAGCTGGCTCTGTACTTGGAGAGAATATACCACACAAATGAGCCAAGATTACGTATACACAAAACAAAGATACAGAACATCCTGTAGACAACCCTGTAGAGGAAGTAACATAGAAGCATCAATCAAATGTTAACATAAGGGGAAAATAAAATTGATTCCAAAATAAATAAATAACTAAATAATTGACCTAAAAGCTTAGTGGGTTCACCACACTTAGTGGCCACTGGCTGGTTGCAATACATGAAAATTTGGCTCATGTGGTAACATCATATAATGCATTATTATGAAGTGATGCAGCTATCATTAGGCATAAAATATGATGAGATTATTTTATGGTATTTGTTTGATGGAATATTTTATGAGGGTTATTTTTATAAGGTTATTACACAAATATACTTCACAATGATGAGATATTGTTCGTTTTGGGCCTTAGCCCTCACGGTTTTGCTTTTGGTCATTACCCAAAAGGCCTCTCAATAACCTTCATACAACGGAATCTGTCTTTATATAACACATTATATGTTATGAGTTATGGGATTATTGGTTGTCACCGAATTCAACCTGCGACTCTGATACTATTGATGGGGTTATTTTATGGTATTTGTCTGAGGGGATATTTTATGAGGATTATTTTTATAAGGTTATTGCACAAACATACTCCACAATAATGAGATATTATCCGCTTTGGGCCTTAGCCCTCACGGTTTTGCTTTTGGTCATTACCCAAAAAGCCTCTCAATCATTAAAATATGTTTGTATTATATAAATTGTTATTTATTGTCTTATTTTATCGATGTGTGACTTGTTTGTATCTCAATAAAATATTATATGGTTTTGACTTTTGAACACAGTTAGGAAATAAGTGGATACTATAATGAACAATCTTTCCTTTCTGTTATATATTTATATGAATTTGATTAGGCGTGACTTTTTTATATTGACACCCACTCAAAAATTATTGGAGAAAATGTTAGTATCATATTAGCAAGAGACATATAAAGTCCAAATAAAGAAGGATAATTTTGATAGAGTAAACTGAATTTGTAAAATTGAGTTATATTTAAATTACATTCTAAGATAGTATATATGAAAGCTTATATCATATTTATTAAAAATGGTTATCAATTATTTATTTACCAAACTAATATTACATGGTGTGAAAGAGTGTATTAGAAAAACTCTTTCAAGTTTCATATTAATTAGAGATAAAATTAAAATAAAATATAATAATTTTCATCTTACAAATTAATTTGTTAGAATTAAGTTAGGTTTAAATTCACATTTAATATAATATCAAAATCTATCTTTTTTATTAAAAAAATCACTCACTATTTATTCAGTTTCAAACTACTCACATTTATTCATATTCCAAGATAAATCATTAAAATAAATAACTAATATGCCATACTAATGATACATTGTAATTAGTTGATAGTGTAAAATTCCTTTAAATATTAAGAGTGCATAACTATTAAACTCTTATAATTTAATTATCTTAAAAAATCTTCTAAGGTACATCTTAATTAAGTGTGAGTTTCTTTTATAATAAGAGAAAATAAATTATGTAAAATAATTTTACATTATTATCCGATTGCAAATTATTATATATGACACATTTGTTGATTTTTATAATAAATAGCTAAAAAATACTCATGATAAATTATAATTAATTGATAATATAAAAAATATTTTACATTGTCATTGCATAGTGAATAAACTCTTACAATAATATTCTTAAAAATCATATAATATTGACCATATTTATTTGATGTATTGTGTAAAAATATTTAGACTAAACAATGGATGATAATTAAACTTTATTTACATTTTAGGAGTTAGGAAGAGAGAGAAAAGAGCATTACCAACAAGGAAGGTGATCATATGAGAAGCTTTTGGCTGTTGGGGTCTTAGAAACTTCATTGCCTTTTTCCTATCATTGTTTGCGAAGTGCGTTGTGAATATGGATTCCACTTCGTCCATTAGTCTAACAACCTTTAGTCAAAATATTATATTGGATGTATATAATTAACCACCAATTATTAGAAAGCCATGTAGTGTAATGTAACCCATTCTCCTCACCAAGAATACACATTAGAGAAGGATCAAATCAAAACTATGGAAATTTGAATATACATGTTTGTTTCTTTTTCACTCTTGGATTTAAGGGCATACCTTATCAGAACTAATGAAATGGGATCTCTTCACTTCTTTTAAATAATTTACGGAGGCTTTTTGACAAGATACCTGATCAAATGGCAACAAAATTTCATTTTCATATCAAAAAATGAAAATGCTAAGCTAAAATTATAAATACTTTGTGATAGATAAATTATTATATTACGTATCAATTATCAAAGAGGTGAATTAAGTAGTTTAATGGATCGTCATAAACACGAAAATAATGCCGAGTGCTACTTGAATTGGCATCATTGAGACATGCAAAATTTGAGTAGAGGATAAAAATCTCTTAGTTTTCAATTAATTAGAAATCATTTTATATATGTTTTTAAAAATATTATAAATTTAATACGTGACAACCTGCGATTAAATAATATTGTTAGAAAACTTTACACTATTAATTAGGTATTCTAATTAAATTCTAAATTTATTAGGTAACATGACAATTTTAATAAATATTGCTAGATGCATGTCTAAGACATTTTTTATTACACTAAAAGTACGTTTAAATCAAACTATAAACAAATATTAGCAATATTTAGCTTTCATTGTATTATCTATAAATAAAATAACTTCGACTTACTGTGTTTTATATAAATGAAAAATACTAAATATGCTCAATGTGAGTACTTATATTTATAACTCTATTTGAGCTAACTATGAACAAACAAGGTTCTTCCTTTAATTTTTTTTTTCATATTGAAAAGGAGTCATGACTTTGAGCTAAAAATGAAAAATGGAAAATGTTTTAAAATGGACAATGCTAATATAATATATAGAAGCACAATCCCTTTGTGGTCCTGAAGAGTCCAGAATGCCATATTTGATTAAAAAAAATGTCCTCTAGCTAATAAATGATTGTTTAAGAGCTACACACCTGTCTCATGCCCACACATGCATGCCAACAAATTATGTTAAGTTGATATATTTGGCCAAACACTAACACTGTTTATGAATTAAAATTCTAATACATAGGAGTGCCCCAATAACTACAAAGAGTAAGCAGTAACTGCTTTTGTGTGAGTCGTCACATATTTTGTTTGGAAATTAGGTTTACCTTTTTTGATTTTTACTTTTAATCTTTTATATTTAAATAGGAAATTTTAAAACTTCTCACTCTTATTAATAAAAAAAACTATTCACTCACTAATTTACATGATTACCTTTTTTCAAATCTTAATTTTTTTTTCTATAATTATAACCTATTAATAAATATAGAAAAATAAATAAATATAAAGAGGTATGAGAGTGTCTCCTTTCTTACCAGTGTTTCTAACGACTTTCATGTCAGAAAAATAGCCCACAATTACAAGTTGGTTTGAAATGTGATGAATTATGTAACTAATAAGTCTGAATTGTAATGTACTTCCATTTATCTTTAATTTATTCTTGCCATAATAACTACGTTGAGTACGACCAATCGACCATAGACAAGTACTAACACCTAAAAGATTTATGCTTACATACACAAAAATGTAACCGAACAAGGAACAAAAAAAGAAAAGAAAAAAAGACATATCCCAAATTCCTCAATGTACTGTTGCATCATGTTTCATATATATAATGTGATCATGCATTTGTAGGCGAAGATATAATATTATTTGAAGCCATATACCTTGTCAAATTTCTTGAGTATCTTTGAGAATGCTACCATATTTAATGAGCTGCAAAGAAGATAGAATTAATATGTGGTTAGAAATTATTTATCAGTCATAAAAAAGGGTATTGTAGACTGTAGTAGGGTATGGCCTATGTAACCTTCCATCCAATGAAAACATGCATAATATATTACGTAAAGGAATGAAAAATCCAGCGTTGTGACCAATTAAAAAATGAAATTGATACGTAATAATTCTTTCACACGAAGAGAGTTTCTTATTCTAATTACATTTTATAGCATGTCATTGGTCTCTTCATGCATCATCTATGTCATGTAAAGTTGTCTCGACTAGTCCCACAAAAGAAGCATGGCTTTTATGCACTTTCCCCCCCTCTTTTTTCTACCCACGTATGTTATTGATTTTAAAAGCACTTAACAAAGGATTCCTCAAAGTATAATATAGATATTAGAAATATGATGATAATAATGATATTAATAATAAATAAATAAGTTGGAAAGGATTTCAAATTTTGTATGGGAAGTGAAATAATTAACAAAAAGGTTAAATTATAAACTTGAAAAGAAAGATCTCCAATTTGGATCACTTCTCTATTATTTTGAAGCATGCATGATTGGATTAATTAATTAGGGTGGCAGTTCACATTTGCCTTAGATCCCTATAGAAACGTCTTGGCCCATATAACCCAGCTATCACACCAACCTCCCTTTGCTATATCTATCCACAATCTTTTTCTTACGTGCTGTAGTGAAACTCCATGCAACTACACATTCGATTAGCCTCATTATTCATTAATATAGTCTTTATCCTTCTTCATCCTAATTCTTTCCTATGTTTTCCTTATAATAATAAAAAGTTGTTGGTTTGAGCAATATTAAACTCAATTTTTTTAAAAATAAATTAGATTTAATTCAATTTTACAAAACTTATTTATAAGTTGATGATTATTTTTTATTTATTATATGCATTAAATCAACTATATTACTAATTAATGTGAGATCTCTTTAATATTTGTTAAGTAAGGTTTTAAATCTAAGTCTTGTAGATAAAAAATATAATTAATAGAAGAGATCATACACTAAATACAATCAATCAAGATTTCCAGAAAATATTAGTTATTGAAAAAATTAATAAATACTTTATATCAATAACATGATTATTAAAAAAATATCACTACATATGATAACATGATATAATAATAATAATAATAATAATAAATGAATGTAATTAAATAAATAATAACCTGTAAGTTTTGAGAAGGCCAAGACCTTTATAAAGCTCTACAAATGCACTTCTAATCATCTTCTCAGCACATTGAATTTTTCTCTTGTTAATGTACTCTCTTCCATACCCTGGTTTTATTGGACTATTCACTAAATCCTCCCACAACATGGAAGTAACAGCCGTTGGTGTGGTGGCTGGAATATCGATTCTTATTGCCATCTGAGGCTTCCCCTTCTTTGTCTTTACCCTCATTGCTGAATTCACAAAACTTAGACCATTTCTTTCCAACGTTGAAATTACTTCATCCATTTCTGAACTATCATCATTCGATTCTCCAATACTCTCTGCACAAATAATTACATATTACACGGATGAATACTTACACATATATAATGTAATATTTTATAAATTATTATTGTGGATAATTAATTATTTTTATGATTCTACGTACTGTGCACTATATATATGTTAGCTGTTAAATTGAATAGATGGTGAAAAAAAAATTAAAAACTTACATGCACTAAGGATAAATAATAGATCTTAGTATCCTGAGAGGAAAATATTGTCTAATTTTTATAAGAAATCTTCAAGTTCTATGACTAATTAATAACTAACGTGGCACGTGCACATATCTTAACAATTTTTTCTTCTACTTTTATTACTCAATTAATTGAAGCTTTGCTTGTTTTTCCAATTCATGAGTAATTTTAAATATAACAATAAGAGTATAAACAAAAGAACTGACCTGAGTAATTTGAACCCTGGCCAGGAGAATGAGGAAAAATTCCGGTATTAGAAGGCTTTGGCGACGGATTTTTCCTGCGACGGTCACTAAGAACTTGTTTAAGGTCTAACAATATGTTAAGTTGTTTGTTCAACATTTCTCCTCTCTCAACAAACTCACTCTCTTTCTTCTTGTAGAATTGGTTCACCTTGTTAAGCTCTCCATCAAGCTCTGCAAAAAACACTTGCATTTCATCTTCTTCAGAAAACAACTCAGCCAACTCAGTTTCATACACTTCTTCACACTCCTCCGTTGTTTTCCTCTTCACCTGTAATAGTAATATATATTATAGAAAAAACCACAACAACAATAACAAAAATTGAACTTAAATTCTTGTATATCTATCTCTTTCTCTTAGTCACTAGATTGATTCTAGTAGTTTAGGGTAATGATATATGAATATCAACGTGATGTATAAATTCAATTGACACCTTCCAATTATCATTATTATTATTTTTTTTTACACTTCATATCAGTTATCATATTTATACTTCTTAAATTTTCTTAGCTCTCCACGTCTGAGGATATATGCGTGCATCTATGATTTTTCATTAATGATCTTGTAGTTTATATTTTGCTCTAGGGTGCACAAAGGTTTCGTGATGGGTATGTGTGCAATAGTGTTTCCACTATCGGCATGTCCGTTTTCACCTTGATTTCGTGAGAGAATGAGAAACTCTCGAAAGCAAAAGCAGAAAAGGGTTTCAGAAAAAAAAGCCACTAAACTTGCTTTTTAGCCTTTAATGCCGTTCTCACATTCTCCACTTCATCCTTTTTACTAATATTTTATTGACTCCATTAACATATATAAAGAATTTATTTTTTTTATATTAATATACATGAAATATTAATCAACTTTATTGATAAGTAATTTCTGAGAAAAAAAAACTTAACTGATATAATCAAATTCATTTAGTATTACAATGATATTATTTGAATATGGAATATATTGAATTTCAATAGTTTATATATGATAAATATATAAAAAGATTAATAATACATTTTTCATAACGTTTATTATTATAATTTATCTTTTAGTTATTTCATGAATAAGTCATTTTTAAAGGGCGCGTATCCGGCACTTCATATATAATAATTAATAATAATTAATTAACGGGTTACTGATATCCTTTCAAATAACATAACTATTAACTTCAATATAATTAATATATCAAAACTTTAGCTGTGAAAATATTTTTAATCTCATGCATATTATTTAGCTGTAAAAATATATTGACATTCCTATACATCAAATACTCCAATATTTTGTGTCATATATTTATATTTATTTATATGTTATCTATTGATGAGTTTACTTATTTCATATGACCATAAAGTAGTAGATTTTGATGTGCAACCAATAGACCAGTGGCTAATAGATTTTCATATGTCATCGCATTACGTTTTCGTGGTTCATATTAACCCGAACTAATGACGTGATGGCTGTTACACAAAGTAAAATTAATTTCAAACCCTTGGTCAGAAACAAGCGACTTAAATTATGTTAATTAAAATCATCACAAAGTACCAGCTAGCAAGCTTAGCTTGTTATAAGATTGGAAGAGAAACCAAATGACTTACGAGCGTCGGAGACATTACGTTGTCCGAAAATTAACTATCGAAGTCATATTTTTTATTCTGCCACATGGTCGTCTTCAATTAAATTGATAAAAAATAGTTATTAATAAAATTGGTTAATACTTCTCACTAATAAATTATAAAAAAAAATTAAAAGATACAAACAAATGTTTTAGACATGCCCCTAGAACTTATATTTTTCCGGAACCACCAAAAGAATGAGCTGAAAAGGAACAAACCAGAACGTACGTACAAACTTTATTAACTATATATAAAATAATGATCTTATAACACACTAGTTTAATTACCTGAATTATGTCTTGTATGTTGTTGTTGTCTGAAATGTGTAACTTTTTGGTTATGAAGCGTAGAGAATCAATAAAGGAGCGACCAAAGGTCTCTTGTGGGGGTTGTGATTGGTTGGAAACTCTTGTGAGTTTGATTCTCTTTACGTGTTTCTTGAGCTGCCTGTAGTTGACGAAGGCCTCTTTCCATTCTGGTATCAGTTGAGCTTCGAGCTCCTTTGAAAATTTCACCATTTTTGGGTTTGGTTTTGTTTGGTGTGTGTGTGTGGTGAAGGGAGAAAGGAGGAGAAGAAAAGAAGGAGAGTTACATAAAGCGGGGTATCATGAAATTGAGAATGTGATCATAATGTGATCATGGGGTTTTATAAGAGAAGAAGCCGTGCGGACAACTTCAAGAAATGCTTACATAGCTTTTTCAATGCTTTAATATTTAGTGTTTCCCTTTACGAGAAGGATGTAGGATCGATTAATAAACCAAAAATTCATTTTATTATTATTTATTTATTTATTGTACCTGTCTGAGGGTACACTTGTAATTTCCTGGTGGGTAGAGGGCCGAACGAGAGCTTCAGGTGGATGCTTCAGAGGGGAGAGGTACCTGCAAAAGGCACTCCGACGCTCAAGTCAGGACAAACACGATTCTCAGGAGTAATAATTGAACAGTGATATACCTCGTTACGTGTGACCTATTTATAATACCTGACATGGGTCTGAGCATGGTGAGCCTTCTCTGACATTTACCAAATTAGGTAATACGATGTTAATCGGCAGGTTATGCCTTAATTGTACGTTGTCCCTTGTTAATCATGATTGTCATTCTAATTATTCTCTCTGTTGACCTTTGGCCGAGCCGATACGGAACGGCCGAGACGTTGTCTTTGGCGTCTGGCCGAGCCGATAGGGGAAGGGTACGGTTCTCGGTCCCTTGCCGAGCCGAAGTGATATCTGAGCTGCGTCAATATCTAATAGGACATGACGTGCCGGTCCACGTGGCCGATCCACGTAGCCGATAGGGTCCTTCCGGTACACAAGCCCCCCAGCCTTGAGGAGTGTAACGACGTAAAGGGTAAAATTGACTTTGTAGGTGTGACGGTTGAGTTTGAGTGTGGAATTATAACCGTTGGGCATTAATCGTGGGAACGTGAAGGGTTATAACCGTTAAGCATTAATGTGGGGAACGTGAAGGGTTATAACCGTTGAACATTTAAACGTGGGATTTGAAAAGGCGTGGCTTGTGGATCGTTGGATCAAGTTGATCCAACGGTTCGCAGGGATGTGACGGTTGGTGTGTGGCTCCTGGAAGTATTATAAATAGGCATGGTGGGGACCAAACCTTACGTGTTTACTTAACTGTGACTTGCATTTGCTCCGAGCCGACATAGAGATCAAGCTTGAGTGCTAGTTACCAACCGAGGCCGACTGCAGTTTAAGGTACGTTTCGATGGCTGATTTTGATATAGATGTAGAGGATAGGGTTTCTCAGGCTGGCTCCACTGGGAATACTGGAGCGGGTTCTGCCGATGTGGGTTTGCGTGAGCCTTCTCACCAAAAGGGTGCTTCGGATTCGGCATCGTAGAAGTCAGCTAGTTTAGAAATTATTGAAGGGTTCGAGCAATCACAAAGTGTAGAAGAGGCTTCTTCTCTCGAGATGATTGAGGGTCGGCCGAGTACTCGCCGCGTCGGCCCGGCCTCGCGTCAGTTCGGCCCTATAGAAGTTCCTGGCTATAGATGGGTACATGGAGAGGTAGGCAGTGTATTTTCGCGGTATACTGATAAGGGCTCGATCGCATTGCTGTTCGACGCGGAGAACTTTGTTACTCTTATGGAGAGTGAGGTGCCATCCGGTTTCTTTTTCGAACCATGCCAGAATGACGGGTCATGGGAATCAGATTTTGTTTTTCTTGGTCGAGAGAAGTGTAAATATAACTTCTTTTTTGTATATGATTACTTGTTTCGGGATTTGGGAGTGACACTCCCTTTTGACAAGTTTTTTTATGGGTGTGCTCCGTTTGCTCAACGTAGCGCCGACACAGTTGCATCCGAACAGTTGGGCCACGATGCAAGGGTTTCGGCAATTGTGCCTAGCACTTGGTATCGAGCCGACTCCCCATCTGTTCTTATATTTCTACTCTTCTTGACTGACGAAGAAGGCAAAATGGCTATCGTTGGTTCGGACAGAGCATTGCTTGCTTCAGCCGTTCACGACCTTCTACAAAGGGTTCAAAGTAGGGTTCTTTAAGGTAATGATTCGGCCCAGTACCGGCAACAAGTACTTCTTTGATGACGAGGGAAAGGCTTTTTTCCCTTTGTATTGGACTCGGGCGCCTAGGAAGTACGATGAGGTGTCGAAGTCCAAGATGTCTTCTGCGGAGAGGGCCGACTTGACGGTGTTGGAGAAGCTGCCTCGGCCATTGCCATGCCGAGATCTTGTTCGGCTTATGAAATCAGCACAACCTCTTGACGATTTAATTGGTATAACATCTGTCTTTTGTATGAATTCCTGCGTTGCCATTGATTTTGACTAATGTTTGTGCAGGGATCATGACGAGCTATGGAGACGATGACTTGGACATCCACAACTTGATACAAGGCCGAGCTTCGACGCCGGCGCCGACTGCGCATGGGGATAATCGGGCTCCGACCCGTGAAACGACTCGGCCCCAACCGAAAGTTGAAGGACAAGGTCGTTCAGGATGCCCACAAGGTGAGGGTGGCGAAGAGGAAGGCCGAGGAGGCGAGAGCCGAGGCCAAAGCAAGGAGGCAAAAACAACAAGTGTTGCCTGTGCTTATGCCTCCGTAAGGGCTGGTGAGTCCGAACTTTCTGGCCTCCAATGTTAGCGCCCAAGACTACTTGAGTCAAGATCTGACTTTGGAGGTTGGGCAAAACATGATGGGTCAGATGAGCGCGGCCCACAAATGGACCTTCTTCTGCGAGTTCCAAGCTCGCTCCTTGGCTTTGGCTTAGAGTCTTATGATGCAGGCGAACACCGAGGTCGAGGAGCTGCGTCGGAAGCTTCTTGACGTGCAGGAGGCTTTGGCTGCGTTGTCCTTGGCCCAGGGGCATAGCAAGAAGTGTGAGGCCGAGATGGACCGCCAGGGCCGCCTGAACGATGACCTGACTTTGCAGGTGCAAAGGTTGGAGAACCGACTGAAGGCCGAGGCCGAAAAGTCAGCTAAGCTGGAGAGTGACTTGGAGGCCAAGAAGAAAGCTTTCGGCGCATATAGGGAGAGAGCTAGGAGCAAGGTTCTCTCTCAGCATGAGGCCGACTTTGCTCAGGCGGCACGCCAGGCCCGACATTTTGGAAGCCTCCCGTCCGACTTTCAATTCAATATGTCGATGGATTTCTATCAGGGGAATTATGTGAACTTGACACAAATTCCCCCTAATGAACATCCTGATACTGAAGCGCCAATTTGTCACCCGGCCGAGCCGACTGGGGGCGTGGAGACGGTCGCCGAAGAGGAAGAGGCACCGGTTCAAGGAGAGCCCGAAGCGTAGTCTTTTTTGGCTTTTGATTTTGGGTGTGTTGGATTTGTAAGTGGGCCGATAGAGCCCTTTGAATGAACTCCTGTATTTCCTGGCCGATAAGGCTTGTTTTAATGCAATTTACTTGTTTCAAATTGTATTCCGTATTTCGGTAATAATATTGATTTAAACCGCGCCGAATGAATAGTTAGAAGTTGAGTTAACGCGTAGATTAAAAATTAAGTCGCGTCCTTAGCCGAGAGACTTCTCGGGAGGGAAGACTTAATAATTGAAATAAAAACCACATCCTTGGCCGAGAGACATCTCAGGAGGGAAGACTTAATAATTGAAATAAAAGTCACATCCTTGGTCGAGAGATGTCTCGGGAGGGAAGACTTAATAATTGAAATAAAAGTCACATCCTTGGCCGAGAGACGTCTCAGGAGGGAAGACTTAATAATTGAAATAAAAGCCACATCCTTGGCCGAGAGACATCTCGGGAGGGAAGACTTAGCAAATTTTGCAGAGATGTAAAACAAGTCATAGATACTTGAATTGTCTTGTCATTGATGAATGGATGCCTCGTTAAAAACCTTGCCGGCCAAAAACCTCTTTTCACAATTTTTTAAGAGGAAAAAAGACCAGTTCAAGGAAAAGAGTGCATCGTAAGATATTTACATATGTACATTCGTTAAATTCTAACTGTAATAGGTCTTCAGATGAGTAGAATTCCATGTCCGAGGGATGACCTTGCCAGATAACTCTTCTAATTTATACGCGCCGTTATTGAGAGCGTGTCGGATCCGGAATGGGTCGTCCCAATTTGCTGCCAACTTTCCTTCAATCGGGTTGCGCCGTGCCGAGCTGGTTGCCCTCCAAACGAGATCACCTTCTTGGAAGTTCCTTGGTTTCAAATTGGAATTAACTCGCCGAGTCATTCGCTGTCTACACGCCTTGGCTACGATTTGTGCTTTCTCTCGGACTTCATCTAAGACGTCCAGCTCGGCTCGGATTGCATCATCGTTAGACTCTTCGTGGAAGTGCTTCCGTCGGAATGAAGGTTCGCCCACTTCAACCGATATCATAGCGTCCGTGCCGTATGCCAATCGGAACGGAGTCTCTTTGGTGCTTGATTGGGGCGTGCATCTATATGCCCAGAGAACATCGGGGAGCTCTTCGGTCCAGACTCCTTTAGCCGTGCCGAGCCGTTTCTTCAACTCGGTGAGGATAACTTTGTTAGCAGCTTCAGCCTGACCATTGGACTTTGGATGTTCGACAGACGTGAACCGATGTCGGATGCCAAGGTTTTCGAGGAAATTGTTGAATTTCTTATCCGCAAATTGAAGCCCATTATCGGAGATGATTGCATATGGGATGCCGAACCGGGTGATGATATTTTTCCATACGAATTTTTGGATATTGGCAGCCGTTATAGTTGCAAGCGGTTCGGCTTCTATCCACTTGGTAAAATAGTCCACAGCTACTACCAAGAATTTGCATTGGCCTTTGGCGAGTGGGAATGGGCCGAGAATGTCGATACCCCATAGAGCAAACGGCCAAGGGGCACTGACCGAGTGAAGCTGCTCGGCCGAAGTGTGTATTAGGTTGCCGTGTTGTTGGCATTGCATGCATTTCTTCACATACTCGACACAATCGATTTTCAAGGTCGACCAGTAATAGCCGGCCCTCAGCACTTTAGCAGCTAGTGTTCTTCCACCTAAGTGGGATCCGTAGATTCCTTCGTGAATTTCTCGTATGACATAGTCGGCTTGCTGCTGGTCGATGCATTTCGACAAGGGTGTGGAGAACCCTCGTCGGTATAATTCTCCGGCCACCACGGAATAGCGTGCCGCTTGGGTTCGGATCTTCTTAGCTTCGATCGGATTGGCCGGTTCGGAACCGTTAACAATGTAGTTTGTGATGTTGGTCATCCACGAACTTGAAGGTTCTTCAACCGGCATGCACTCTTGTGGAATACTTGACGTAGGTAGTTCCAAGTGGATGATTGACCGGAGCTGTCCTGGTTTTCGACTACTAGCCAGTCGAGCTAACTGGTCGACTCTTTCATTGTTACAACGTGGCGTGTGTCGAACTTGTACGTCATGAAATTTTTCCTTCATCCCTTTGAATAGATGGTAATACTTCAACAGGTTCACGTCCTTGACTTGAAAGTTATCATTGACCTGTTCGGCCACTACTTTCGAGTCGATCCAGCACACGATTTTTGTGGCTCCCATCTCGGTAGCTAACCTCATGCCGGCAAGCAAAGCTTCATATTCTGCTTGATTTTTTGACGTTTTGAAGCTGAAGCGTAGTGATTGCTCAAGGGTAATACCAGATGGGCTTTCCAGGATTATGCCGGCACCACTTCCTTGCTGATTGGACGATCCGTCGACATGCATGGTCCAAGCATTATCTTCAAAGTGGCCAAGTGGCGATAATTCGTTGATGAAGTCGGCCAGGCTTTGAGCTTTGATGGCCCCTCGAGGTTCAAAACGGATGTCAAACTCGGACAACTTAATTGACCAGGCCATCATTCGGCTAGCCAGTTCTGGCTTTCGCAGCACTTTGGCGATCGGACAATCTGTTCGGACCACCACAGTGTGACTCTGGAAGCATTGCCGAAGGCGCCTAGCTGCGTATATAAGTCCCAACGCTACCTTCTCCAACAGTTGGTATCGGCGTTTGGCATCTTGAAGCACTCGGCTATTGAAGTATACGGGTTGTTGTTGGCCGTCTTGTTCTTGTATCATGCCAGCGCTTATGGCTTCGCCCGAAACCGCCAAGTACAATATTACTTCTCGGCCGGGTGTCGGTTTGGCCAGCACATGCGGAGTGCCGAGCCGTTCCTTGAAGATTTGAAAAGATGATTCACACTCATCTGTCCATTGAAATCGACTTGCCTTTTTCAGAAGACTGAGAATCGGCTTGGAGGTTTCGGCCATACATGGTAGGAAACGAGACAACGCTGTCAGTCGGTCGACTAACTTTTGGACCTCTTTCAAATTTGATGGGCTTCTTATATCGATGATAGCTTGACATTTATCTGGGTTAACTTCGATGCCTCGGCTTGATAGCATGAAGCCTAGGAACTTGCTGCCCGATACGCCGAACACACATTTATCCGGGTTGAGTCTCATCTGGTGCTTCCGAAGTGCATGGAAAACTTCGTCTAGGTCGACGACATGAGAACGTGTGTCGGCCGATTTTACCACCATGTCATCTACATAAACTTCCATATTCTTCCCGATTTGATCGCCGAAGATCTTGTCCATAAGCCGTTGATATGTGGCCTCGACATTTTTCAGGCCAAAAGGCATCACTTGGTAACAATAGTTGGCGAATTCCATGACGAACGTCGTTTTGTCCTCGTCTCGGGGGTGCATACGGATTTGATTATAACCCAAGTACGCGTCGAGAAAGGTTAAGAACTTATGGTCAGCCGTGCCATCAACCAATCGGTCTATGTTCGGCAACGGGTAGGCATCCTTGGGGCATGCCTTGTTCAAGTCTGTGTAATCGGTGCACATTCGCCACTTGTCGTTTGACTTTTTGACCATGACAACGTTGGCCAACCAGATTGTGCACTGGATTTCTCGAATGAATCCCGCTTCCAAGAGCTTGGATGCCTCTGCTTCAACCGCCTTTTTCCTTTCTTCTCCCATCTTTCTTTTTCGTTGGGCGACCGGTTTCACCTCTCGGAACACTGAGATTTTGTGGCATAAAATGTTGGGGTCGATACCTGGCATATCGGCCGCCCGCCACGCAAAGAGGTCTTTGTTTTTCCTAACGACATGTCCGATTTCGCGTTTCTCCGTTTCGGACAGGTTAGAACCCAGATAGGTCATGTGTAGGTCAGTCGGCCCGATAACAATTGGTTGTCAGTCATCAATCGGCTCGACCCTCTCGTCCTGCTCCATTCGAGGGTCAAGGTCCACAATTGTTTCAAGCTCTTGCGCTACCATGTGTACACGTTTCACTCCGCGCGGCTCGGTTGTTTCAAGGAGGGGAAGCTGCAGACTAGCAAAATAACACTCCCTAGCTGCTTTCTGATCGGTGTGGACCGTGATGATTCGGCCGAACTCCGATGGGAATTTCATGGCTAAGTGTGGAGTCAACATGATAGCACCTAGCTTGTTGAGGGAGGGCCTTCCGAGGAGGATGTTGTATGACGTGTTGGCGTGCACAACCACGTACTTGACTGGGATGTCTCGAGCTTCGGCTCCGTTGAAGCAGAAGCGAGTGGATAACTTGATACACCCTTTGGTTTGGACACGTTCACCAGAGAATCCAACCAAGGGCTCATTGTAAGGGATCAACTCGGCCTCCGGTATGCCGAGTTGTTTAAAGGTATTCTAGTAAAGGATATCGGCCGAGCTTCCCTGATCGACCAAAGTCTTCCAGACAATGCAGTTGTGGATCTCGACGCTAATGACCATGGGGTCGTCTTGATCAGGATCGATACCTTTAAAATCAGCCTCGGTGAATGTGATGGCGGGCAACCTTCGCTGAGTGCGTTCAACCGAGTGTACAGCTCGGACGGCTCGCAGGTGTCTTTTCTGGGCTGAAGAGGTGGAACCGTCGCCTGAGAATCCATCGGCAATGGTGTTGATGATTCTTCGGGGTTGGGTGGCTGGCTCGTCTTCCTTTCGGCCCCTCGACCGGCTTTGCTCCCTGTAAGGACGCCTGTCGGATCTGTCTCGGTCAGGCTGTTCTCTACGATGCCGACGATCATCGTGTTGGGGAGAGCGAGGTCGATCGATGAAACGTTGAAGCTGCCCTTGTTTGATTAAGTCCTCAATCTTATCTTTTAGAGCTGCGCATTCTTTAGTCGAGTGACCCCGGTTGCGATGATATTTACAGGACTTGCTTGTGTTGGCACGCGGAGGGGTCGAGGCTCGTTTTGGCACTGCCAGGACCTCCGAAGCTAGTGCCTGGTCCAATACAGCCGATCGACTGGTATTGAGCAGAGTGTAATGAGAATACCTAGGTCCGCGAATAGGTTTGTCTCTTGGGACGAGGTCCTTAGGGCGGCTTCGGTAAGAGCTTTCGGCCGGCTTCTCGACTTTGGCTGCTACCTCTGCCCTGGCCTGATTGCGGAATTCCGCAAGCTCCTCCATCTGCATATATTTGTCGACGCGGCGTCACAAATCATCCATGTCAGACGGGGGTTTTTTGCAGATACTGTTAGCAAATGGTCTCGGCTTCAAAGCTGTAGTCAAATGATGAAGGGCGACGGCCGGATTCATGTCTCGGATTTCAAGAGCCGCTTTGTTGAATCGGCTCATGAAGGTCCGAAGGGATTCCTTCTTCTCTTGTTTTATGCTCACCAGCGCGAGGGAGGTTAGCTGATGAGGTCAGCTGGTAGCAAACTGGATGGTAAACTGGGAAGCCAAAGTATTGAAGGAGTCGATTGAGTTGGCCGGGAGCCGTGTGAACCAGCTCAACGCCCGACCCTTCAACGAAGTTGGGAAGATTCGGCATAAAGCGGCGTCATCAGTGGTGCTGAGAGTGACCTGGGTGAGGAAAACGTCGACGTGCTCGTCGGGGTCGGTGGTTCCGTCATACTTATCTAATGGAAGGGACTTCCAGTGGTCCAAGAGGGAGGATTGCATGATATTCGAGGTGAAAGTGTGTCGGTGTGCTCCGGCCGGTGGAGCGTACACGGGTCGGCCGGTTACTTGGGCAGCCGATCCGTGGTTTCCCAGGGCGACGACAGAAGTGTGAGGGAGAGAAGTATGATGTCCGAGTGAGTGGAACGACCCCTGTGTGTGAGTCGGCTCGGAGGGTCTCCACGTGGGATCCTTGTTTTTGTTTTTCAGGGCGGCATTCTCTTCTCTTAGGGCGGCCATCTCACGAGCGTCTTGCTCTCGTTGTTGCTTCATGGCGGCCATTTCCGCCTTCATTTGCCGTACCACCTCGGCCATGTTAGTCTCGTCCACCGTCTCGGCATTGTCTGCCTCGGATCGGTGGTCATCTTCGGATCGGTGGTCTTCAGTGTTGGTTCTCCTTGTCTTTGCCATGATGCTTGTCTCTCCAAACAGTGCTCAGTCCGTCTTCTTCGAAAGCTATCGGTTCGGCCCCACGGTGGGCGCCAAAATGTACCTGTCTGAGGGTACACTCGTAATCTCCTGGTGGGTAAAGGGCCGAACGAGAGCTTTAGGTGGATGCTTCAGAGGGGGGAGGTACCTGCGAAAGGCACTCTGACGCTCAAGTCAGGACAAACACGATTCTCAAGAGTAATAATTGAACAGTGACATACCTCGTTACGTGTGACCTATTTATAATACCTGACATGGGCCTGAGCATGGTGGGCCTTCTCTGACATTTACCAAATTAGGTAATACGATGTTAATCGGCAGGTTATGCCTTAATTGTACGTTGTCCCTTGTTAATCATGATTGTCATTCTAATTATTCTCTCTGTTGACCTTTGGCCGAGCCGGTACGGAACGGTCGAGACGTTGTCTTCGACGTCTGGCCGAGCCGATAGGGGAAGGGTACGGTTCTTGGTCCCTTGCCGAGCTGAAGTGATATCTGAGCTGCGTCAATATCTGATAGGACATGATGTGCCGGTCCACGTGGCCGATAGGGTCCTTCCGGTACATTTATTTTATAGACATAGTCTACACATACTATCTAAAAGTTGATAATTAAAGACTAATTTAAATTTTTTGATATGATTTTTGTTAGTTAAATATTATTTAATTAATAAGAATTTATTCTAATATCAAGTCGATCTCCTATATCTTAAAACAAACTTTACAATATAGAAAAAGACTATGATGTGATGGTGGCAAAGGTGGTAGTGATGGGAAGGAGGCGTGGTGAATGTAGAGATGATGGAATTAATGACAATAATATAGAAAAAAATTACAATGTTGGAGGTACGTAATTTTTTAATTTAGACCATTTATTTTAATAAAAAATTGTTATTAGTTGTTATTTTCATATTAGTCGGTATTTACATACACACACAGATATAGACATAAACACACACACATACAAACACGACATTGTCAAAGACACATACACAAACACAAACACATGCACAAACACAAACACAAACACAAACACATACATATAGATACAGACTCACACACATAGACACATACAAAAACATAAACACAGACAAAGACACACGCACACACGCGCGCGCACACACAAAATTTAATTCTAACAATATATTTTTACACAAAAGTTAATTTGTTTTTTAAATTAATAAACAATATAATTTCACACACACAAGTTAATTTTCACTCTTAAATAAACTTACTTTTTTAAAACTAATAAACAATATACTTATACACACAAGTTAATTTTAACTCTTAAATAAACTTATTTTTTTAAATTAATAAACAATATATTTTTACACACACAAGTTAATTTTAACAATATATTTTTACACACACAAATTAATTTTAACAATATATTTTTACACACATACAAAAGTTAATTTTAACTCTTAAATAAACTTATTTTTTTAAATTAATAAACAATATATTTTTACACACACACAAAAAAAAAAGCAGTTAATTTTAACTCTTAAATAAACTTATTTCTTTTAGAAGTTCCATAAAAAAGTATATCCAAATAGATTTTTATTAATTTTTATAATAATTATTTTAAAATTTATATTCATGATAATTTCTAATTAGTAAACATTATATATTTTTTTTTCATACTAATTAACAACGCATAAAAGTTAAACTCATGAATATAAAGTTTTGTTACTTTTATATAGATGATCTTGTGACCATTAAATATCTTTTAACTCTAATCATTTATGTATTATTAAGCTAGATTTACTCTTCTCGTTCATAAACACTTTTTCTACGATATGCTTCATCTTAAATCAAGATTCTATTTATAATTTGTTTTATTTGAAATTATATTTATAAAAACACGTGTGAAAATTAAATATTATTTTAAGGGAGTTAAATTAATTTATTTTCATAATCTCTACGCCCTTGAAAAAGGATAAATTTTTACATGGTCATGACTATATCCAATTTTTTTTTATATAAGAGATACTCAACCTGTGTATACATGAAGTTCATATATACTATAACATATATAGCTAACAAAGAGTAATGAAGCTAAACACCTTTATGAAAACATATTTTTGTTCGAATAGCGCTAACAAAACTAGCACTAGGATTCGACCTTTCATTATGAAGTTTGTTTTGGACTTCTTATGGGGCCTGCCATGCGGTCAACGATAACTATTTAACTACCGCTAGGGGTGGGCAAAATGAACTGAACTGAACTGAACTTATAAAAACTATACTGAACTTAAAAATAGTTCTTATGAACTGAACTAAACTAAAGATTAGTTCAGACTAACTGAACTGAACTATTTTTTTGTGTCATTGAACTGAACTGAACTATATTATAAAAACTTGAACTGAACTGCAGTTTAAACTGCACTGAACTGTTATGATATTTTGAATTGAACAATTTTGACTCATTGATCTATCAAAATAAGACACATTTACCAATATTACTTTATTTTCCATTTTATTTAAATTTTTCAAAAAATATATATATATATAATTAAGTCAAACAAACTCATTGAATTTTAAGTCTAAAAATAAGTAGTCCAACATAGCTCAATTGATCCGTTAGATTCGACAAAATTGATACAATTTTTTTTGGATCACTTTTTTTTTTTTAAGTTTTGGTTATTAGACTATCGAGTTAATCCATTAAGACATAACATGTTAGACACATTTAATTTTTATCCTTTTATAAAAATAGTTCAATTTTTATAATTCAGTTCAGTTTTATAGTTCAATACAGTTAACTATCCAACAGTTCAGTTCAGTTCAGTTTTTTTTTTAAACAGTTCAGTTCAATTTTTTTACAAACAGTTCAGTTTTTTATAGTACAGTACAGTTCAGTTCACCATCAGTTCAGTTCAGTTCAGTTTTTTTGGCCCACCCCTAACTACCGCTTTATGAGGCATTGTACGTAGTTGACAAAATTAGATCGAAGGTGATTGGTGAAAAATTTCAACTAGTTTTAATAATGTGCTTCCATTTTTTTTTAATATTTATTTATTTATTTTTATAGATTTCAAAACTTCAAAAATAAACTTCAAATGGTAAAGATTGTTGAACTTATCATAAATGAAAGTTCTTAAAGAAAAGTATCTTCAAGAAAGAAAATTAAAATTTGTGAAAGAGAGAAAACTCAAAGTATATCTCATATGATCTCAAAAGTGACATCCAAGTTACAAGGAATACCTATATAGAGTTTGGTAGCTTGTAGTATAAGTTAAACTAACCAAAGTTAAAAATAATTTAGGTTAAGTTAACTTGAACTCAATTAATCAAGTATAACCCATTTGGCCAACCAAGCTTTAAGTGTCACTATCGTAGATCTAGAATGACAAATGAGAATTTGCCATGTGGCAAGACAAGAAAAGTATGACTCATATCTCCATTATAGATCTAAAAGAACTAGGTTAAAATCTTAATTTGATCCCTTATAATATTTTTTTGTTTCAATTTACTCCCACTTTAATTTTTTGTTTCAATTTGGTCCCTAATAATTTAAATTAGTACAATGTCAGACTTCCGTCCAAATTATTTAAACGGAGTTAATTGTTGGCCACGTGGATGCATATGTGGATGCCAAATTTCTTTAATGCACTTGGAACCAGAACGACCCGTTCTCAAACTAGAATGACCCGTTCTGATTTTAGAACGGGCCGTTCTAGTTCCAGAATGCCAAACTCAAACGGTCGATGATTATAGTTCAAGCCCATGATTTTAAATCACGGTTGTGAATCGTGCAAGGAAAAAACCCCAAGGTACAAAGTATTTCAAACACTGGATTTGGTAATATTGTCAATGAGGATTGATAACTTCAATTGCTAAACATTTGAGCTATACAGTATATCATTAAGGATAATGCAGTGTATCACTAAGGATAATGATGACAAGTTTTATTTCATTGTTAGTCAAACTGGAGTGAACCACTTACTATCAAATTGACACTATACAGTCAAGGATGAAACAACATGATATTTTTTCTTGAAGTCATTGACTGATTTACCCCAATAACAACAACCTGATCTTGAGGAGGTACAACTTGAAATAGAGGAAGAGGACACACAGGACCAACATTTCACAACACAACCACATGTACAGGTAGATAATGCTGATATCCTATCATCCATTCAGTGTTATATGGTGGATAAGATGTACTATTGGCACCTTCAGCGTTATCTAGATGATTTCCTTTCTCAGTAATTTCTTTGAACTTTCTTAGTATATGTTATGAATTTTTGTTTTCAGTCTCTGAACCATATTTCTGTCTTTGAATTTATGTTATGTTATGAATTTTTATTTTCAATTTTTGAACCACATTGCGGCATTTTGTTGAATGCATGTATGTGGTTGGCGTTCTGGAACAGCCCGTTCTGAATCCAGAACGGTCCGTTCTAAAACTAGAATGGGACATTCTGGTATCAGAACGGCCCGTTCTGCTGCACTTGTGGTGTGTTAATTTTTGCATTTGGAACGGCCCGTTCCAGATGTAAAATTAACACACAACATGTGCAACCATAATGGGCCGTTCTGGTTTTAGAACGGGCCGTTCTGGTTTTATAATGAGCTGTTCTAGTTCTAGATGCTTTAAAAAAATTTGGCATCCACCTATGCATCCACGTGGCATCCACGTGGCCAACAGTTAACTCCGTTTAAATAATTTGGACGGAAGTCCGATATTGCACTAATTTAAATTATTAGGGACCAAATTGAAACCAAAATTTAAAGTGAGACTAACTTAAAACAAAAAAATATTATAAGGGACCAAATTAAGGTTTTAACCAAAGAACTAATAGAAGCTTGTCAGGTGGCATGACATGTTAGGTGTGATTAGAAAAGACCATTTGACATGTTGGCCATTCAGATGGGCTTGAATATGTTGTCCCTTCCATGCCTTGGGTGTCTAAACCACTTGCATAAGCAAATGGACATCAAGCATGGACTAAGGCTAAATGTTCTTGGCCCATTCAAGTCCAATAAGTCCAAAATGACCTTTACTAGTTGCATTCTTCCTAAACTACTATTTACACCCACAGAATAAAACAAATACAAGGATGATAATTTCTTTACTACTTGACCAAAATACAAGGTCAAAAATAAAGAAAAATATTTACAAGAAAAAATATACATAAGAGAAAATGGACTAAATAATAAGTTTATAGCTTAATAAAAATTTAGGCCTTCTACTTGTATCTCGAGCTCACTCTTTTTGTATCCTCTTTAACATTACCCTTGTGATAGGTCTTGCGCTAGGCAATAGGTCATTATCCCTCCACTCTTCAAAAGGATTTCTCTTTAAATTTGTAGGCTCTTCCTCTATATCATCACTTGCAAAAAGAGTTAGATCACAAACATTAAATGTAGTACTTGCTCTATAATCAACAAGAAGATCTAGCCTATATGCATTATTGTTGATTCTTTTTAAGATTTGAAAGAAAGCATCTCCTCTAGGGTTGAGTTTGGACTTCCTTTGATTTTGAAATCGATCATTTCTTAAATAAAGCCAAAGTCAATCCTTTTCTTAAAAGATTACCTATTTTCTCCCATTGTTGTTGTATTTAACATACTTTGCAATTTGTTGTTCTATTTGGTGTTTAACCCTCTTATATAACTTTTTTTTTTATTTACAAAATCTACCCTAAATACTCTATCTTTATGTAAGAAAGAAGTAGTATTAGGGAGAGGTATTAAATCCGAAGGAGTAAGAGAATTAAAACCATATATAACTTCAAAAAGAGAGATTGTTTAGTATTTTATGAACCACGTTGTTATATGCAAATTCTATGTGAAGCGAATACTCATCCCAAGACTTTCAGTTGCCTTTAAGAATTATCCTTAACATAGTAGATAAAGATCTTTTTACTACTTTTGTTTGTCTATCAGTTTTTGGGTGATAGGTAATATAGAAACCAAGTTTAGTTCCTAGTCTTCCCTATAAAGATCTCTAGAAATGACTATGGAACTTAATATCTCTATCAAACACCATTATCTTAGAAAAACCATGCAACCTAACTATAAATACTTTTGCATTGAAGCAATTGAGCATGTAGGTGGTATTTGGATTTTTTGGCAGCCAAGGATAGATATTTTACTATTGAGGAAGTCTATTATTTCCTTTAGGCTATCATGGTTAAGATATCTAAGCATTCAAAATCATGGCTTTGAAAAACTATGCATGCAAATCTGCATCAACATCTTCGACTAGCCTTGTGTGAGTATTTGACCTTTATAAAATCTTCTAACTTTCTCCCATGGGTACTAATTGGTGACTTTAATGAAGTGTGCAAATCTTTAGAAGTCTATGGGGGATGATTCTCTCTAGCGGAAACAACATTTCTATAATATGATTGATGATTGTCACTTTCTAGATTTGGGTGCAACCAAAAATAAATTTAAATGGATCCATAGATAAACCAAAACCTTCATTAGTAAAAGACTGGATAGAGCTCTCATCAATCATGCATGGAGAATGGCTTTTCTATTAGCCTTTGCTGAAGTACTTTATTAGATTTACTCTGATCATTGTCCAATTTTAATCAGGTTCGGGGAGTTTTGGATTCCTTTAAAAATCATTTATTTCACTTTTAGGTAGCTTGGGCTACACATGATGGTTTTGAAAGGCTTGTTCAAAATGCTTGGTCTAGAGGATCCTTAAATGTTAGTCAATGTTTGAAAGAAGTTTAGAAAAATACACTCCAATTTCATAAAATAGTGTTTGGGAGTATCTTTCAAAGAAAGAAACATGTTGAAGCAAGACTCAAGGAGGTCCATAAGTCTTTTGAAATAAGGGAGACATAGAGTCTCATTCTCTTGGAAAAGTATTTTTACAAGGAATATGAGGATAGCCTATTACAAGAGGAATTTCTTTGGTATTAGAAGTCTAAAGAGTAGTGGGTTAAGTTTGGGGTAAAAATACAAAATTATTTTATGCTCAAACCTTGATCTAAAGAAAGAGAAACAAAATTCATGGACTTTTTTTTTGATGATGGAACTTGGCATACCAACCTCAAGAAGTTGAGATTGGAGGCAACCAAGTATTTTTAATCTATTTACTCTTTGAATTGTGTGTCTACTTCTACCTCTTTTACAATATGATATATTCCACATCTCAATTTGGATGATTGCAATGCCTCATTAGCTTTGGTTGACATGGATGAGGTTGTGAAAGCTATATTGAGGATGTAATCCTTTAAGGCCCAGGATTGGAAGGCTTTCATCCTTAATTTCTTTTACAAATAGTACTAACTAATGGTTGGTAACAATCTTTGGAAGTTAGTGAAAGATGATTTTTAGGATGGTTATGTTGATCATAGCCTATTAAAGACCACAATTGTTCTTACTCTGAAACTAGATCACTCAACCCATTTAAAAGAATTTTGCCCTATTAGTTTATGTAATATAGCCTATAAAGTGGTGTCTAAAGTCTTTATGGATAAACTAAATCCATTCCCACCAGAGTTAATAGGATATTTTCAAGGGAGTTCCATTCCAAGCAAGGGCACTATGGATCTAGTTTAGATATAGCTTCACACTAGCTAGGGGATTAAGATATAGTATACTTTATCACCTTATCTATTTGTTCTATGTATGGAGAGGTTGGCCTTGCAAATCCATGAACTTAATTTTGTTAATAGTTGGAGATCCATTTCCCTTTCACGAGGTAGGTCTTCCTTATCATATCTCCTTTTTGCTGACGATTTTCTTTTGTAGGGTTGACAAAGAGTAGGTGTGTGTAGTGGAAGCCATTCTCACCACATTTAGCATAACATCTGGTCTACGAATGAACTTGTAGAAATCAATATTCATTTGTTCTTATAGGATGGATAGGGTCATTTGTAGAAATTTAGAGAATATCTTAGGCATCAAAGTGTGCACTGTTGTTAGGAAAGTACTTGGTCAAACATCATTTTATGGGAAGGCCTAAGAAGCATGATTTCACACATATTTTTTAGAAGATTCAAAGTCGTATCTCGTCTCGAAAAAGTCACATTATGAATTGTACGGGCAAAGTTTGTTTGGTTAAAAAAGTTGTTAACTCTTTTCCTATTTACTTTATGCACCCTAATGGATTTCATTGAGTATCTATGATATGATTGATAGACTTTGTTAATATTTTATTTGGTCCAAGGATGTGGTGTGGAATATGACTTCTTGGAAGGAACTCATTAAATCCAAGGAATATTTTGGAATAACAATTTAAGATTCGAAGCTACTAATATATCCTTGTTGAGAAAATCCATTTGGCAGTTACTAAAGGGAGTTGGAAAACCATGGGCGCAAGTTATTCAACACAAATACCTGGGTTTTGAGTCTACTATAGTAGCCAAACCTACTTAAGAGACATCATATACATGGTTGAGTATTCTTAAAGCTCTATCCCATTTCTATGATGAATTTAAGCCCAAGTTAAAGGTAGAAAATTCTTTAGTTTTCTTTTCTAACTAGTTGGACTTAAGCTCTGTTGCATGAGTTGTTCCCTTTATCAATATTTTGGATACTCAATTGACTGTCAAGGATTTATGGTTGGATGGGAATTAGAACCTGTTAGGATCACTCGAAGACCAGGTAACTCGAAAAGCACATTCAGGAGTTTCAGGAAGTATCAAAAGCTCAAGCTGTCCGTATTCAAAATACAGTCGAAAAAATGAGTCGAATCAAACCGAGAAGTGCTCGAAAGATGGAAATTACTGAAGGTTTCCAAGTAGTGAGTAGTTATCTCAGAACGGTTAACGAAAAATGGATCGAAGTGGAAAGAAAAAGAGTGGAACGAGCGGTTACGAGAGGTTACATTCTAAAACCACCTATTGAGCATAGTGGATGGCGGTTACCTTTCCATGACGCACATGCACTAAAATTAACCACCTTCATTTGACTCTATAAACACGAAGAAATATGTACTTTCAAGAGGTCGGAAATTTCATACTCACATTTCTGTAAGCACTCTCTGCCTGCGCATATGGCTTTCGTGCACGCATCTGCTGGGTATCAATTTCTTGACCACTTTTCTTTACTTTTTAGGAGTAGAATTAGCGTAGTTTTCTTAGTTTATCTCGTTTAAACCCACGTAGTTGTATTACTTCAGCATTGTAATTCTGGAACGTTATGTAAGTTGAACCATGGTTTGTATTTGCAAATATCTCAATTATTCATCCTGTTCATCTTTACATTTATATATCTGGAAATTATTGCTTGTTAATTATTGAAGAATCTTTAGAAACAAGTAATCACTAAATCTTCCTACTACTCCTCTTCTCGTTTTATAAGACTAAAACTCAGAAACATCACATATCTAAATTGAAACGTTTTTCGTGCTAGTCTAAATAAAAAGAGCCCATAAAACTTAATTCCACTGTAAACAAATTGGCACGCCCAGTGGGACCCGTTTAATTTAGAACATAATTGGACTAGTTTTGGGTATGTATGTTGCATGAGACTTAGGAGTGGAAGAACAATGTCTACGTCTAATAGAGAAACAGGCACTAACAACAATAATCACGTAGATGTAGAACAAGCAAATTCTAATCCTGATAATGTGACTAATGTAACCAGGGGGGCAACGTCTTCATCCCCTGTGTTACTCGAAAACACAGCTAGGCAAACAAATGTTACTCAGGAACTAGCGAATGTCACTAGAGAGTATCCCTGGGGTATGCCACAGAATTGGCGAAATACTCAACCTGTGCATGTCGAAATGCCAATACCGCTAATAGGACCCAATTCACAAATGCATGTATCCCCACATGGTTATAATCCTGGGCCGAATGGCATGGGTTTTGTTATGCAAGACCCGTATCAGCATATAGGAACAAGTCAGGAGGGTTCTTTGATTCGACCAGGGAGTTATATACCTACGGGTATTAGTAACCAAGCCATGATGGCTCTTCGACAACAAATGGACCACAGTAATCATGACATGGTCAATTTGCTGTCAACACAAATGCATAATATTATGACTCCTCTGTATGAATTGATAAATAAAATTGGAGATAAATTAGGTGAGGGGTCACCTTCGAGAGCCATGAGTGGAAATCTGAATGAGATGGAAAATCCTGGGGGGCATGAGAATTTTCACCGGAACGTAGTTCGACCTAATAAAAACCCACAAGATGACTTAGACCAAATGGTAGAGAGGATACTCAATAGACATGGATTCGATATAGGTCGAAATGAACGTCCATATTTTGTGTCAGCCTTCCCTGATTATATCACACAGGTAGAACTACCCCGTGGAGTAAAAGTCCCAAAATTATCGAAATTCGCGGGAGAATTAACTGAGTCAACAGTGGAACATATAGCTAGGTACGGGGTTGAATGTGGGGATTTAGCAAATAATGAATATTTGAAAATGAAATATTTCCCTAGTTCATTAACCAAACATGCTTTTACATGGTTTACCACTTTGCCTCCTAATTCGATACATACTTGGGTACAGTTAGAGGGTAGTTTTCATGAGCATTTCTTTAGAGAAGAAACGAAGGTTAGTATAGTCGATCTAATGAACATTAAAAGACAAAATAATGAAACGTTAGATGACTATTTAAATAGGTTCAGGCAATTGAAATCTCGATGCTATACTAATATACCTGAACATGAATTAGTTAGAATTGCAGCAACAGGATTAGATTTTTTGATACGCAAGAAATTAGTAAATGGACAATTGAGGGACATGGCCCAACTTGCTGAGAAGGTGAGAAGGATCGAACAAATTAAATGGGAAAAAGAAAGTAGCGTATTTAGAAAATTCTGATTTTAGTGAAGATTCTAACTGTGAAGCTTCGAGTGAAGATTTTGAGATTAATTTAGCAGAACTACGTCCCGGACCTACATACCAGTGTCAAATGCTAAAACCAGGGGGTAATATGGAAGGGAATTCGAATAAGAAATACAGTTTTGATATAACCAAAGCAGAAAAAATATTTGACATCTTATTAAAAGATAAGCAAATTATTCTTCCAGAAAATCACAAGATTCCACCATTCGAGCAAAGAAAAGGAAAGAAGTTCTGTAAACACCATAACATGTATGGCCACTGGACTAATAATTGTGTACGTTTCAGGGATTTGATCGAAAAGGCGATTACTGATGGTCGTCTTACATTCGAAGGAAAAGACATGAAAGTTGACACAGACCCATTCGCTGCTCATACTGGATATGCCGAACCAGTCTCTATGGGGGTCAACATGGTGGATGTTACTGTGGAAGAGGGTGAAAACATCGAGCCTATCTCTGATGAGAAACTCGAAGAGTTAATGGAGGATCTTGCCAAGGAGCAAGAACTCATTTACCCAAAGGAAAGAGTCGAGAAATCATACAATAAGAGAGTCAAAGCACGTAGTTTTCGAGTTGGTGACTTGGTGTTAAAAGTGATTCTTCCCATGGATCAAAAAGTCTCGACACTTTGGGAAGTGGTCTCCTAATTGGGAAGGTCCCTTTATAATCGAGCAAGCATATTCGAAAAATGCATACGTGATTAAAGAAATCGATTCGAATGTGAACAAAGTTATAAATGGAAAATATTTGAAACACTTTCATGAGAGAGCAGAATGTTAAATAGTTGTTCGTTACAAGCCAAAGAGAAATTCAAAAAATCAAGATTGAAAAATCTAATTATTACAAAGCTTGGACTTGAAATCTTTAAAAGCCTTATAAGCCTCATCCAAGCTTTGCCTTCGAGCAACACATTGACTCTCCAGATGTTTCTTGTGCTCCAAAGTTTTGGCCAGTCTCGAAGAGATAACCTTGCTTTCTTCTTTTAAGTTCTTCTGACGTTGCACAACGTCTTGACTTTGAGTCTTCAAAGCGGCCTGTTTCGAGCGAAGAGTATTCAACTCATGCTGCAAGGCTTCAATGGACGCTGTGCAATCTACTTCTTCCTGTTGTAACTTCTTTAAAACAAGGATCATCTCCTCAGTAGCTTTCCGAACGGAGATTAGATCTTCGCGGAGCTCTTCGAGTTTAGCACGATCTCCCTCGCTTTCAACTTCAATCTGAGCCACTTCCTGGAAAGTGGTAGCCCACTTCGATCGAAGATCTGAGGCAAGAGTATAAGACTGAGTAAACTCTTGTAGCTCGATATGGATTGCAAGAGGAAGGTCAGAGAAGGCAAGCAAGTCTTCGACCATCTGCTCGACTTCGACTTTGAAGGTTGGTTCTAGGAGGGCTTGATCCAAGTCCCAACTACAAAAATGAAGGCTGGTGAAAAGATGAACATGTTGAGATGCCCCAGGAACAAGAGGTATATCTCTCGACATTTCTCGAGAAGAGTCAATGTGGATGATTTCGACATCCTATGATGAGCAAATATCTAGAAAAATCAAGAAAGAAGGAAAGGTGATCGAAATCAAAATAAAAATACCTTGGGAACCGACTTCATCGCATCCTTAAGAAGTTTCTCACTGGAAGGCTTTTGAGTTTTCTTGGAAGAAGGGATCACTAGTTTTCCCTTCCCTTTATCTGGCTTTTTTGTGGTCGAAACCTAAGATGGGAAGACACATCTTTATAGTCAAGTTGGTTTCCATGCTGATACTCGAAATAACAAATAACAGAATACTGAGGCAAGTTTACTTACAGTTTTGGTGCTGCCCGAGTCCACTTTTTGTTTTTTCAAGGTTCCAATACTCTGAAATTTAAGGATCGAGATAGGTTTTCATCGAAGAAATATAAAGTCACTATTTGAAGCCATTCGATGAGGATTCAAAAATAACTCTCGATAGGAATTCAAATCTCTCTGGGTAGTGTTGAGATTTCCGTTGAAGTACTTTTATTTATAATTATAGATTAAGTTACTTCCCTCAACGGACTCAAACACGGCAAGTGTACCGGCCGTACAAGTAGTAAAAATATCGTATCCACAGGGATTAGAAGGTAATATAAGCATTTATTGACTATTCGTAACTAAAGAATAATTCCAATTTCATAGTTTGTGCAGTGAATGCAAAGTTGTGACTATTGGAATGAAAGCTGTAAATAAATATTGTTTTATGAGTGGAAAAGGTAAGGAATGGTATTGTGGTATTGTGAGGTTGTGGGGGTCAGATTTCACCGAATGTAACACTAATGTATCCTTAATCTCTTGTTACATTCATTGTTCAGTCAACCATAAATTTACTCAGACCTAATTCCTTAGAGAAAGAGCCTAGGTGCAAAATATTGAATATCAATCCCTTGAGTACTCAATACCTCCACCTGCATTACTGGTTAGGGTTTTAAGACTACTAATGGGTCAAGCCCTATCCCTAGATACAATTCCCACTAGGCATATGTTCAAAACTAGTTTCAAGGATATTTTCCAATACTCAATGAAACCTTAAATCATGCAAAGGGTGATCAAGCCAAAGCAAGCATTAAGCATAGAATCATACACAACAAGGAATGAAACAAAACATATATATCATTAAACACAAAGGGATTACAATAGAGTTTGTTGGTTACATCAAAACCCCAATACAATGGATAGAACCTCTCAAAACAAAGAGGGGAAAACTAAAATAGAGATGGAAGAGGAAAGGAAGAACCGAAGGAAAGACCCACACACGAACGGCTTCAAGCTCCGAGAATCCCTTCTACAGCTCCCAAAACGCGCCCAATGTGTGAATGAGGGAGAAAACCCTCGAAATTTTCCTTTTATGCAGCCCGAGGAGACAGATTAGGGTTATTGCGCCCGGCGCGTTACACTTCGCGCCCGGCGCGGGCTTCCCTGATGCTCAATGTGCTCTCGGCCTTGAATTGCGCCCGGCGCAATTATAAATTGCGCCCGGCGCGAGGTTCCCAAAGGCTGAGAGTATTCTATTTTATGCCCGCCCGGCGAGATTAATACGGCGCCTGGCGCGGTTGCCTGCTCTGCTCCTTAATTCTTTTGTTTTCCACTCCTTTAACCCTTTTTTTCCTCAATTCTCTACTTGAATACCTGCATATACAAAAGAAACCAAAATGAGAACAATTATATGCAATGATACAAAGAATGGAAGAATTTGATCATTAAATCTTGTATAAGTCTCATCCAAAAAGAGGTAAAATTGAGACTTAACAACTCCCCCAAACTTAGAACCTTGCTTGTCCTCAAGCAAAAGGTAATTAATCAAGCAGATAACAAGCAATGCATGTGTGTCAAATTCCTTATTCTTGGTTCACTTACAATTTCATTTCACAAGCATGAACCTTAAACGAATTTTCAGCCACAATTATTGCAATGGAACATGACAATGTGCAAACAAAGGTTTCAAAAGAGATCAAAGAGCTGAGAAGAGTAATGACTATCTATGTATGCATCCTCACTAGGAAAATGTTTCTCTCTATGCGCACTAGTGTATCAGGGTGAGT
The DNA here is from genome assembly GCF_000230855.2 of Cajanus cajan. Taxonomy (NCBI): domain Eukaryota; kingdom Viridiplantae; phylum Streptophyta; class Magnoliopsida; order Fabales; family Fabaceae; genus Cajanus; species Cajanus cajan. Next base: position 937,945 of record NC_138523.1, read on the forward strand.
GTTTCTCTCTAGTCTACTACTCACGCCACATAATTCAACTTTGCTCTTCGTTTCCAAATGAAACCAATGGTAATACACATGCAGGCACTTATCACAAGGGCTTTATTAAGGCAATTTAAGGTAATTAGGGTCAAGCATAGCGGTTTCATGGTTTTTCAAGGAATAAGGGTGCTATAGCTTAAGAGAGTACTTAAAATTTCTTCAATAATTTCTTTCTCCATACCCCAATGTATCATTTTAGCACAGGCCCTCGACCAATTCCAGCCATTAGCCTTTATATGATGCATCTGTACACTTTTGCATCTTATTTCAAATAATTTTTTTTTTTTTTTTTTTTTTTTTTTTTTTTTTTTTTTTACTGACCACATACTTCTTCTTTCTCAAATTTCTTCATTCTTCAACTCCCCCAAACTTATTTGATGTCATCAATATACTCTCTTAACCAAAACAAGGATTTAAGGTTAATTTTTTTCAAAGTTGGGATAAGTGGAAGGTTGAGTGTTTAAGCTTAGGAAGATATGGGTCAAAAGAAAAATAAATATGGCTTTTTGGCTTAGATGGTTATCAAAATATAGAAATGCCTTGATCATGTAAATACACTACACTAGCAAACCACCCGGGAAACTCAAGCAAAGTCTATCATGCAACATAAGTGTAGTTTCTCTCATCAGTATTTAGGCTCAGACCTCACTCGGTTGGCATCCACAGATTATCACACTCAGCTCAGTCTATGATCAACATTGAAACCCGTATGCAACTAATCATGAACTAAAGCTCTAATATGACTTGAAAATGTCTAAAGTACACACACCATAAACATTAAGCAAACCTCAATCCAAAATTGATCACATACAAAACAAGTATTCAACAAGATTAAAAACCATGCTCTAGCAGGATATTCAAAAAGATGTACCAACCAGAGTAATCCAAAAACAATTAAAATACTGAAAATAACAACAGAAAAATAAATTGCAAACAGAGGTGAACTAAGGTGAGCTTCATCTATTTCCATCAAATTTGGTCATCTTCCTCAGTAAGTGCTCAACCGCATCTGCATCAGCAGCTCCACTCCCCCACATTTAGAAGCCTGGTCCCCAGGCCAACCAGTATATGCCTGCAAGTCCTAGTAACCAGAAGTTGTGAAAGAGTATAATCATGAAGATCATGGTGAGCATAGTGTACAATGATGACCATACAATTATATCAAAAATGAAGAACAACCTTAGACCAAAATTAACCACAAAGAAACATGCTTGAAAACAGAGAAATATAGGTTCAGGAGAGTGCTCGCGCCGGGCGCAGCACAAACTCGCGCCGGGCGCCATATCAGTAAAAGGCCAACGAGGTTCAAATTCTGATACCGCGCCGGGCGCAGCACAAACTCGCGCCGGGCGTGGTACTCTGAAATGGTTACATTTTGCCTAAATTTGCTTTGAAGGGAGCATTGTAACCAACCAGAACCAGAATTACCTCATATCTCACACTCCAAACAAAGTATAGCCTATATTTACTCATTTCAAACATGATTCACACACTTAACAAATAACACAAACAATACATAACACAAACAACATATAACACAAAACATATTTACATATAAACAAACAAGTCACAAATAGCTATAAATACTCAATTTGCCATTCTAATCCCCGGCAACGGCGCCAAAAACTTGTTGAGATTTCCGTTGAAGTACTTTTATTTATAATTATAGATTAAGTTACTTCCCTCAACGGACTCAAACACGGCAAGTGTACCGGCCGTACAAGTAGTAAAAATATCGTATCCACAGGGATTAGAAGGTAATATAAGCATTTATTGACTATTCGTAACTAAAGAATAATTCCAATTTCATAGTTTGTGCAGTGAATGCAAAGTTGTGACTATTGGAATGAAAGCTGTAAATAAATATTGTTTTATGAGTGGAAAAGGTAAGGAATGGTATTGTGGTATTGTGAGGTTGTGGGGGTCAGATTTCACCGAATGTAACACTAATGTATCCTTAATCTCTTGTTACATTCATTGTTCAGTCAACCATAAATTTACTCAGACCTAATTCCTTAGAGAAAGAGCCTAGGTGCAAAATATTGAATATCAATCCCTTGAGTACTCAATACCTCCACCTGCATTACTGGTTAGGGTTTTAAGACTACTAATGGGTCAAGCCCTATCCCTAGATACAATTCCCACTAGGCATATGTTCAAAACTAGTTTCAAGGATATTTTCCAATACTCAATGAAACCTTAAATCATGCAAAGGGTGATCAAGCCAAAGCAAGCATTAAGCATAGAATCATACACAACAAGGAATGAAACAAAACATATATATCATTAAACACAAAGGGATTACAATAGAGTTTGTTGGTTACATCAAAACCCCAATACAATGGATAGAACCTCTCAAAACAAAGAGGGGAAAACTAAAATAGAGATGGAAGAGGAAAGGAAGAACCGAAGGAAAGACCCACACACGAACGGCTTCAAGCTCCGAGAATCCCTTCTACAGCTCCCAAAACGCGCCCAATGTGTGAATGAGGGAGAAAACCCTCGAAATTTTCCTTTTATGCAGCCCGAGGAGACAGATTAGGGTTATTGCGCCCGGCGCGTTACACTTCGCGCCCGGCGCGGGCTTCCCTGATGCTCAATGTGCTCTCGGCCTTGAATTGCGCCCGGCGCAATTATAAATTGCGCCCGGCGCGAGGTTCCCAAAGGCTGAGAGTATTCTATTTTATGCCCGCCCGGCGAGATTAATACGGCGCCTGGCGCGGTTGCCTGCTCTGCTCCTTAATTCTTTTGTTTTCCACTCCTTTAACCCTTTTTTTCCTCAATTCTCTACTTGAATACCTGCATATACAAAAGAAACCAAAATGAGAACAATTATATGCAATGATACAAAGAATGGAAGAATTTGATCATTAAATCTTGTATAAGTCTCATCCAAAAAGAGGTAAAATTGAGACTTAACAACTCCCCCAAACTTAGAACCTTGCTTGTCCTCAAGCAAAAGGTAATTAATCAAGCAGATAACAAGCAATGCATGTGTGTCAAATTCCTTATTCTTGGTTCACTTACAATTTCATTTCACAAGCATGAACCTTAAACGAATTTTCAGCCACAATTATTGCAATGGAACATGACAATGTGCAAACAAAGGTTTCAAAAGAGATCAAAGAGCTGAGAAGAGTAATGACTATCTATGTATGCATCCTCACTAGGAAAATGTTTCTCTCTATGCGCACTAGTGTATCAGGGTGAGTGTTTCTCTCTAGTCTACTACTCACGCCACATAATTCAACTTTGCTCTTCGTTTCCAAATGAAACCAATGGTAATACACATGCAGGCACTTATCACAAGGGCTTTATTAAGGCAATTTAAGGTAATTAGGGTCAAGCATAGCGGTTTCATGGTTTTTCAAGGAATAAGGGTGCTATAGCTTAAGAGAGTACTTAAAATTTCTTCAATAATTTCTTTCTCCATACCCCAATGTATCATTTTAGCACAGGCCCTCGACCAATTCCAGCCATTAGCCTTTATATGATGCATCTGTACACTTTTGCATCTTATTTCAAATAATTTTTTTTTTTTTTTTTTTTTTTTTTTTTTTTTTTTTTTTACTGACCACATACTTCTTCTTTCTCAAATTTCTTCATTCTTCAACTCCCCCAAACTTATTTGATGTCATCAATATACTCTCTTAACCAAAACAAGGATTTAAGGTTAATTTTTTTCAAAGTTGGGATAAGTGGAAGGTTGAGTGTTTAAGCTTAGGAAGATATGGGTCAAAAGAAAAATAAATATGGCTTTTTGGCTTAGATGGTTATCAAAATATAGAAATGCCTTGATCATGTAAATACACTACACTAGCAAACCACCCGGGAAACTCAAGCAAAGTCTATCATGCAACATAAGTGTAGTTTCTCTCATCAGTATTTAGGCTCAGACCTCACTCGGTTGGCATCCACAGATTATCACACTCAGCTCAGTCTATGATCAACATTGAAACCCGTATGCAACTAATCATGAACTAAAGCTCTAATATGACTTGAAAATGTCTAAAGTACACACACCATAAACATTAAGCAAACCTCAATCCAAAATTGATCACATACAAAACAAGTATTCAACAAGATTAAAAACCATGCTCTAGCAGGATATTCAAAAAGATGTACCAACCAGAGTAATCCAAAAACAATTAAAATACTGAAAATAACAACAGAAAAATAAATTGCAAACAGAGGTGAACTAAGGTGAGCTTCATCTATTTCCATCAAATTTGGTCATCTTCCTCAGTAAGTGCTCAACCGCATCTGCATCAGCAGCTCCACTCCCCCACATTTAGAAGCCTGGTCCCCAGGCCAACCAGTATATGCCTGCAAGTCCTAGTAACCAGAAGTTGTGAAAGAGTATAATCATGAAGATCATGGTGAGCATAGTGTACAATGATGACCATACAATTATATCAAAAATGAAGAACAACCTTAGACCAAAATTAACCACAAAGAAACATGCTTGAAAACAGAGAAATATAGGTTCAGGAGAGTGCTCGCGCCGGGCGCAGCACAAACTCGCGCCGGGCGCCATATCAGTAAAAGGCCAACGAGGTTCAAATTCTGATACCGCGCCGGGCGCAGCACAAACTCGCGCCGGGCGTGGTACTCTGAAATGGTTACATTTTGCCTAAATTTGCTTTGAAGGGAGCATTGTAACCAACCAGAACCAGAATTACCTCATATCTCACACTCCAAACAAAGTATAGCCTATATTTACTCATTTCAAACATGATTCACACACTTAACAAATAACACAAACAATACATAACACAAACAACATATAACACAAAACATATTTACATATAAACAAACAAGTCACAAATAGCTATAAATACTCAATTTGCCATTCTAATCCCCGGCAACGGCGCCAAAAACTTGTTGAGATTTCCGTTGAAGTACTTTTATTTATAATTATAGATTAAGTTACTTCCCTCAACGGACTCAAACACGGCAAGTGTACCGGCCGTACAAGTAGTAAAAATATCGTATCCACAGGGATTAGAAGGTAATATAAGCATTTATTGACTATTCGTAACTAAAGAATAATTCCAATTTCATAGTTTGTGCAGTGAATGCAAAGTTGTGACTATTGGAATGAAAGCTGTAAATAAATATTGTTTTATGAGTGGAAAAGGTAAGGAATGGTATTGTGGTATTGTGAGGTTGTGGGGGTCAGATTTCACCGAATGTAACACTAATGTATCCTTAATCTCTTGTTACATTCATTGTTCAGTCAACCATAAATTTACTCAGACCTAATTCCTTAGAGAAAGAGCCTAGGTGCAAAATATTGAATATCAATCCCTTGAGTACTCAATACCTCCACCTGCATTACTGGTTAGGGTTTTAAGACTACTAATGGGTCAAGCCCTATCCCTAGATACAATTCCCACTAGGCATATGTTCAAAACTAGTTTCAAGGATATTTTCCAATACTCAATGAAACCTTAAATCATGCAAAGGGTGATCAAGCCAAAGCAAGCATTAAGCATAGAATCATACACAACAAGGAATGAAACAAAACATATATATCATTAAACACAAAGGGATTACAATAGAGTTTGTTGGTTACATCAAAACCCCAATACAATGGATAGAACCTCTCAAAACAAAGAGGGGAAAACTAAAATAGAGATGGAAGAGGAAAGGAAGAACCGAAGGAAAGACCCACACACGAACGGCTTCAAGCTCCGAGAATCCCTTCTACAGCTCCCAAAACGCGCCCAATGTGTGAATGAGGGAGAAAACCCTCGAAATTTTCCTTTTATGCAGCCCGAGGAGACAGATTAGGGTTATTGCGCCCGGCGCGTTACACTTCGCGCCCGGCGCGGGCTTCCCTGATGCTCAATGTGCTCTCGGCCTTGAATTGCGCCCGGCGCAATTATAAATTGCGCCCGGCGCGAGGTTCCCAAAGGCTGAGAGTATTCTATTTTATGCCCGCCCGGCGAGATTAATACGGCGCCTGGCGCGGTTGCCTGCTCTGCTCCTTAATTCTTTTGTTTTCCACTCCTTTAACCCTTTTTTCCCTCAATTCTCTACTTGAATACCTGCATATACAAAAGAAACCAAAATGAGAACAATTATATGCAATGATACAAAGAATGGAAGAATTTGATCATTAAATCTTGTATAAGTCTCATCCAAAAAGAGGTAAAATTGAGACTTAACAGGTAGTATGTGCATCAAGATTGAATTCCTAGGGGGGCATTTGTTAGGATCACTCGAAGACCAGGTAACTCGAAAAGCACATTCAGGAGTTTCAGGAAGTATCAAAAGCTCAAGTTGTCCGTATTCAAAATACAGTCGAAAAAATGAGTCGAATCAAACCGAGAAGTGCTCGAAAGATGGAAATTACTGAAGGTTTCCAAGTAGTGAGTAGTTATCTCAGAACGGTTAACGAAAAATGGATCGAAGTGGAAAGAAAAAGAGTGGAACGAGCGGTTACGAGAGGTTACATTCTAAAACCACCTATTGAGCATAGTGGATGGCGGTTACCTTTCCATGACGCACATGCACTAAAATTAACCACCTTCATTTGACTCTATAAACACGAAGAAATATGTACTTTCAAGAGGTCGGAAATTTCATACTCACATTTCTGTAAGCACTCTCTGCCTGCGCATATGGCTTTCGTGCACGCATCTGCTGGGTATCAATTTCTTGACCACTTTTCTTTACTTTTTAGGAGTAGAATTAGCGTAGTTTTCTTAGTTTATCTCGTTTAAACCCACGTAGTTGTATTACTTCAGCATTGTAATTCTGGAACGTTATGTAAGTTGAACCATGGTTTGTATTTGCAAATATCTCAATTATTCATCCTGTTCATCTTTACATTTATACATCTGGAAATTATTGCTTGTTAATTATTGAAGAATCTTTAGAAACAAGTAATCACTAAATCTTCCTACTACTCCTCTTCTCGTTTTATAAGACTAAAACTCAGAAACATCACATATCTAAATTGAAACGTTTTTCGTGCTAGTCTAAATAAAAAGAGCCCATAAAACTTAATTCCACCGTAAACAGAACCTAAATCATATGTTTACTATCCAAATGATGTGCGTAGTAGGATTCTCAACACAACTATTCCTCGTGCTTTTGTCATGGAGAATGGATTTGTGTGATTAAGTGATAAATCTGACTCGTATTCAGCAAAACTTGGTTATCTATGGTTACTAAAATTGGAGAATTGTTATCCAAATGCAATCTGGAAGAGGATATGGGTTGCACCATTTCTTGAGAAACTGTTTTATCTTTTGGCAAATCGTGCATGATGCTTTATCAACTAATTTGAAAAGGTTTAAATGTCAGATTTTTGACTTGAGTAATTGCTCTCACTATTCAACACTTATCGAGGATGTTCTCCATATATGTTATGGGATTGTCTCCATTCTCATTAATTATGGACTCAAATTTGGATCTTCCTAATCTCTTCTAACTACTAAAAGTATCTTATTTTGGGTCAACATGATCTTGTCTCATAGGAATGTGCAATTGTTAACCTCAATCTCATAGTGGGCTTGACTTTGGCGAAATAATTTCTTTAATGATAAAAGATTAGAGCGGTTTCTTATGTTTGTAAGAGGATTTAGGAGTCATCCTTGGATTTCAACTTCTTTAGCAGGATCTCATGGTCTTTTTCCTCAACTTCTTGGTGTGTGTCATAATTCCCATTCATCAAGATTAATGTGAATGGGGGTTATCTTTCTCATTGTGATAACATGGATATTGATGGGATTTTATGTGATGTTGCTGGGAGGCAAATTGTTGGTTTCTCCAAGAATATAGGACAATGGGATCATGTGCTTTGAGTGCTTAGCTATAAAGTATGGACTTCTTATTGCAAGGGATCATAACTTTTATAAGGTAGCTTGTGAATCGAACAATTTGACTTTAGTTAATATTTTGAAATGCTGGCTTATCAAGGAGGTGAATGTACATGCTTATAGAGATATATTGTTTGAAATCAAGGATATCTTGATGATAGAGTAGGAGTGCACACTCATCTATTCTCCATCGGAGGCGAATGTTATCGCACATACTCTAACTGATTGGAGCTCACATTTCTGGAATAGGGATCAAACATGATTTATTCCTCATGATGGTGTTCTAGTTGCATGTAGGGGGGATATTATTTGCTTGTTATTTCTTAAGTTTTGTTTCTTTTTTTCTTTGCCTTTAATTTTCTACTAGTCAACAAAAATCTATCCATAATTTTAGAAAAATATATCAACAATATTAAATATAAAGTAGAAAGTGTGATATATTATTTACTTATTTCCATTTTTTTAGTGTGAACTTTCACAAATGTTAACATAAAATCATAATTAAGGATTACTTTTAACTTTCCTATTTGCCTTTATTTCAATTTTTTTAAATTCTCTTTCTACTTTTTAAATCATGACTTACCATACTGTGTTGAAATCTCAAAATCAAATCATAAAACTTCACATCTTTGTTGCAAATTTTTTGTATGTGTCATCACTATCAATCTATTTTTTTGTTGTGTAGAATGTAGTGATCTCTAAGGATAATAGTCATGTTTGAATGAATGTTCAATCATTTTTTTTTACCAAATGTGCTTACAATTTTAAATTTAAAAATTGTAATCACAAGTAATATTTAAATAATTATTAGGATATTATTTTTTCACTTCACTCGAGACACCAAAAATCTCAAGATCGATCCTACTTGAAGTGATTGGATGGCAAATCACATTAAGGAAGAGGGGGCGCTGCTAGTGAGGATGGTGGTATGGATTGCTAAGGAAGAGACATCGCCAATAAGTAGGGAATGTAGAGCAAGATTAGCGACGGATAATATATCCTATGCGGAAGGTGTACCATAATAATGTAAAATTAAGATTAATTTAAAGTTTAAAAATTATGATCCATTGTTGACCACCTTATCTCCCTAACCTGCATCCATATAAATTTGCAAATTTATCTTATCTCCCTTTTATCAAATGATTTTCAATTAATGTCCACTTAAAACATGATTTGCATTGCACGAAAGAGATAAAAGTTGTCCGATTGCAAAACCTAACCTATGGTGCCTCCTCAAGTTGCAAAATGTCAATGATTCATTAAAACATAGTTAAACACTATTACAAAAGCTGATTGTCAAAAAAAAAAAAAGAAAAACTATTACTAAAGCTTCAAGATCCAAATATGAAAGGTTTATAACACTTTGACAAGATCCAAATGTGGAAGTTTTATTTTATAACTTTTTGCAAAGATCCAAATGTACACTAAAAAGTTTGTATTCCAAGTTCCAACCCTGAAACATTTTACTTTCGTTCGTTTCCTTAATAGTGGAGACTCGAAAAGGGCTAATACTTTTTTAGTGTGCAGAGGTATCTACTCAGAATATTCCCAATTAAAAAATAATTATTTCAACTTAATTGAGGTAGGGAAAAGCTCTTACCTCATCGATCTACAAGAGTGATAAGTTGTGGAACCAAATGCATGACACCCAATTATTGCTTCTGCTAGCTCATCTTCCACAATCCATAATTAAGAGCCCCCAACTTGCCCTCTGCTTCGTATTATAGAGATATTGGTACTTTTTGTTTTCCTTTTTTCAAATTTTTTCCCCCTGGGATTGAACAATTGAAAAGCCTAATGCAATTAATTAACTTTCATCATTTATCTTTAACAGAGTTTTCATTTTTTTTTTCATATTGAACGTAGGCAATGACAATCTTAATAATGTTCCTTTACCTTAATTTGACGTAGACATCCCTCATATTTAAAAACAATCGTTGCTCTTTCTATGTCAATGATTAATCTTAAACGTATCATAAAAAATGTTATATATAATAATATAAAAAAATGTCATTACATGTATAAAATATGTAAACATATATTTATTTGACATATATAATTATATATAATTTTAATGTTAATTTTAAATGAAGTTTAATCATATATTCTTTATGTTACTATAACTTTTATTTTTCAATAAAAGGTTTAACGCATTAAACATTATTATAAAATTAAGGCACCCTAACAAGATTAGTACTTTAAAGTCTATTGATCCTCTGCAACACTCTATATATATATATATAAGAGGAAATAGTAAAAATAACATGGAGAAATTATACTAAAATTCATGTAAGAATCAATAAAAATCAAGGAATGACACAATAATAATAATAAAAAACTGCCAAATCAAAGAAGACAGAATAAGCCATCATTTATAAAAAAAATCTTATGCTTTAAAGAAAAAATCTTATGTTTTAAACCCTAAACCCTAAACATGTATAAATATGATAATGAAAAAAATGTATATACAAAATAAAGTGAGAGACAATATTGTCATCTATCACATATTTCAAGGAACAATTTAGATGTATCACCATATATAACTATATTTATATATATTTTTTAATAATATATTAATATCTATTGTATTATTGTATAATAATAAAAATAATTTTACGTGACAATTTTTATATTATTATAGGATAGGTGTGATAATGTTTTTGATTTTGCATTTCATATGATATCTCGTATTAGAACAGTGCCAACCTGTAACGATTATCTCACAGCCAAAGCAGGTTTTGGAATTCGGAATTCCTTATCCTTGGTTTTAAAGTTATTTTGTGTTTAATTTGAACACAGCTAATTAAAAGAGTTTCTTGACAGTTTTAAAGATTGGTCGCAAGTTTCAACCATATCCTGCCTACTATTTTCATCGTAATCTTGTAGGAATTGGCTACTGATACGTACGTAAACACCTACTTGAACACGTGCATGCATATACACTTACTATATTAATGCATTATTACTATATTATGCAATTTTACATTTCATATTAATTTAATAATTAAATTACTCCTTTAATCTCTCATTTTTCTCGATTAGTTTAATTTAGTCTTTCTCTATTAATTAAAAGATTTAATTTAGTTTCTTAATTTTAAAAATAGTGCAATATAATCATTTTCGTCCATTGAAACTAATAATATTTATCTTTTTTACACGTGATGATAATATATATATATATATATATATATATATATATATATATATATATATATATATATATCTTCTTTTTATTATAGCACATGTATAAAAAAAAAGTTAACATGTCTCAATTAAAAAAGAACTACATTGTTAACGGATGTTTGTTTTGGGGACTGCATGCAGGGTTGAATCTTATTCTTACACAAGTTGAACCAATCTTTGTTGGATAGGATAAAGGATCGATCCTGCATAGTGTGTCCATTTCATATCTTGATAGTATTAAAATTTTTTATTTATACAATTTTTTATTCTTAGTTAATTTAGTGTAATGGTAATTAAAGTATTTTTTTTTTTAACGAAAATGAGGTTGAAACTTCTAAATAAATAAAAAATTACTTTTATATATTATAAGAAATGTCACATACAATAATATATAAAATATCACTATAAATATAATATATGTAAGTATAAATTTATTTAATATATAATTACACATAATTTTAAAATTAATTTTTAATGAGATTCAATAATATATATTATCTGTCATTATAGTCTATATTAACAATTTTTAATATACCAATATATATTATATATAATATATATATATATATATAAATAATTTTTAATAATAAATATTATATTATAAGGTGTGTGGGGGTATATATGACAACTTTTTTGTAGTGTTACTTATGGAAGACTTCTATTCATTTTTGTAATTTTATTTTTCTTAAAAATAATTATTTATTAATTTTAATTAAATATGTTGTCTCTTAGTTTATCATTTCTTACCAAATTAAGTCTAAAAAAATGTTATATATAAATATTAAAAAAAACCTCATTTAAAGTTTACTCTAGATAACAAATATGTTAGGCCACCCCTCTATCTTGATGTGTTGAATGAAGTTTAATTAAACGATGAAGCTGCCAAAATCCATAGCAAGGACTAAATTATTCTTTCGAAACAGTAAAGGTAAGCATTCATTATCCCTTGCCAATTTCTAAAGCTTCTTCAAGTGCTTTCAAATTATTGGCTGATTTCAGCCCAATCATGGTTTTGAACAAGACAAGAATAACACTTATTGCTTCGTATATTGGCGGGGAAACGCTTAAGCACAAACCCATATCTATATATAATAATACCAATGGAAAAGATAAATGTATAATATGTAGGAATCTGTAATGATGTGTGGAATCTGAAGTGAAAACATCTATACAATAAAACAAAAAATAAAACTATTAAAACTGACTCGGCATTCCTGTGAATGCTTGGAAGAAGAAAAACTTCTTCCTATGCAAGAGTTTCACCTTCTATTTTGGTCAATAAACTTTTAGTGTTGTTAGTTTTATACGTAATTTATTACTACATGATCTTATCTGATCTCTCTTTAGTCATCATTATATTGAGTGTATATATTTTATAGATCTCAACTTTCTAAAATATCAAGCATTTGAATAATAATTTAATAAGAATGTATTAACGTACGGTATAAAAAAAAGTATACTACCATGAAATAGTGTATTTTCATATATATATAATTATTAATTTTAAAAATAAAATAATTATTTTAAAACCATACTTAGAAGGATTAATAATTAAATAACATAAAAATCTTTACATTATTAATGTATTTGTTTGAGTAGTGATTACATAGTATTTCACAAAAGGTCAACTATAGTATAGCTACTATGATTGTAAGGGCAAGATATTGATAGTCATCTTCAAATACTCCAAAACTTAGGTCAATATGAATATGAACATATAAGTAAAGAGTGAATCAGTGAATCATACATGATGCACGAGGACCTTTAAATAGCAAGTGGAATGAAAAAGATCATATTAGTTTGTTATAATGCATATTATGTCATGTGTGATGAGATTGCTCATAATGTGATGAGGATGGTTAAGGCATGACAAAGTCGATCATAAAGCAACTCATGGAAGATATATATTAAAATTAATATCTTTAAAATTTGTTTACATTAAAATAAAATCAAACATAATATGATTTATTTAATTGATAGAGAAGAGAGTAATGTTATCAACCCTGTTATATATTTTTTAGTCTTAATTTGTCCTTAAAAGTATGCGAGACAGTGAATTAACTACATGAGACAGTGAATTAACTACATCATAAAAGTCACGTTAGCTTTTTTTTTCTTCATGTGTTTTCTCTCAACAAAATTTGCGGTGTATTTCACACTATCTCAATTTGGTTCGAGATTACTGCATGGGTATTATTATAAGGTTTTATAAAATTTTGATAATCCTAATTCACTCTAGACAGCAAAACTCTCAATTATCTATTTAAATCAATCACATATTTTAAATTCAAACTCAAACTACTAATTTAAGTTATAACAACTCGTATAAGTTAATCAACACGCTAGTTGGTTATTGAACAATAATATAAATAAGTTTTAAACTATGGCATATGTTACTTCTTCAAATAATATATTAACTAAATTATTTAACACATTACAAAAAAAAGCTAAATTATTTATGAAATTAAATCAGTGTGATTTGGAAAACCACGTGTCCAGATTCCCCAGCAGAATCTCCTTGGCCTAGTCTGTAAATGCAAATAGGAACTTGGCGAATCTAGAGTGGAGAGGATCTTGGACTATTGTGGAGTTGTTCTGCACAGTGCAGGTGACAAAGAACGTGGTTTTAGTGGGACTATAAAATTGTGGAGCCAATTTATACACTAATAATTCTGAATTTTAGTGTGGATGATGTTAGCTACAAGGATGGCCAAAATTATGTTGCTCCCACTAATACACGATATCCCTTATAAAATACATTTCTTTGAGTTAATGGGATTGCACAGGAATGACCTTTGGTGAATGCCAAGTTTAATTGATTTCAATGGAAAAAAAAAAAGAGGCTTAATTCGTGGGTGGAGTGGGGGACACTACTGACTGCAAACCGTTTCAGATTAAGGACATTAATGGCCCTTAAGGCTCGCCTTAGTATACAGTCAATGGCCTAAAGTCTGTGTTTATATATGTAAATAGATTATCTGACATTTCTTAACATATTTTGTAGGATATTTGAGATTATCTGACATATATATTCTGGAATTTGAAGGATAATCTCATTATCATGGGCACCAGGATTTGGAAAGGAGAAATTGTACTTTAGAAAATATCTGATTTGTTGAGGGTGTTTTGATATCAGTAACTGTACGTCCACAGTTTGGGGGCAAGTAGGATGAGAGGCACTAAGATAAGGTTCATGAACAATACTTATAATTTCCTTTCCACAGTTTGGGGGCAAGTTGGATGAGAGGCGCTAATTAAGATAAGGTTCATGAGCTAGTATATATGTTATAAAAACTGTCAATTTTTTTATTAATAAAAAACATTATAAATGACAATAACAAGATTCATACCTAAAATCTTATATATATTATCATAATTTTTTACCATTTAGCATAAAAACTATGTAGAATCTCTGTCATGTGCTTAAAGAACTTAATAAGTTAATTATACTAATCACTTGTGCCAGACTATGTGGGTTCATGCAGAATCTTAATATATTTCATTCATAATGTATAACCTATATAACAGCAAGAATATAATCTCTCGTAACTGATAAAGAATTAATATTACTTTCCCTCCATACGCCTTATATATCAGCACTAATGGTAACCCTAAGTCAATGTTGCAATGAACACTAAGATTTGGAAAGCAGAAAGTTGAGAATCTTTTGTAACAGTATATATGTTTGGAAAATCTGATTTGCTAAGGGTGTTATGATTTCAGAAAGTGTCCTCAGTATGGGAAGAAGGATAAGAGGCACTACTGGGATAAAGTTCACCAACAATGTCTATAATTAATTTCCTTCACATGCATTGTGCTTTATCTAGAAATTAAATAAACAAACTAGCACTAAAAAATGTTTATATTTTCTAAGCAAATATTAATTTTTTTAATTATATTATTAACGTGAAATATTCATATATTTTATCTTAACTAATTTTTATCAAGAAATTTGTCTAATTCACCTTTTGTGGATTTTTTCTCTTAGTCACATTTTCCCCATCTATAAAACTTAAACATGATCTTTATATAAGGAAATTAAATCTAATACTATTCATACTAACAACTTATTAGTTCAAATAGAAACGTTGATGTTATAATTTTTTTTTTCATTTAATTGTACGCTAGTAGTGTTTAATTTA
Source organism: Cajanus cajan (assembly GCF_000230855.2). Classification (NCBI taxonomy): domain Eukaryota; kingdom Viridiplantae; phylum Streptophyta; class Magnoliopsida; order Fabales; family Fabaceae; genus Cajanus; species Cajanus cajan. Next base: position 953,144 of record NC_138523.1, read on the forward strand.
TTATGTATTTGAGCTATTTATTTCATTCATATATATTTTTAATTATAATTAATTTATTACTTTACTTAATTAGATCATAAGTTAAATGTTGTAATTAACTCTTATCAATTCTTTAATTTGTAAATTTAGAGCTAGCTTAATTAAGCTTATTTATTTGACCCCAAAAGGTTCATCCATTTGGTCTTGTTTTTTCCTCTCATTTATGATAAGATGGCTCTGTCCTTTCATAAGAGTCACGGTACGACTTTCACACTTATGTCTTGCTTAATTTACTAATTTTAAGATAAGATCAACTTTACTTTAAACTAAGGTATATATATATATATATATATATATATATATATATATATATATATATATATATATATCCAATTAATTAGTACATATATATAACTCCTTCTTAGTGCTCACTTTCAACAGTGGAGCAGATAATTAATTGTCAATCTGTATAGCAATAACAGATCCTCTCTCCATAGGTCACATTTTCAATCAAATGTACTTTAATAATCAAAACAATATAATGCAATCCACTAAGCAATTCATTACGTTCCCTCTTCCTCTTTTCTTTTCTCTCAAATTAAAAACCATTTCTATTTATAATTATTTTTTAACTTGAATAATTTATTACAAGCTATAACTCTAATAAATTCTTTACAGAAGAGAAAAAATGTTTCTTCATCGTGTTTAATCCATTATCTGATCAATGGTCATTAATTGGCTAGCAGATCAAAATGGTGGCAAGCAAATTAGACATGTCATGGAACTGGGTTAGATAAAATGGCATTTGATTATATATATGTATATATACGTACACCCTTTTCTTATTTTTTTTTTTCTCATATCGTTTCTTGTATACTAAAGATGATATATATACCACGTGCTTTGTAAAATTGCACGCATGCAATATTATATTAATGCAGTTGACGTATATCTGTATAAAACGTTACTGCTAGTGCTAGGTAATGTTTGAATATATGATGCTTCAAATTGGACACGCAAATGCATATATAGCAGCTTAAGACTGATGAATGACAGTATGACCAGATTAGCATTATATGCATGCGTCAAAATAGAGACAGCGCTGAATTGTTTTTTCCTTAGTGTTGTCATGCATAAAGGTCACTGGGTGCCAGCCAAAGTGGGAGCTAGCCTGCTTAATTATTCTTCCCAAATCCTTCTCCTACTTTATATGCCTACATGTCATGCTTTAAATTACGCTTGCAATCGTGATTGTGATTGCGGTTGTGATTATTATGATTGTTGTGATTTATATTTATATTAAATATAAATAAATAATTTTATAATAATAAACATTAATTAGATTTTTTTCTTATTTTTTATTCTAAATTCTTTTATGCTTTTTTCTAAAATGTATCATGTATCTTTTAACACTTTAATCAATTATCATTAGTTATCATCTTCTGTTTTTTAACATTATATGTGATCAAATTTATTAAATTAGAAGATTAAAATTTGAATTTATGTATATTTTTTGATAAAAAAAAAAAAAAGTTGAATAAAAGGATGTAATAGATCTATTGTATTACAGAATTTTCATCAATTTAAAATCAAACTGTAATTATGGGTCATTGTAGTTCCAGAAAGTACCGTAACAAATTTTGCATACAGCAATTTAAAACCATATGCTATCCGTAAATGGCAGAATAACACGTATTTTTAGTGTAATCTGATGATGATTCCCATTTAACTAGCTAGATAAGTTAATGCTATCAGAGATTCGATTGAATGAGTAAAATTAAATATGATATCCTTATTAGATTTAAGTTCTATAAATAAATAAATAAAAGTTAAAAAAACTAAGTGGATAGTAGTTAAATGACATAATTATAAAAAAATAATTAAGTTACAATCAGCATAAATAGTTTATGGTATGCAAATCTAATAATTCTATTCTGAATGTAATATTTAGTTAGAGTATATATATATATATGATAATACTTTTTTGTAATACTATTTTTTTTCATATCTGTCTACTAGATCAATTATCTTATCTCGCAGTTTTCTCTTTTCATATCTTATATCCTTTTATTGTATAAAAATGTTATATAAATATACAATTTTCTTAATTGAATTCTTATTTGCTTTCTAGCTTATTCTTATTGTTGAAGTTGTAAACATGATACCATCAAATTGAACTTAATTCAATGATCAAATATAAATCTTGAAATTGTTTATTCCATTAGGCCGAAGAAAGTTAGTTCGAGAGGCAAGATTAAAAGGTGTTGATAAAAAAATATCTTAGATTCATATCCTTCTAGATAGGTAGCATTTTGTTATCACATAAATGGTAACTTGTAAAACGGTCAACAGAATTTTCTTTGTTTCTCTTTCCAAATTCCGGATTCGAAAGAATAATAACACTAAAAAATATTGTCATAGTAATACACACTTCATAATGATACAATATGTTAAAAATTAGTTTTATTTATACAATAAAAATAATATATGTTAGTATATTATTAAAAAATATAGATATAAACTATAGTGACACATAAAATATATTGTTAAATCTCATTTAAAGTTAATACTAAAATTATATATATCTATATGTCAAATAAAAATATATACCCATATATATTATACTTATAATGACACTTTTTATATGTCATTATATATACATTTGTTGTAGTGTAATTATTTTGGTCCAAATTAAATGATAATTGGATCTGCTACTTATTACATTTTTACACTCTACTGATTGGGATTGAATATTGTTCTATGTTTAAATAGATAGAAAGATTATATATATATTTTTTTAAAAAAAAGTAATTGTAGAAGGAAATGATATTAGTTATTCTCATAATTTAACTATTAAAAATAAAATTTAATGTAATGTTACTTGATGAATTCTTTTTTATTTCATTAAGTATCCTTATTTTTCTTCCACCAATTTGAGATATATAATAATTTATTGATTATTAATTCACCATTATCAAGTTTATCCTATTTTGCACGACCATTTTAAAATTTAATTAAGAAAGATTTAAAAATAAAATAATATTGCTAAATAATTAGTGTTGTAATCATGCATCTTAAAAAAGAACACACACACATACATATATATATATATATATATATATATATATATATATATATATATATATATATATATATTCATGATTAATAATCGGGATTATATTTATGAAATAATAATTAAGGGATTAAAAATTAGGAAAAATATTATAAAATAAAATATTAAATCAAAATACATTATCTCCATGTCTATATACTTGATACGGTTTGATAATATTCTAATATTTAAATTCAAATTTAGATTGTCAGACAATTTAGTTTAGGGGCTGGGTTTGTATAACATCAATTAATTTCTCAAAACTTCCTTTCAGTTTAACTGTTTTAACAATTTCATTTCTTCTTCATGATTTTCTTAATATGAATTGTCTTTTGGAAAATTAGATATTCCTATAAAAGAAAGTATTATAATCAATCATGATTAAAAATAATTAGTAATTTGAGAGGCCGGTAAAATTGACAATCAAAATTCGAATTCCACTAAATTAGGATTGTGAGAATTAGAGACAATTGAAGTTTAAACCCTAAATTGTCTTATTTCTTGAATACTCTTCGCTAGTTCTCAAAATTGAGGTAATCACTACAATAAAATGGACTTTTAGTGATATTTAATATGATTTTTAGTGGCAATAAAAATTGCTACAAATTTTTTTACCGGCATTTCACATATTAGCTATTGTATGGGCGTCGTTAAAATATTTACCGGCAAATGCTGGTAAAGACCCTCATAATGGTCGGGAAAAGTGTATAACTTTTTTTGTCATTTGTTACTAGCATTTAAAATTGTCGTTAAAAGTTTAAGAAAAGATTTATAATACTCTTTAATTATCTTATTTCTAGTCGATGTAAGACTTGTAAGATGAGTACAAATATTCTTTAGTTACCTTATTTCTAATTGATGTGGGACTTAGAAGATGAAGGTTATCTTCTAAGTATATATATTTTTAATTTTTTTAATTATCTTATCTCCTAAATACCAACTTAGAATAGTAAGTTATAGGTCTAACTCAACCTTATAAAACATACTTGTAAGGTGAGAGTTATCATTCACTTATATATTCTTTAATTATTTTATTTCTAGTCGATGTGGGACTTAAGTTTTTTCTAACAAATAATTGTTGCTAATAATAAATTTTGATGTAATGTAAATACATTTTTAGTGACCATTATATAATAGTCATTAATATTTTTATTAAATAATAAAATAGAGGCAATTAATTTATTGCTATTAAATAATTATCGGTAATACCAAATTTTGTTGTAGTGAATATAATTTTTCCACCGAAAATTGGTTGATTATATAATATACTTCTCATTTTAAATTCTTGTCAATATGGATGGATCACTCGGACCGTCATAGGATTGTTAATTAAGCATGGAATACATTGGTTGTGGGTTGTCCCATGTATATTTTGAAGCAAAAATTGAAGTTTGCTAAAATGGCCCTTTAAGTCTTGGAATGAGGAGGTTTTTGGGATGTTCACTTCAAGGTTGCCTATGCAAAGTCAACTCTAAAAGACATTCAACTATGTATGGGGGATGATCCTAGTTCAAGTAACCTTTTAGACTTGGAAACTAAAGCACAATTATAATTTCAACATGTATTAGATGTAGAAGAAACTTTTAGGAAGGAGAAAGCTCGTCTGAACTGATTCTCTAATTGAAATTGAAATACATATTTTTTTCACAATATGGTGAAATAGAAGGACATCAAAATACATGAGTTTTTTTTTTTTCAAGAAAGGGGAGCAATTATATTAGATTGCCCAAAGAACATTCAAAATCATGTGTTGCAGTATTACTTTTCTTTGTATGCTTTTGAGACTAGCTACTTTGGTAATGCTTTGATTCAAACTGTGGTGCCATCGTTAATTATGAAGGCTGATAATATTATGCTTACTAATATACTTATGTTTCTCTACAACTTTCATGTATAATATTGGTCGAAATCCATGGTTAATACATTGAACATGTGGATTAGAAATTTTATTTGGTCGGGTGATACTTTAGTGCACAAACCAGTTACAGTAACTTGGAAGCATGTTTGTAGGCCACTTAAGGAGGGGAGGGTTGGGCATAAGATCCTTAAATAAAGCAACTACTCTAAAGCTTGTTTGAGGTTTTTTGCATTCAGATTATTAGTGGGCTTTGTTCATACATGCTAGATTTTTGAAGCAATGTACTCTTATGTTAGGCTATATAAATATCATTCTATTGGCCTTCCTTATCGCGACATTGGTTGTCTATCAATGACAATACTGGATGGATTATTGATAACGGGAAGGATGTCAATTTTAGATTGATTCATGGTGCCTAGACACATTTATTGCTAATACTCTTGCCATTCATGTTGGGTTACAATGTCATGTACGTGCATTGGTTTCTTGTTTTGTTCAACACTTTGTTTGAATTATTCCATAGTTAATTCTTGTGAAAAAAAACACACACTAGAAGGAGGGGTTAAATAGTATGTATCAAAAACTCACATGTTTGTGTAGTGAAAATAAAATGACTTATCAGACAAAGCACTGGAGAAAATTTAGATGAAGTACCATAGATTTTTATACTGATTTGTTTCAATCATTCGAAATACGTCCAATTCTCAATCTAACTAGATTAAATTCCACTAACTTTCACAAAGTTACAAGTAGTCTTTTATCAAGTCACTTCTGGCTCAATCCTAAATAGTCTTTTACTTGTCTCTTCAAGCAACTACCCAAGTATTTTTTGAACAACAAGCCTCTCTAGGCTTAGCTCCAAGTATTCCTTCAACCAAACCTCTCTAGCTAGGCTTAACACTAAGCATTCTTTCACACAAGTCTCTTCAAGCTCAATACTAAATATTCTTTCACGCAAATCTCTCCGAGCTTAACCCTTATAACAAGGTAATAAATGATTATAGAATTGTTTTGTCTCTTTTAGACATGATGTAATCAACAAGGAAAACACATGTAATCTACAAAGAAATATATACAAGATTTACAATAGAATGCTTTTTTGTAATTTTCTGTGCTGTGTATTTTTGTATGTTTCTCTATACAAATTTCTCAATGTATATTGCTTTTATCGCTTCTGTTCTATATGTGTCACTCTTCTTTTGTTGTTTGAAGACTTGATCCTTTTATAGTAGCTTTAGAGAAGATGATTGTTAATTACGACAACTTTGAGTTGAACAATTATAATTTGCTTCACGAGTTGCTTCATCTGTTTTCTTTGTTGATCCTAGAGATTATCGTTGATACATTTAATACAAGCATTAAATGCCTTTAAGTAAAACGTGTATCTCTTATTTGATATAATAGACTACTTATCATCATTTCCTTCTAAAATGAGCATGGTAGAAGTTATGTCAGCGTAGAGTAGTTAAAGTCAACGTAGAGTAGTTTTTTGTAGAGCCTTTACCATGATATCCATGATTTTACTTTTTGCTTCTAACAATATTTTGTATTTTTCTTCTTTAACAGATTTTGAGAGTTCTAAAGTTTATTTCTTGTTCGATCTATTAAGGAATAAAACATTTAATGAAATTTAACGTTAGGTTCATCTGGAAGTATATCTTTAATACATAGAGATAGACTGTATGCTTTATTTGATTTTCTTCATCTTACAGATGATATATATATATATATATATATATATATATATATATATATATATATATATTTTCACATTTTGTTTGATATAGTATATCTTTGTAGATATTTAATTTTTCTTAGAAAGAAAATCTTTCGTTTGTTATCATTAAAACTTGAGGATTCAAAATTGTCTTTTGACTTAACAATCCTTAACAGACTTCATGTTTTGAGTTATGCCTTGTCACATATCTTTGTACCCCTTGTGGACATGAAAACACTCAGATTGTTTCTTAGGACATTCATGACAAATGGCGGCATTGTCTGTCACTTTTTTCACATATGCTTTTATTTCATTCCCATATTTATAAGGGGGAAATCAATGTGCACTCAAATTAGTTGGTTTTGGTTTAAAGCATGAGATTCTTTATAAGTGGTGGCCTATTCTACCTTCTTATGTTTGGGAGGTTTTTTTTTTTTTTTTTTTTTTCTCTCGTGATCGTTGTGGTTTACCTTCTTTTCATTTTTGTTGATTCTTATATGATTTTGGTATAGTACTCCCATGTTGTAACATCCCAAATTTTATTTAATGAAAAGAAATATTTTTTATGTATTTATTATGTGAATAAGTATTTTATTTATGTATTTTACTATTTACGTATACGTATTTTACTATTTATGTATACATATTTTTTACTATTTATGTATACGTATTTTACTATTTACGAATACGTATTTATGAATAGTATTTTACTATTCATATGAATAGTAATTTTGAAAAAAACGTAAGCGCTTACGCAAAACTCAAATTATTTGGATGAATAGTATTTTACTATTCATGAATAGTAATTATATTATTATTTTAATGAATAGTATTTTACTATGCAATTGCACAGTGAAGGGGCGGCTGAAACGTGGGCTGCGGATTCTTTCCGTTTCAAAATTTTAATTAATTTGAATATAATAATGAATAGTGCATAGTGCATAGTAATTTATAATATTATTTTAATGAATAGTGCATAGTGCATAGTAACTTCAAAAATTCTATAAATAGAGGCCTAAGGTTTTGAAAATTTAGAATTCTAGAGAGAAGGAAATTCTGGAGAAATAGAGAGAGAAAGTAAGAGAGAGAGAAGGAGAAAGAAAAGGAGGTTCTGCTCTAGTGCCTTGTTTAAGGAGAAAGAGGAAGAGATTCTGCCCTAATTCCGATTCCTTTTAAGGAAAGATAGAGAGGAGGAGATTCTGCCCAAATTTCTGTAAACCCAGGTAAGGGGGGAGTGGGAAACCTTGCTTGGGGGTGTAGAAATAATTGTTAAATAGTCTGTTTGTTGGATTGGCTCCCGATCCCTTGCCTGTTGTTTATTTCTTTGAATATGTATTATTGATGTGTTTTGTTTTATATCTTATTTATTTACATATTAGAATCTGTTATTTGAATGGAAGGCTAAGCCTCCTAAGTATTTATAAATTTGTAATCTATTATTTAAATGGAAGGCTGAGCCTCCTTATTATCTTATATTACCTTTTAAGCTTCCTACTTTACTTAAAAGATCTTAATATATTATTATTGAAAAAATATGATACCTAAGCAACCTCTGGACTGTTGGATTGTTGGACTGTTGGACTATTGGACTGTTTGGACTGTTGGACTGTTTGGACTGTTGGACTATTGGACTATTAAATTGGATTATTGAAATAATTCTTAATTATGAAATATGAATATGATATGTGTAACATGCTAAAGGTTGAGTCTGTGAATGTATGACATGCATCATATGCACATATTACTCCAGGTGTGCCGCTGAGGCCGCATACCCACGACTAACAAGGTGTACCTTTGGGTCACCCACGATATGCTAACGAGGTGTATGAACACCAATGATAGGTGTACCTTAGGGTCACCGACAATTGTATAGGTGTGCCTTCGGGTCACCAGTGATGAATTCTGCAACTTCCGTATGGCGCCACATGCATACATTAGTGAGTCAAGTCAAGAAAATCATTATACATAAGCATATATGTGAGATTGATTATATATGTGAATTATATTGCGTGTGTGTGTGCTATTTAACTTTTATTTCTATATCTGCAACTGAGTGAGAAGTTTCTCACTCCCTTGTCATTTTTGTGTATATTTAAATTATGATGCAGATAATTAGCATGAGGCTGAGGATGTTGGTGGTGAAGCTTAGGCTTCTGTTTGGGTTTCGCTCTGATAGGATGTGACATCGGGATTAGCTAGACTTATTGTTAAATTATTATTTTTTTTCTTTTGTAATTTTTATGTTATTTATGTTGAAAGTGTGTATTTTTGTCATATTATAATTTTACTAAAAGATTATAAGTTAATTCCTAACTAGGAGGCTCTGCCACCTTTACTGGGATTAATCTATAATCTTTATTTTATTATTTCTTGACAATTTGATACTTACAGTTAAAAATTATGAATGTGCATCTTTTACCCAATGATACTTGAGATAATTATTTTATATTAGACTAAGAAAGAATTTATATATAGATGGTTTATATCTATTGTAATTATGTTGGGGTAGAGGGTGTCACATTTAGTGGTATCAGAGCAAGTCGATTTTATCAACCGTGTGTGTTATGTGCTTATCATGACTCTGTTGTGTACTCTGACTATGTCTTGTTTGTTGTGTACTATGATGATGATGTTCGTCCTGTGTTGATATTGTTGAGTTTGAGATTGTTAAGTTAGTTTGTAATCAGAGGAATGATAATCATGATAGTGTTAGCCAACTCGAATTATTAGAACCTTGGATGGGAGGTGATATATTGAGTGTACTAAGAGTTTATGATTGGTGAAATTTCTGACATCTATAGTTGTAGCAGGTTGAATCTAAAGGTGGTTGTCTCTTTGGTGAGAGATCGAAATGATGTTAATTCCCTTAAGTGTTATTATTGGTATGTTAATTATTTATGGTTTAGGTAGCATGTGAGTTGTTTTGATTGAGAAAAGTAAGGAGAGACTTGAATGAGAAATTAAGTAGTGAATTTGGAAAAAGTTGAGGTATTTTGTGGCATTAGATATATTGATACATTATTGCTATTTGGTGTCGAAAATATTTTCATTATAGTTTGTTATGATAGTATGAGTATTATATCGACAAAATTTATATTTTGAGGTCTTTATGAAGAATATGGCTTTAGATATTATCTTTTCAATAGAACTAGGATAAGATGAAACAAAAATCTAGAACTTCAAGTTATGACTGCCTTGGTGATTAGAAATTTAGTAAGCATTGAATTTATTAGTGGTGATATTTGAATCTTTAGCTAAAGAGATGATCTCTTGGAAATCTTATGTCTTCATAAAGAGTTGTAGCTTATTCACTTAACTTTCGTTTGAGATAGGTTTGAAATCACTTGGATGAATACAACTCGGTTTGTCAGGTAGATATATGCTATCATGATATTTTGAGTTGTTAGGCATAAAAAATAGATTTAAACTAGATTGTCTAAGTATGAATTTGGATTGTATGAGGTGAGTATTTTAGACCATGAAATTTCTTGCGGAGGAAGATCTACTTAAGTTGTGCTTAAGTGAGAAATACTTGAGTCAATTAGTAAAATCAGGAGTCTTGTTTGATAGTTTATATGAAAATTCAGTGAGTAATTTTTTTTTTTTTTTAACAGCTGTTCATGGTTTAAACTGCTCTTACTATAAAAATTGCTTTTGCCTTCGTTTCTTTGGTTATTAAGATGTTTCAGTTCACTAGGTTGTTTCTTGCCTACCCTTGGAATCAACCGTAAGGATAATCTATATCAGGAATTCTTGAACCTGTGTATATTTTTTAACTACCCAAATCATTTCGTTGCTTACTTCTTTGAATTACTTACTATTACCTTTGATTGAATTGACTAGAAAGGAGTTACATTAGTATGGGATAACAATTGAGGAAGTAGTTTTCAAACTCTTAAGGAAAGATTGACTAGTGTTAATATTACTAGATTTTAGTAAGATTATTGTGATATATAAATATGTCTCTGAAAATAGGTTTAGGAAGAATATTGTGGCAAGAAGAAAAGATAGTAGCTTATGTTTCTAAGAAATTGAAAATTCATGAGAGAAATTACCTTACCCATAACCTTGTTAGCGACTTTGTCATTTATATAAAGATTTGGAGACACTAACTATATGATTCTATGGTTGAGGTATTTAGTGATCATAAGAACCTTAAATATATTTTGACCAAAGGGGTTGAATACGAGATAAAAGAAATAGTTCAAATTTCTTAAGGAGTAAAATTTTGATCTTATTATTTGGCTAAAGCCATTGTGGTGATTGATGTTTTGAGGAAATCTTTATCTTTCATTATGATTAGAGAGATGAATCTTTTTGGCTTAAATTAGAAATTTAAGTTTGGATTATAAGGTTACTTCTAGTATTGTGAGATTAAGTATGAATAGCGAATGGATTGTTGAAGAAAATTATAGGAGCATAATTAGTTGATTTATTTTGGTAACAAGTTATAAGGCTATAGGTTAAGGTGATGGATATGATTATGACTTGGGTGAAGATGAAATGGTGAAACTTGGGAACTGATATGGATACCGAGTGTACATTATGCTTAGGTACCTGATCTTTAGAATTGATCATAGAAGAGTTTGAATTGGTTGTAGATAGAGTAGTAAATTAGTGATCTGATATGTGTATCTAATGCTTAGGTGTTGATGTTGTGGCAAATATCTGGATTACCATGATAACCAAATTATTATTTTGATGATTTAAGGATTGAATTTGATTGCAGAATTTAGAAACTTATGCTTGATGTGTAAGATTACCCTAGTAGCATTGAATTATTTATGTTGGAAGTAACTATCAGATTAATAGATAAGATTAGAGGAACTAGGAGTTAGATCCTTTATTAGTGACCCAAATAAGCAAGAGATTAGAAAGGACACATTTGGATGTTTAGTTATAAAACTTGAAAGGACATAAGAGTACTCTTAACATTTATTTAGGAGTTACTAAAATGTATCAGAGTGGCGCAAGGGAAGCGTGATGGTCTAATATGGAAAGCAAAGTAAAGAACTTGAATCAAGGTATGGAGAGTGAGTTTAAATTTGGAGTGGATGGAGTTTTGAGATTTAAGGATAAGTTGTACATCAACAAGGTAGTGATGTTGCATAAGAATTAGAAGTAAGAATGCAAAGAATTTACCATTGCAAAAATTTCGGGGACGAAATTTCTAAAAGGAGGGGAGAATTGTAACATCCCAAATTTTATTTAATGAAAAGAAATATTTTTTATGTATTTATTATGTGAATAAGTATTTTATTTATGTATTTTACTATTTACGTATACGTATTTTACTATTTATGTATACATATTTTTTACTATTTATGTATACGTATTTTACTATTTACGAATACGTATTTATGAATAGTATTTTACTATTCATATGAATAGTAATTTTGAAAAAACGTAAGCGCTTACGCAAAACTCAAATTATTTGGATGAATAGTATTTTACTATTCATGAATAGTAATTATATTATTATTTTAATGAATAGTATTTTACTATGCAATTGCACAGTGAAGGGGCGGCTGAAACGTGGGCTGCGGATTCTTTCCGTTTCAAAATTTTAATTAATTTGAATATAATAATGAATAGTGCATAGTGCATAGTAATTTATAATATTATTTTAATGAATAGTGCATAGTGCATAGTAACTTCAAAAATTCTATAAATAGAGGCCTAAGGTTTTGAAAATTTAGAATTCTAGAGAGAAGGAAATTCTGGAGAAATAGAGAGAGAAAGTAAGAGAGAGAGAAGGAGAAAGAAAAGGAGGTTCTGCTCTAGTGCCTTGTTTAAGGAGAAAGAGGAAGAGATTCTGCCCTAATTCCGATTCCTTTTAAGGAAAGATAGAGAGGAGGAGATTCTGCCCAAATTTCTGTAAACCCAGGTAAGGGGGGAGTGGGAAACCTTGCTTGGGGGTGTAGAAATAATTGTTAAATAGTCTGTTTGTTGGATTGGCTCCCGATCCCTTGCCTGTTGTTTATTTCTTTGAATATGTATTATTGATGTGTTTTGTTTTATATCTTATTTATTTACATATTAGAATCTGTTATTTGAATGGAAGGCTAAGCCTCCTAAGTATTTATAAATTTGTAATCTATTATTTAAATGGAAGGCTGAGCCTCCTTATTATCTTATATTACCTTTTAAGCTTCCTACTTTACTTAAAAGATCTTAATATATTATTATTGAAAAAATATGATACCTAAGCAACCTCTGGACTGTTGGATTGTTGGACTGTTGGACTATTGGACTGTTTGGACTGTTGGACTGTTTGGACTGTTGGACTATTGGACTATTAAATTGGATTATTGAAATAATTCTTAATTATGAAATATGAATATGATATGTGTAACATGCTAAAGGTTGAGTCTGTGAATGTATGACATGCATCATATGCACATATTACTCCAGGTGTGCCGCTGAGGCCGCATACCCACGACTAACAAGGTGTACCTTTGGGTCACCCACGATATGCTAACGAGGTGTATGAACACCAATGATAGGTGTACCTTAGGGTCACCGACAATTGTATAGGTGTGCCTTCGGGTCACCAGTGATGAATTCTGCAACTTCCGTATGGCGCCACATGCATACATTAGTGAGTCAAGTCAAGAAAATCATTATACATAAGCATATATGTGAGATTGATTATATATGTGAATTATATTGCGTGTGTGTGTGCTATTTAACTTTTATTTCTATATCTGCAACTGAGTGAGAAGTTTCTCACTCCCTTGTCATTTTTGTGTATATTTAAATTATGATGCAGATAATTAGCATGAGGCTGAGGATGTTGGTGGTGAAGCTTAGGCTTCTGTTTGGGTTTCGCTCTGATAGGATGTGACATCGGGATTAGCTAGACTTATTGTTAAATTATTATTTTTTTTCTTTTGTAATTTTTATGTTATTTATGTTGAAAGTGTGTATTTTTGTCATATTATAATTTTACTAAAAGATTATAAGTTAATTCCTAACTAGGAGGCTCTGCCACCTTTACTGGGATTAATCTATAATCTTTATTTTATTATTTCTTGACAATTTGATACTTACAGTTAAAAATTATGAATGTGCATCTTTTACCCAATGATACTTGAGATAATTATTTTATATTAGACTAAGAAAGAATTTATATATAGATGGTTTATATCTATTGTAATTATGTTGGGGTAGAGGGTGTCACACATGTTATTGTTACTATTTTTTCTTTTTTAATGTGCTATAAATGATTGATAGACTTTAGAATGTCAACCTTGTTGGAATGCCTTAGTTCTATAGTGATGCTTAGCATACTAAACCTTTTATTGAAGAAGAAATTACTTCGATTAGTTTTTAGGTTTGACAATTGATTCTTTAAAATAAAAAGGTTTGACAATTGATCTCTCTCTTTGTTATTCTTACAATAGGGTTCACTTGTTCTTAAACAAATTTTTAGTGCAACATTTGACAATTGAAAGTTGACTCTTTAGTGTTGTTAGAATCAAACCAATGATTATATTGGTTAAAATACTGAATACATGAGTCATTGATTAAATTTGTATGTCACTGGAAAGAGTTTTGATATATGTGATGTTATTAATTTTTATTTGTATCATTATTTTACATTTTAATATTAAAATTATTATGTTTTCAATTTAGTCTTATAATAATTATATTATTTTTTGCCTTTAATTTTACAAAAAAGATTCAAATTGAAGAAATTGTATCCATGTCGTGAAGAAATTTTAAGAAAAACACATAATGAGGTTGAATTTGGAGCAAATTCCCAAGACATGATTGAGTACCGCATTGGTGATGCATTTATGGTGCACTTAAATGAACAGTAAGGGCAAGAATTTGGATGTCACCTGGTAAAATCCTAGAAAGAAATAATGTTTAACTTTGCTCATCACAAAGATGGAATATAACCAAAAATAGGACGGTTTCGCCGAGAATAATTGTAGGGCTTTAATGTTGATCGTAAAAGAACATACAAAATCTTTTGATCAAACCACATACAACATCCTTTGATAAAAAAACTGCACCCTTTAGGGAGTTGCTAAAGATTGAGGGGTTTCAATACATTCTTTTCTGTAAACTTATAAAAATTAAAAAAAATTACTTTAATTATAAAATAAATAATCCAAATTATATTTATAAAATGAAAATAAGATAAAATTATAGAGATTAAAATTATAAGATTTCAATAATGTTATAAAACATTAAAAAAATTAATAAATAATAAAAATAAAAAATTATTAAAATTACAATATAGAAATTCAAAAATTTAAGACAAAAGACAAAAATATATTTAAAAAATTATTAAAATTAAAATATAGAAATTTAAAAATTATAAGTGAAAAGACAAAAAATATACTTAAAAAATTATTATAATTAAACTATTTAAATATATATTAATATTATTACAAATAAAATTAGAATATATAAAATAAAAATAAAATGACTAATTAATTTAAAAATTTAAAGAATAAAATATCATAAATATTATTTAAATAAATTATCAAAAATATAAAATATAAAATAAAATTATAATTACAACTGTACCGGTACCCTCCCAAATAATATGGGTACTGTAGAATTTTTCTTTTGTTTTAGCATAACAGAATATCTATGGTAATCATACAATTAATTTCATGCACGTAAGTGTTAACGTGAACCGAACAAATGACATGTATATTGACTGCAGAAATCATATCCTTCATTAGATGATAACAGAATTACAATTTGTAAGGATAACGAAATAGATTCAGATGACTACACTACACTAGACTATGCTACGCTACGCTATGCTATGCTACACTAAAAAGGAAAAAAGAAAGGTGGTCAAGAAACCGTACCCAGCTATTCTTGTATGCACGTTAGCCTTATGCGCAGGCGAGGAGTGCGTGTGAGGTGTTGTAGGTGTGTGATTTTTGACCCTTTGCTACGAGCATGGCACTTCAATTTATAGAGATTTGGGAAAGATAATTGTATTTGACGTGCTCCGAAAACGCATAACTGCTCTAAACTTCCATATCGTGACTCATTTTTGGGCACGTCTTTTGATAACTCCTAGAACCGTTCAAAACTTCTCCAAACCGCGCTGCAGTCTTTGACACTTATCCCATGATTTACTTCAACCGCTCTTAAATCGTATCTCCTTTAAGTTCTTAATTCTGAGAGGTTGCGAAGTATGCTCGTGTACATCCGGATCCTTGGGATTTCGAGTGGGCAACGAAAAGTATACTTGAATATTTCCTGATTTTTCTCGTACTTTCAGAGATTGCGAAGCTGTGAGCCTCTTTCATGAGCAACATCTTTCCTGGTTTAAGGATTTCGAGAGTTTCACGAAAAACATTTTTGCATATTTCCTGATTCTCTTCAGGCTCTGTATGTCTCCTCTTCAGGAACTTTTTTGCCATTTTTCGATCACCCAAAATTTCGAGTACCCCTGTATTTCGAGTAACACCGAACTCATTTATTGATACTAACACTTTGATAAAAAAAATCATGTCCCTTGATCAAAAAATTTGCACCCACGCTTAGAACTTCTTTGGCCATGAAGAATATATTTTAGGGTTTTAATGTAAAAGACCTTTGATCGGAAAATCACTTAAAACATCTTTTGACTTAAAAATCACATAAAAAATCATGTACAACACCTTTGATCAAAAAATTGAACCCTCGACAAATCCAACAATTTTAAATCAATAATTATTATTTTTATTTTAAAACATAATAAACAAGGAGTTATACATAAATAATGTAGAATTTCAATAAAAATGAAAATTATTTAAAATGTTGATATAACTTCATTAAATGACGTGTATTTATTTTATTGCTACATCTAAGAACTCTCTAAAAGTACAGTAACAACTCTAAATAAATTTTATGAAAGTACAATAACCCCTCAATTTACAGTGTGATGGTAAATATTAAAAAAATTAAATAACTTTATTATGAAAAGTATAGAAATTTATAATTTTTTATAATTTAATTTGTTAATAAAATAATTTGTTTATAAATACTAGTAGACAGTAGCAGAACTTTGACAAAAAATTTGAGAATGCCAAATTATTATTTTTATATATGTAAAATTATAAATTAAAATTTTTATTAATTAAAAAATAGTAGAATTTCTTTTTTTATTCAATTTTTTTTGTTTTATTACAATTAATAATATGATAATATAAATATATATATATATATATATAAATATATATATATATATATATATAAATTAGGAAAGTTTGGGGGAGCCGTGGCTCCCCCTGTCATGCTTAAGGTCCGCCGATTAATTAGGAGAAAGTGTTAGGAAAAAGACATATATTTGGACCTTAAACATAATACTAATTTAATCAACATATATTTGGACCTTTAAGAAAGTTTTGGAGAGTCGTACTTCATCTTTATAATTAACATTTATTGATTCGATTAGTATTATGGTTGATCCTCGTGCTTGAAAGTCTTGAATTTGAATTTTGAATTAGATAAAAATATTAATTTTTTATTAAAAATAATAAATATAATAATTTAATAAATATAAAGATGAAGATCGTTATAAAAAAAAATACATGTTTATATATTAGAATGAATAAATTATAAGAATAAAAACAACTTTAAAAACAAGAACTGGGATGAGAAGGGCCAATGTGATTTTTATTTACATATCTCGCGATCCATATATAGTAAGAAATATCTCTCACTGAATTATGTGCAAAATTAAATAATTTATGCATTAATTAAAAAGTTAGATAACATAATTACGTTTTTCAATTTCATCTAAAATAATATATATTTTTTTATTATTCTTTATTAACACTTGATATTAAGAAAAAAAAATAATTAAAAGTAGAATCACAGTTAATAAAATAAATATAATAGATAATAATATTAAATAAGATAAAATTAATTAAAATTTATTTATATTTAAACCATTCATAATTGTTTTTTACTTATTTTTAATTGGGAAGGAAGTATGCGGCAAATGAAACCTTTGCAAATGCCATTAAAGAACTGCATTGGTAATTAGCCTCATTATCTCAAAATGTAACAAATTTATTTGTGGATGACACAGATAAGATGTTCCTTTAATCATTTCAATCAGTTAAGAGGCTGCTAAGAAATGTAATGGTCAACCCAACCACCCAATTAATTAGGAGTAAGTGTTAGGAAAAAGAAAGAACAAATCAATCAATGTATGTTGGAACCATAAGTTTGGTTTAACAGTGAAGGCAATGGTGAATATATAAAGATTCAAGTTCAATATTTTATCGTTATTATAATTTTCAAAAATACAAAATATTATCTCTAAATAATTTATTTTTCATTTATATAAAACTCAATTCATATTATCACATATATTAATTTTTTTAAACTAAAAATATATCTAATTAAAATGTATTATCTTAATTTAATAAAATTTATTAATTATAAACATGTATTTTATCTGATTACGAGAAAGAGAAATATTAAGTAGGAAAGAAAAATAGTATGTTACACACATTCTAGTTAGTTAGGAAATATGAGTATTAATTAGAAAAAGATGTAGTACAAGGATAGTTTTAGAACTAAAAAAATATATAAACAGGACAAACTTATTGTTATTAATTAAATTAATTATTTTTTTAATCTCAATGAAATAAGTAATTGAGTTGGCTAAATTATATTTTTGGTCATTAATCTTATTTTTTTAGATTTATTTTGATCATTTATTTTTTAGAATATTCATTTTGATCTTTTATGTAATAAATTTAGGTGAATTTAGTTATTTTAAATTCTTTTTTATCGATTTAAAACTTGAAATTTTTCTCATAAGATTTACTATTGAATGCACTTAAAGTTTAAACAAAATGTGTTATAAATATGGTAAAACTAAAAATTTTCAAAATAATATAATTTTATATTATTTTCTAATTGTTTATGTAATATAATTTTCACACGATTTTTACTATGCTTGTATCTTTTTAGATTATAACGTCAATTTTATTTCATAATTTTCATATAAGTGAATTTAATATTATAAATTTCAAGTCTTGAATCAATTAAAAAATAATTAAAATCATGTTGAAAAATTAAAAATGATCATTATTTTAAAAGGATCAAATTGATTCAAATAAAAAAGATAAAGAATGAAAATAAATATTTTAATAGATACATGACTAAAATATATCTAAAAATATAATTTAACTAATTAAATTTTATGTATAAAAGAAAAATTATTATTACTGTTGTTATTGTTGTAGTTGTTGTTATTATTATTAGATTTGAGAAGTTTGAATGAGCAGCCATGATAAGTACAATAATTAGATCCAAAACCATATCTTCCTCTTTGGATTTTGGTTGTTCATAACTATTATCACACCAAAATATCTACTTCTCAAACGAAAAAGACGTTTGATGGTCCATCATCTCACTCCTCATAAACAATTGAAGCATGTCTCGTTTCACTTTTATAGCCAACTTGTTTAAGCATAAAGATCCGAGTTAAGAAGTCCAATGCAAACAGACTTGTCTTAAAAACAAGCCTTAAGCGTGTGGTTCAGCAGTAGGAGTTGATCCACGTTTAAGCAAGGTCAGGGATTCAAATCCTTCCTTGTGTATGCAGTCGCGTTAAATCTTGAGGCTAACTATCCCACCCTTTGAGGTGCTTCCCTCGTAGCGAGGAGATTAGTCACTGCTATTGGCGGTGAATACTCCAGGAACGAACCTAAAAAAAAACAAGCCTTAAAGTCCATCAAAACCGAGTTATATCTAGGAGGCAATTTCAGCCAAGGATATTTATCCGTTTACATAGTTCGATAAAATTGATAATTTAAATTAAACAAATCAATTAAATTAGTTTAAATTTTGTTTTTTAATCAGATCGAATTCAAATTCGATCCAAATCAAATAAATATGATCTTGGTTTGTAGAATGAATTTGCATTTAACAAATTCAATAATTTGGTAATTAAAATAATTAAAATTATTAACACATTAATATTAGTTACATAATTCACTTCAAGAATTTGGTTTATATTTTAGAGATTACCTTAATTTTAAATGTTGGACTAATTTAATTTTAAATATTGGACTATTTTAATATTATATTTTTCTATATTACTCTTTTATTTATATTCGATGTTATTTATATTCTTTTAATAGTGAGATGTGTTCTCATTTGAGATTGGTCTAATGACAATCTCTCTGATGAGATTGGTGAGCCTTCTCTAGTTCGCAGGTTGGTCGCTCCAAGATAAGAGTAATACCTGCAAAAGAGACTTCAATGTTTAAGTTAGTCTTTGTAGATGTGAGTGTCTCATATTTATAATGCACGTACCTTGATGTTGATTAGGGTTTTTCTCCTTATGCTGATATCTTAGTTTGTTGAGATAAGATTGTGCACTTATCCTTTTATCTTGTTAGTTGGGGAATGGTCAATCTTTTGATCGATGTAGTGAGGTGACTTGAGGGATAACATGGTCATTATAAGTTGATGTGACTTTCTGATGTCATTGTCTCCTGATCGAGCTTGTTTACTTGGTCGAGCTTGGCTGAGTTTACTAACTTGGCCAGGTTGGTACAAGATGTATTTAAATTTGAGATAAAATAATATATTTTTATGTTTTTCTAAAAATAGAAATTTGACATAATTTTTCATTACTAATATCAATTAATCTGGAAGAACCAATTTATTGTCAATCAATTTGATTTAGTTCAGATTGCACAATAAAATTTGGAAAATTTGATCAAAATTAAATTAATCAAAATTGGTTTGGAATTTATTTTACTTCAAATATGAATCAAACCAATTCATGAACTTCCTTAATCTCAACCATGAACCTACCTCCATTTGGTTCATGGTGAAGAAGTTAACTAATAACTTTTATAAATGTGGTTCAATCATAAACCAATTATTTTAAATTGTAAATATATATTTATTAAAAAAACAAATGAACATTTCAGATTTAAGATTAATTTTCTTGTGATAATTTTTTTATTATTGTATTAATTTTAGTTCTTGTGATCTTGATTTTTCATTTAACGTCATGCACATTGAATTGGAGTTTGGTGACGTTGAAGCGAGGGAGGGTTTCATGGGAGTAGTTGTAGGAGAGGCAAGCAATAGTGACAACAAGGTGAAGGTCCTTAAGTTATTCATGAGGGAGAGGAAGAAGCACTCGTCAAAGGAGTTGGGATGGGAGGGGAACTTGGACCTAAGGACGTGGCAATAGAGCTTGAGGGTTTCAAGGTCAAAAAAAGAGTTGTAGATGGAGAAAATGTGACACATGGTCTTGGTGAGGTTGAAGGCGAGGATTCTAAGGGTCTTTTCCTCTTTGGTGGGGAGGGTCGTCGTGGAAGAAAGTTTAGTTGGTACACCCTATTGATAACCATACATGCATAATAGTTTACTTAGCTCACCTAGCCACCAACATAATATGAATTAAGATATTCCATAATTAAAGGATCATCCTTCTGTTATACATAATATTATGACTTGTTGTGCCTTTTATGTACACAAAGACCCATTTCACTACTTTCCATTGCCGCTTACTTGACTTGGACATGAACTTATAAACTTGACTTACAATATGTGCCAAATATGGTCTAGTACTAACCACAACATACATCAAATAACCAACTACATAGTCTACACTAGCATTAAGAACCTTTGACATGTACTCCACTTTCAATTCTGACTTTGGACACTAATACATAAAAAGTTTGCAGAGATTTTCTAATGGGTTATTCATTGACTTAACATTGATCATATCGAATTTTTCCAAAACCTTCTCAATGTAGTTTTGTGAAGAAAGCCATAGCCTCTTAGAACTCTTGTCTAGGAGACTTGTCGTGTTGTGCATGAAGATCCACTTCACCACTTCCTATTGTCACTTACTTGGCTTGCACATGAACTTATAGAATTGACTTATGACATGTGCCTAATATGGTCTAGTAAAAGCCACAACATACATCAAATAACCAACTACAATGACACAGAGAACCTTTGACATGTACTCCACTTCCTTATCTGTCTTTAGGCACTATTACATAAAAAGTTTGAAGTGATTTTCTAATAGATTATTCACTGACTTAGCATTTGTCATTCCAAATCTATCTAGAACTTTTGACTTAACATTTTCTTTTAGAACTTTTGTCCCTGTGTGTATCCATCCAAAAAGTCTTTTTGGCAAGACCTAAGTCCTTCATGTCAAACTCGTTGTCCAACATGGTTTTCAACTCATTAACATCACACACTCATATATTAACATCACACAAATGGTTAATAACAATCAACATATCATCAACATAAAGCAGAAAAAAATAAAAGTACCATCACCAGGATCTTCACATAAACACACTAGTTATATTCACGATGCTTATAACCAATTCAAAGCATATAGGAATCAAACTAGTTGTACCATTGTTTTGGCGATTGTTTTAACTTGTACAAAGACAATTTTACTTTATAATCCAACTGACTTGTCTAGTTTCACTGAATCCCTTTGGCTACTCTATATAAAAAAAATTTCTATAGATCACCATGAAGAAAAGTTGTCTTCATATCCATATGCTCCAAATGCATATCCTAGATGACTATTAAGGTTAATACTACCTTGATAGAAGTACGTCTCATGACTGGAGAAAAAAATCTCGTTATAATCAATCACCTTCTATTTTGAACACCCCTTTGTTACTAAATGAGCCTTGCACTCTTGCCTTTCTTTTTCCAATATTGGAGGCATGCTCTTATAGATCCATTTCACCTAGAGGCTCGTTTCCCTCAAGAAGTTCAACTAAGTCTTGTGTTTTGTAATTATGCGAAGATCCCATCTCTACATCATGACACCTATATATCTATCTTTTTCTTTACCTTTTATAGCATCTTGAAAGAAAGATATCATAAGCTAGTACAAAGTAGAAAATAAATGACGTCTTCAAATCCATATTAAGTGAGTGTCTAGCTTAATTGTGCAGTGTTCTTTATCTTTGGTAAAAGTATATTGCTTTTGTTCACTTGAATTATCAAGGTCAAGTGTTGGTGCATGTTCAAGTGTTGGACTATAATTTTTTCCCCTCTCAAAGTTCATTGACAATTTCTCAATGCTCATTTAAACCACCTTGAAGCTAGGGCAACTTTGTCTATCACGAGCATTGACACATTGGTTTGACCTATTTGCTTTAATGTAGATTGATCGTCAAAGATTGTGTCTTTGTTGATCATCACCTTCTTTTAATCTAGATCCCAAAATTTGAAACATTTCACACCTTTCGCATAATCTATAAAATTGCACCTTTCCAACTTGGATCAAGTTTATATCTTTCAATATTAGATATAGGCACAATAGTAGGGTACCAAAAAATTCTTAAATATCAAAATCAATCAGGTTACTTGTTCAAACCTTCATATATGCATAGGTTTACTCTATGTGTGTGATTCAATAGGTTCTCACTTAATAAACAATGATATTTAATTTCATTACATTAAATATTATAGACAAATATATGCATCTAGCAATGCATCATTACCGTCCAATGAAAGAGAATAAGCCAGTAATCCAATTTTAACCTTTCTGCAACCATAATTATCATAGAGTAATCTATTCATTCGTTCATGTCTTTAATTGAATACGAGACATAATAGTGTCATTCTTGTTAATTCTACTTATATGTTTCTTGATGCCCAAGTAAAATTCAAATACGAATAAGCCCAATATCCAAATTGACTCATTCTTGTATGAGCATACATATTTCACGTCTCACTTTATCGAGAAGCCCAAAACACATGCAAGAAGGACAAATCTTCTTTACATCTCTCACATGATTCATTGTAGGTCCAATTAACTAACTTTATAATCATCCCGATACAGATAATGTTTAATAACATCAAAGTCTACAACTCCTACATGCAAGAATTGTAGTGACTTTAAGTCAAAGGACTATTTTACTATGATCACCATGAGAAATACTTATGACACTTGCATAATGTATTATGAAGTCTTCTCATTGATAATGGGTTCATCCAATATAAATATCTACTTTCAATTTTATACATGTATGTTTAGCTTGTTGTCTCCATATCTATAACTTGTGAAATATGATCATCATTCAATTCATACAACAGTCTTAATATATTATTGTTGTCCTATTTAACAATAATACTCTTACAGATACTTTAAGAATAACATTTTTTTAGTAAAAAAATATCATAATTAAATTAAGGACATTATTATGTTTAATTAAAACATTGACATTAAGAATTAAATAATAAATGGTAAAATGTCATGTACATTAACTATCATATATCCAGATAAAATGTCACACATGACACAAACATTAACATTAACGGAGATATTCAATTAACTAGACTAACTTGTTTAGTAAAATGTCCACCGATTTCAAAGCCTAATTAGTTGGTGATTTACTCATTTCTTTTCTGTTAAAAAGATTCAAACTTCGAATGTAGGGACGAAAATATGCTTCAGAGCTTCCAGATCAGATGAGGGCCAGAATTTTTCTTTTTCTTTCTTTTTTTGGCACTAAAGGTATCATCATTAAGAAGGTTCATTTCCACTGTTCTAGGTGGAACCAATCGAGTTGTAGAGTGCACAATTCATTGAAAGGCTCTCATTTGAGTGGGGAACTTTGAAAAAAATTAATGTTTTAGACTAATAAGCAAATGCCATGGCTGCTCAATCTTGTTAGTGGAATTTGTATAAAATAGTGACAGAGACATTACCACTAGACCAAACCAAACATGCCATATAATGCCATAAAATATAAAAAAGGAGTGGGGTTAAGAAAAAGAAAGAAAAGTACTATATTGAGATCTTTGGCCAATTTTTATTTGTTGAATTACTAAAATCTAACTTTCTCTGAACCTAACTCCAACTTCTGATACATGCTCCCTCCAGGGATTAACCACAAAAAAATTAAATAATTTCTTAGCTATATAATATATGTGATCCAAAACATTCCATGAATTGGAAAGTTCCTCCAATAATTTGATGTGGAATTGGCTGATGTCATGAAAATTATCAACTACCTTATAATTTGTTAGTACACCGATGAGACACTAAACCCCACTAAGGAGTTTACAGTGAGAGCATTCAAATAATGACATCAGATAAAGTTATTACATATGAATTGCTCCAATCAATTAATTTGTATGGAAATGTCAACGAGATTCATATAATGGGACACTACCAAGAGCTTTCAAAGAACATACATTAACAGTTCTTCTTCTGTAGATTATCCAACTAAGACTAGTTCTACGGTCTGGTTCTTCCTAATTCATATGTAGTGGCTTATCATGTGGGAGTTTCATTATGATGCTGGGCTTCAAAGTCATCATGGACTTGATACTATTGACACCACCATGACGTGAATTTCATCATGAGACCTTCATAGATTACCGTGACCATACATTATTAAGTAGATAATTAACAACGTTATCAGGCTAGGTTTTTTCCTTATCAAAGATATTTCTGGAGACTAATTCCGCGCTCGCAATAATAGTACTACAGCTAATTCGAAAAGTTTTCTTATTCAGTGGAGATCGAACACAGAATTTTTTATTATATGAATCATCTCAGCAATGTTAGAGTGTAATGTGTCTATGTCAATCCTTCGAATTTATTCATACCAGTATATATTAGGGTTGTGTTATTTTTAGTTGGTTGAGTTTTTATTAGTATAATGAAAGTGGATAAATACAACAAAGTCTTGATTTTACCATTTCATTTCGCACCATTTTAGAACAAGAAATAGTCTATAATCAAAGTTGTATTTTTGTAATTTCATCATTTCCTTTCTAAATTCACAAAGTGAAAAAATAATATATATATATATATATATATATATATATATATATATATATATATGAGGGATTTCTTTATTCTAAGAATAAGTTTACCTAGACTTATTTCGTTCAATAATTCATGTTCTACATCAAATTTTAACGATTTAATGTATAGCTTACAAATTTTATAAAAATTTTAAAATCATTTGATACTTTATTTCATTAATTCAAATTGACGGATAATCATAAAATTATTTTTAAAAAATTGAATTAATGAAACGAAATATTAATAATTTTTAATTTTTTTTTTTAAATTTGCAGACTTAACCTATGTATTAAGAACTTTAATTTCAACGGTTGGATTGTTGAGATTTGATGTAAAACATGAGTTATTGAACGGAGTAAATTTAAATAAACTTAGTAAATAAATCTCTCCTCATATATATATATATAATTATTGATATAAACATGTAATTCAGATTTCGAGATTGCGAAGAGTAATGGATCTGCCCTGCATATATTCTTGCTTGATTATGATGATTAAGATGATAACATTACTGTTCATAAAATGACAACTACATTTGGAAAAGTATATTCTCATAAATAAAGCAGTGTTGGTTGATCGGAAAATGTTCACGATGCCTCATATTGTAATTGTTGTAAGATTTATTTATCAGTTTGTGAGCTAAATTAAATGAATATAGTACCGTATTATCAGTACATATAAGACAAAATTAAGGTACAAAATCATAAATGTTTGTCATACTTTTTTAATTAAATTAAAATTTTACTTCAATAACAATGTGAAATTCTAATTTTAATTAAAGAATAATATTAAAAGTACATATAATATTTTTTTTGACACAAAAGTACGTATAATATAACACCTAAATTTCTCCTTATACATAAATAAATTTCGTATTCCTTATAATTATTTTAACATTGAAAAAGTTTTAAGCTAATTTTTTTTTATAAAGATGATTATGCAGACAATAGAGAATTTTCAAGTTTGGCCCATTATATCACTGCCAATATTTTCCAATGATTTTATTTTCAAGATTCCCATTAGACTGTGCGTTACAATATTATGTTCAAACATATTATTGTCAACATTTTTCCTTTTGGTTCAATTTTTTGTCTAATAAATACCTTATTTTTATTTTCTTTTAAATATTTAAACCTCTAGCATTTGAATTATTTTTTAAAGATCAAAATCAAATCAAGAGTTGCGATATCTATTTTTATTTATTGTAGAAAATATTAAAGCAGTCGAAATGAATAAAAATAAAGTTTTTTCTATATTTATCTTAATTTCTCATCATTAGACTGATTCTAGTGATTTAGTTGTAATGTCTAATTTATTCATAGTCGGGAACTTTATAGAATTATTTACCTTAATAATAAGAGGTCCTTCGCTTAAATATGTATATATCAGTTGCCCTTTTCCTTTTCTTTTTTTTTTTCTTTCAAGATTTGTATAACTGGAACTGATTGATCAATCATGCTTCTAAATTCTAACATGCCTTTAACTCATTTGGAGCATTTATATATAACTGGTATAAGAATTTGTCTTCCTTATTAGAACTCCCTTAATGTTGGAAACATACAAATCTAACATATTGACTCAACTTCCTTTTGAATCGTTGCTCTTTATTCATCGAAGCTTTTCTCCCTCTTAAATCATTATCTAGCTTTCAATTGGAGCATATGAACCCAAGTTACCAGGTATTCAATACTTGTACTACTAACTGCCAAACATGATTACTAGAAGCTTGGAAACAACAGCCACTGGCATTACCAAGACAAGTATTTGGAAATTATACTCTTCACCCGACCCACACTAATATTCTCAAATCCTTTACCCTTTTATGTATTAT
Source organism: Cajanus cajan (assembly GCF_000230855.2). NCBI lineage: Eukaryota > Viridiplantae > Streptophyta > Magnoliopsida > Fabales > Fabaceae > Cajanus > Cajanus cajan. The sequence goes on from NC_138523.1 coordinate 980,449, forward strand.
ACTGATTTCTCCTTTCTTTCTATCAGCTAATAGCTGAATAATTTTCTCCATAAACACTTTTAAAAAATTTTAAAAAAAATCTATATTTTAAAATTAACTTTTCCACAATTAAAACTTAACTTTTAAAGAAACATAAGAAATTCTAGCCTGTGAATAAATTAATTTTAACTTTCCACTAAATACCCGTCTAAGTTACATCAAGAAAATGTAACACTAGGTGTCACTTAGTTGAATATTAGGTTCTAGAAAATATTCATATTGCTTGCTTACTGTCAATGCCATATTGTCATTGATCATTTTAATTATAAAATTTCTTATGAATGTTTGATTCAACTTATTTTAAAAAAAATAATCATGTTTTTATAAACTTCAAAAAAAATCCTTTAAAAAAGATTATTTCCTTCGATCCGATCTATTCTAGAGAAGCTCCTACCATCCAATCGCCTGTGCTCAATCTCTCTGAGCATGTGCAACCCTCACAAGATATCATCCAAGACTCGAAGTAACATAATTGTCAAGTAAACAGAAAATTTATAAATAAAAAAAATTAAAAAAAAAAAAAAAAAACGCTGTGTAATGTTATGGTGATTGAAGGTTAATATTCTTAACAAATATTGGGAAAAGTATGGCCCTGTAACCAACACCTAAAAATAACTACGATACAACAATCAGTTTGTAATGCAGCAGAACCTTGTACGTAGGAATATCACCTAAGAGCATGAGACCACCTGCTAAAAGTCTAACCACAGTTAAAACGAAACAATTTTTCATCATTGCCCAATTTGCAAAACAAATCTCCATCAGATAGTCTGTAGCTACAAACTTGATGTATGCTATACTGCATTTTTCTCAAATAGTCATTACTCAATTAAGCTGTTACCCACTCCAAATGTTAATACTAAATATCAGCAGCGTAAATCTGAGTTGAAAAACTGTCCCCAGTCGATTGATTGACCCATTCTTGCACAATCATGTAAATACCATGCTCAACATATAACCAAGAGTTACCACTTACTTTCAAATGCTCATTTTGTAAATCTTGCTTTGTATAGACTGAGATCAACGTACTCCACTGTCACCATTCTGCCATCAAAGCATCGTCCATGCAAACAATGTGCCGCTGAACAACAGGCTTCAGCCCTTCCATACTCCACAAAAATAGAACCCAGTTCAAATACATGACCATAAAGATCATTTTCCACATCCATGTCCTTCTGGGGACACACCAATTCTGAACTGGCATCTCGTTCAGAAAAGCCATCCTGAAATGCAGAAATTGTGTCTTTTGACTCCATATTGTCCCCCACCATCTTATTTTCTACATCCTCATCAATATCGTTAGCAACCATTTTATCATGAAATTCTGGCCCATCATCGGGTGTATCCTGTTGATCAGGACATTCTTGAATGATACTACAAGGTATGCTCCTACCGCCCACATCTTCAACTTCTGTCTCACTAACAATGTGTTCTCGACATGATTTATTGTCAAAAACTTCAGCATTTTCATCAAACTTAGCACTGCTACCACCATCAATTTTATCTCCTTCCAACTCTTTGTCATCATGGAATTCCTGCCCATTTGTTCCTTCAGATTTGGGGAAAGTAGCCTTGTCAGAAAAACTAGATTCTGTATTATTAGTAATACAGTTTCTGTCTTGAGAAACTTCAGAATCCACTTGGTCTATGACTTCACATTCTTTTAATTTGGTTGCTAAATTCTTGTCACTATTATGCTTGACTACATTAATTGATTTAACAGTCCCAAATCTGCAAGATAAAAAGTACTTCATACAATAAATGTTTATAAGTTATAAACTTCTAAATTGTGAATAATTCCAAAGGAAAAAATAAATACAAGCTTGATTTATGACCTTGCACATTCCAATCGTACATCATCCAAAATTTCTTCAATTCCCATGTCAGATAGAGACAAAATAGAGTCTGCTGCGAACTGTTCATGTTACACAAACAAAATTCAAAAAGTAATCATCAAAATATATAAAATCACTAACACTAATATTAAAAATAGAAACATCTATTTGACCCGAAGCATGTTGAGCAAGAGCCCAACCCAACAAAGATTTGAACAAGTCCAAAGCTCTTTTTCATATGAAAGACGACCAGGATCAAAATGTGGATTAAGTACAGGCAACTGGTCTGCTTGAAAATTGAAACTAAAAAACTGATTGAAATTGGATCAAGCCAAAGACCACAATCTAGAATGAATTAGGAACCCTTTTAGTGAATTGCTCTCTCAACTTCCCTCTGAATCAAGATGATTCAGATTCAATTATGAGAGGCAAGAACTCTAGTATATGCAGTATTTGCATTCGATCCATGGAATTCAAAATCTTCCTCTCCTACCCAATCTTCTAACACAGTTCCAAAACAGACCCTTCTCCCCACTTCTGTTATTTATTTCCCTCCTATTCACTGATTATTGTCTCAACTGCCTAACCGTCTATTTTGCTAGAACTGTGGTTAACAGTAACAGATGTTCTCTGATCTAATCCCTTACAGCCCCTCCATTCCTTCTAGACCTTCTTCATAGGAGGCCAAACAAAAACACATCATAATGCAATTTTCATTTTAACACTACAAGCATTAAAAATTGAACTCATATCAAATGAATCACTTTTTACCACAATTAAAATTCTTTTTACAGCTAACAGAGACACTTAAAAAAATAGAAAGGGAAAAAATGTCCACTGCAACTGAACGAAAATAATATAGCCAGTTAACCACATAAAAGCTAAATAAAAATTTTGTACCACATTTTTAATCTCTAGTACTTGTGTTGGCTTTCTGAGCAGTGACTTTGCATGGTCTGGAATCCCATAAGTTGGTGGTTCACCACCATTTTCCTGGAATATTTTTGTTCTTAAGAAAAAAATTGTGGATATAATTCAAAGGCAATCTGGGAATCATGTCCAAGAATCGAATAAGACTACAGGGTTGAGTAAATGGTGAAATTACCGAGGGTGATGCATCAGGCATAGCCTGAACAACTGTTAGTACTTCCCCTCCCAGCTTCATACCATTTAAACCCGCACAAGCTTTGATTGTAACAGAGTGGTCCACATACTGACACAATTTGCTAAAATCAGTGTTCAATAAAACAAAAAAGGAGACTACAACAGGAGAAAGAAAATAATACAAGTACCAAAACCCAACAAGAGTAAATAACAGTACACATATTGGCTTTCAGATTTTATTTTTTTCCATCTTAGAATTGAAAAGGATACTAAGAAGAAAAAATAACAGCTTTTGCAAGAGTTCATAACATAAGTTTTAGGAGAGAACCATAATATGCCCAAATTCATAAAAATTAATCAAATAACCAACCCATCAAGTTGTTTACATTTTGTACTTGAATTTAACTCTTTTAAAATGAGGGATGCACTTTAAAGGAAAAAGAGCTAAGTTATTGTTTAAGTCCACTAACTTGATTTTCTGATCAAATGTTATAACTCAGCACATTTTCCTTTATAGCACATTCCAAATTCTTAGCACATAATGGGCTTATCCTGCCAAAAGCCCACAAAATGGCTCAGCAAGTACTTTTTTCGAAGATGTGACAAACTAAGCTATACACATAAAATAAAACTACGAGAACATATGATAAACAAACCAAAAGCCAGCAGTTTAACTAAGTTAATTTTGATGAACTAGTTTGTCTGTTGGAATTACAAGGAATGATCAAATTGTTGATTTGTTTTCTCTAAAACCATTCAATTTGTTAAGAAAAAGGATCCACGAATCATCATCGTAATTGACAGAATCACTAAACTAGGGGAGAGAAAAGCTTCAAAAGGCAGAGACGTGGCTGTCTCTGCAGTGGAAGAAGATTTCTTACTCCAACACAACATTCCATCCCACCCTGGCAGGAGGAGTAAAAGTATTTCTTCTTTTCTTTGCATTGAATTTGTAAATACATTGATGAAAAGTACACAGCAGATAGAGGATTGTAGAAAATTTATATAGACAAAATTGAGAAGAAAAAAGTAATAAAAATGAAATCACAAAATACCTCACCAAAAACTCTCCATTTCTGATTTGTAATAGATAAGAATAAGAATTTACTAGTGGACCCATGAGCCATTTGGGCTTTGGTCAGATTGGTACATAGGCAGATAGGTGTAAATCAGACACTGCCATTGTACAAAAGATAAGAAAACTATTAAAAGATCAATAAGGAAGAAATGCAGCCTCACCTCGAGAAAAGCACATGATCCATTGACCTTGGTTTCAAAATGGTAAGCCTTCAAAGATCCAAACGCACCAGCAATCTCCATAAGCTAGAGAAGAAATTATAAAAAATATATAAGCCTTGATCACATGAAAGGTAATGCACATTTAGTAACTAGATGGAGCACCAAAAAACTAACTTAAAGATCACACAAAGTTCAATTTCAAAAAAGGACTGTATTTCTTAATAATTACCATCTCGGAAGAAAGATGATTCGAAATTCCACCAATGAAGATCTGCCACAACATAAAGATATAATCACTAGACAAACAATTAATTGAGCTAAGAATATAAAAGAAAGCATGTGATAATAATTAGCAAAGATAGTTGAATCACAATACCAAATAAAATTGACAACGTGTATGGGTTCCCTTACAAAGGTCAAAACCCAGAATACAGTTAAAGCTAGTAAGTCAAGAAACAATAACTGAACAGTCAACGTAACAGGCTAGAAGATCCTTCGAAGCCAAAAACAAGTTCTCCAAGAAATAGTACCAGGTTATTTTCTTGAAATGGCCCATGGTTACAAGTTTAACACAAGCAATAATTATAGCTAAAAAGCTAGACCAAGAAAGGATAAAGATATGAAATAAGCTCATTAGCTAAAAAAAAAAAATTAATTTAAACTAAAACAGTCAGATTAAGAAAAATGATCCCTTTAGCATTGAAGATATGTTCATTTTAAACATAAGTGATTAGCATGCAAAAACATGTCAAGAAAAAAGACATTTGTGAATGTGATACTCTAATAAATTAGGATGACGATAATAATAACAAGCCTTAACTTTTGGACTACGTGTGGTTTTGGTCCCCCAAGTGTTATTCAAGCCAATTAAGTCCCTCTATTAAGAAAATTTGGTTCCTTTATCAATTTTCTTTTACCTATAAAATCATCACACACTCATTTTCTACTCAATATGATCACAAGCTGAATCAATTAAATTGTTTTTAAACCTTGAACACAAAACTCATTAATGAACAAACCCAAATTAATAAAGAAATGTCTAACTTCTCCCTTTTCCAACCCTCATCTCAAATCCTAAAAAATCATTAGTTCACTAAATTTCTGACTTCTTAAACTAAAATTATTTCATGTCCCAACCCATCCCATCCCATCCCTTGCCCAGCCCTAGTAAGAAAATTTTGTAGAGTTCGGTGAAGCCGTAGACCCAAATTCAACAATATTCATTTTATTTATAACATGGAGCATCTTAGCTTAATTAGTCCAAAGTATATTCAAACGAGACAGACTAGCTGATGTTTTTCTCCAAAGCAGTTCCATGACAATGGGTTCATGAAATTTGTAATAAGCCTAAAGGGGGAGTTTATTGTTACCAGTATATCAGTACTCTACTGTCTTATCATCTTGCAATTTCTATCCCAACCATCCAACATGGGTATATATTAAAGCATACATGGGTCGTATTGCAGACTATTCACTTATCCTCCTCTATATGCTTCTCTTATAATAATTTTAAACAATTATATATCATTACATAAGAAATTAAATTAATATTTGAATATAATAAACTCGATCAAATATGTTTTGTATACATCTTTTACAGAATGCATACATAAACACATTTACCACAGTCAAACTTCACATTCCACTGAAACAGAATAATGAAGCCATGCAGAATGATTGTGTAAAGAGTTTGTGTGATTGAGTGATTCAACCATGCATATAAGAGAAAGGTGCAGGCTAAGTAGGAGTGTTCATCGGATCGGATTTACCTAACGAACCCGACAATGCAAACCCAACCAATTGAAATGGTTCATATCGGATTGGATATTGGTTCTTTTAACTTTAAATCCAAATCAAACTAATTATAATTGGTTTGGTTATTGGATTTATCTTTTCACCCAAACTAACCCGAACTAATCCAGTTGATTATTTTTAAATTTTTAGATTAATATATTTTAAACTAAAGCTTAAATTTTGCTTCAACTTTTATATTTTATTCTTTTTCATTTATTTAATTTTCTTATCAACGTATTAAATGTTATCAAATGACTCAATTTGGTTTGGTCATGTTTATTACGTAAATTTATTATATTTTAGGTAAAGAAATTAATGATTTATATAAAGTGATAACTATAAAAAAATTAAATATTTTAAAGAAAATAAATAATTAGTTATTATAAACTAGAGAATATTTCTATCTATATTAATATAAAATCAATAATAAGTGGAAATAAAAATTTGAAAAATATAATAATTATTTTTTAATCATGACCCAGTGGCCTGAATCAAACCAACCTGATTCTAATTGACTTGGTTGAGTTCAGATTGATCAAAAGAATTTTCAAATCTGAACCAAACCATAGTACCATACAATCAAATATAATTGGTTCAGATTTAATTTTACCCTAAACCTAAACCAATTCAAGCCGCATACACATATAAAAGTAAAATTATTGTTTTGCAGGCATACCTTGTGAGGTGAATCAATTACAACATCACTTATTGTGACAGCAGTATCATCCACTGCTCGCTCTGGTTCACCAGTCTGCATGAAAATAGCAATTGTCTGAAAACCTGCTACATGGATGATAACCACAATATACCTTAGAATAATAAAGCTAACAAAAGCATTAGCTTGCAATAATAATAACTTTTTGAGTCATAGAAGTAAGAAAAATTAAGATCAGTTGACATTAACCAAACTTTTTAGATAAAGAATGCGAGGAACACAAGTAACTGAACAAGCAAATGTGAAAACATAAAAGATCAGCCACCAATAGAAAATCCTGTGAACAACTTATATAAGAAATGAGCCAAATAAACTAAAATGAGTATCCGTCATCTAAGCAAGCACAATATTATACATTTAATTAAGGGAAGATATGGCTTTAGTTCCTATAATTTTGGTCAAACGTGATTAAGTTCCTTGTACTTTACTATTAATGCATTTGGTCCTCAAACTTTAAAAAATACATAGATTTAGTCCCTCTTAAAAAATAATGAATTCTTAAAGAAGAGGAACTTAATCCATGTGTTTTTTAGAGTTTGAGGACCAAGTTCATCAATATGGAAGTATAGGAAACATGGCCACGTTTGACTGAAAATACGGGTACTAAAAACACATTTTTCTGTTCAATTAATTTGTATTATTCTTTAGGGAAGCTGTTTCGTGTATACATACAATACATACATATCCTATGCTACATAAAAACCGCTTCTTCTTTCAGAGGTTAGAATCCAGAGAGGAACCCAAATATCAGAAACTGTCAAAGAACAGGATGCTTCTTTTTTTTTTTTTCCCAGGGGATTGAGGATAAAAGAAAAGGTAATTCAATTCAAGATGATTTTATCTTATAAATACTGCCAATTCACCAGTATTTACACATATCAAATCATAGAATATTATTCATAATCACATCAAATAATACCAAAAAACATAGCAAAAAAAAAAATATATCCCAAACAGTTAAATATTTTATTCTTTTAATGCAGTTCATGTGATGACTGAAGACCACCTTCACAGTATCAAAAGGGTCATTTAAATATAAAAATAAAATTAAATGAAGACATAAATTGAGGCCTCCATCTAAAAGAACCAAAATAATCCCATTTTTTGTTATGCAATTAAATAGTATGTGGCAACTCCCAGCAGAACAGTTCTGCTGCAAAATCAAGTGATCTTGTGATCATAAACAAAATGAACAGAATTACTATCAGACCGAATCACCCCTCAGCAATAAATTTATACAAGTATATTCAACCCACAAAGGATGCCATGTAAGGATCAAATACTAGAGAACTGCTTAAGACACTGTTCATTCCTTTAAGCTCGAGTAATACATAACATTAATGTATTAAAATTGACAACAGCAAGAAAAGAGCCATTTAGATTAATACGAGGACATACCCCTAATTTAGAAAGTTTCTACTTTAAGCAATGTCTGATGTATGTCAAGTGATAAATGTCAATGCACATAAAATTTTACGTGAAAGGGGATTAGATACCAAGTAAAGAATGGTGAATACACTTTGCCCTTTAATAGGTAAGATACACCATATCTAAATCAAGGATGACATGTTTTCAGCACGCAAAATAACCCAAATTTTCAAGCCTAGGGATATTGGAAATGAAGATAAATCAGGATCCCAAGGAAAAGTACAAAGCAGGCACTGGAACCGAGAGTGACATAAGAAACTCAGAAATAACTTGCAACCCATAGCACTTACATGCTGAACTCGATATAACAAACAAAGCATGAGATCATAAATAGCATTGTCAGAGCAGCCTAGAACAATAACCCTGAAACATTTGCCAGCTAAATCCTGGTAACGCATCAAACGTGCCAAAACACCTGGAAGTCTTCTTAATTAGGAGTCAGCTTCATCACCATCCAGAATGTGTATTACGAAATACCCCATATAAACATCCTATTTAAAAGATTCCAATACTAGGGTCAGAAAATATCTCATAAAATGGAACAAGCAGATCACTCCATGTGAATTAAAAAGCTCTTGAAGCTACAGAAGCAGTTTCTAGCATTTGGTTGTGAACAATATGAATTTATTGTCCAAATGTCCAAGAAACCTATCACTAAATATGCCATGAAACAAAATTCCAAGTTTATAAAGTACACCCTCACCAGCATTACCCAGAGGATTGGAATAGTCTTTCAGGGTAAGTAGAGATTTAGGCTGAGGACAAGACAGCCTAAAATAGTTAGGACTAACTGACACAAGATTCTTCAGTGACAACAAAATTAAACTAAGTTTTTTCCCTTGATTATAATTTTCTTATTTATAATATTTTTTATGTATGACCCAAAATTAGGATCTAATACTCTTGTTACATTCTTCAAACATAAGTTCACAAAACAAAATTTATTTGCAAACAAGTGTAATATTACCCTCCTTTTGGTTTATTTTTATGAGTATATCCATGGGAAAAAAATCCAGCAGGATAACAACACACAAGGATCACAGTTATCCTCTCAACTAAAATGTGCATAATGACAAATACTTCAATAACATGATAGATACCAATTAGGGTCACCAGTTTTCTTCAGAGAATGGAAATTATCAAACTAATTTATAGTGAACCATTGACACATAAGAAACATATGCATGAAATTTTTATTTTGGATAGAGAATATGCATGAAATAAAAGTACATTTACCTCTATTGCTAAGCAAACATTTAAAGAATTTAATTTTCTAATGTTACTGAATTATACACTGGCCAGTTACAAGAGATTCAATTGTCTATAATTCTGTATTATTTATATGATCAAATACCTGTACTTAACATGATTAATACTAATAAATTGTTGTAAATTCATAATCTTCACAATGCCACCTAGGGTCTATTTGGTTCAAAGGAGGGGTGGGGAGAGATTTTAATGGAGAAGGAAAGGGTAGGGAGGGGAGGGAAGGAGTTGGAAATTTTGTTTGGTTGGGAGAAACAAGAGACGGAAGGTAACTCTTTTCTTGTTTGGTTCATAAAGGGAGAGGAGGGATTTTAAAAACCAATTTACCTTTGTATCCTTATAATTTTAAATTTAAAAACATAACAAGGATATTTCAGACATTATACTACAACTGTTTTGAAATCCTTCCCCTCCCCTCCAAATCCCCTCCCTTCCATTCCCTTCCAACCAAACACTATGCTAAGAAACAGTAAACAATCTGTGCAGCAACCAGGTCAGAAACAATAAATGGTAATTTTTGTATTCTAAAGTGTGCACCTCCCATCCAATAACACTTTTTAATTTTTGGCAACCACTGGGTGTATCCTTAAACTTTTGAGTACCTTTTTATGGTCTGTTATAAATATTGTCAACATTAGGAGGCAAAGATTTTGTGGCAGGGTGCTGTTTATGCATTGTTTGGAGCATTTGGTTGGAGTAGAATTCTATTTGGTTACATATTTTAAGAAAAATAAAATAGGAATAACTAAAAAAGTCATAACTTGGTTGCATTTTCAATCAAAGAAACTTGAGACAACATACACTAAAAAAATATTTATTTTTAGATTCTCATATGAAACATTCAACTTAAATCTAGAGCACACAAACAAGAAAATGCAATGAGATTTTATACATGCTCAGCCTAGGCATCTTTCTTTATGGACAGAAAGTAGGCAGAATTACAGAAAAGGTTATTTCTACGAAAACCTGATTGACTGACTAATCTAACAACATTATGATTACAAAAACATCAAAAGTTAACATTAAGTATGTACTATGTACTACTCATTAAATAAGGGGATACAACCTTTGCCAGATGCGCAATAACTTAAATCATCCCTACATTTCAGTTATGATGGGAAGGTCAGTAATGGGAATAAAATAGTTTGTTTCAATACACCTACGAATTGATTTGAAGTTGAAAGTGGAAACAAATTAATTACATATTACCCATAGCACATAACCTTCATAAAGAGCCAAGTCTTGAAATTTATACATTTTAAAACATCTCAAATCAGAAAAGTAAAGCCTTTTCTAAGAAATGCATACCATTAATCTGGGTCATTTAAACTGCATTTTGGTAACCAACAATGATAATTACCAACAATTTCTAAAAACTGTACAGTTCTCTGCAGTATGACAACATACAATCCAATGATTCATTGATAAACACCAGTCTTTACACAATATCTGATAGACCCCCTAGAACTAGGGCAATGCAGTTCAGCATGGTGAATATTCAATTGTAGCATAACAGAATGTCCATCTAGCAGTAAAAAATGAGAGAAGAGGGAATTTGGCTTGGAGGAATGAGATAGGTGAAGAGCAGAATGAGGAGTTAAGCAAGAAATTGTTTAATAGTTTAGATAGGTGCAGGGAGGCAGGATGACCCTCGTAAATATGTATGTGCTTCTATATTTTCTTTCTCTTAGTGTAACAAAGTCAGTTTTCCCTATTATGAGGAGCTATACTCTGTTGCTTCTCATAAAAGTAAAAATCAGTTCCTATTGATATCTCAAATTCCAACATTTGATTCTTCACAGTTTGAGGAAAAGAAAAACAGCTAGAAGTTACAAAACTTGTCAATAGAGTTTTAAAATGTTAAATAAATGAAATCAGCGGGATATAGGAGTCAAGCAGTGAAAAGTAAAACATCTCCAGCATCAATCATAAAATATTTAATCCAAGATGGATACAACAAGGGTCAGATGCATGCAACAAGCTTTTGACATCACCAAAGAAAGATCTTATTCAATTTTTGCTTCCCTACAATTTTGACAGATTTTGAAATAGAAAGGTAGAGACTTTGCAAAGAAATTCATGCTACAAATCTAGGTCCTCTAAGATCCATTACGATTGTAAGTGCAGTTTTGGTAACAAATGGATATTTACAACACATTACCATACAAGAAAAATATCTAACAATTATAGAAAATCTAAGCAAATATTTGTATTTCATTCATAAATGCACTTACAATAGGCATAAAGCCTTTTTTTATATTTTCCATCCCACAGACAAACTACCAAGTATCTATTAAAGGAAGTAAAATTAGTGTAACACAAACATATAAATTAGGCATAGAGGCTACATATATTCCGTTCCCCTTTTAAATAGGCAATAGTTTTCTTTGGATTAAAAATAACCATATAGTTTCAGAAAATTTCACAACCTCATTCATTAAAGGATTAATTGTCCATTTAACATTTTAAACAAAAAATATTGAAAATTGATCATGTCATAAAATTCAAGAAACCTACAGATATAAACAAAAGTATAGAAGAATGCACAATCATAATAAATGGAATCTTTTCAAATAGAAACATCTCTATCTTCATTCATCACAGCATCAATAAGTAAACCAAATTCAAACAAAAATCTAAAAAGATTTGTCAATTAAAAGCAGGTACGAGTAAGCAAAGTAAGTGGTAAGAGTAATACAACTTTCATCAAAAAGTTCTCTATAAATGGTTGCATAGTTTTTTTGAGTAAATCAACAGCATTTTGGTAGAGAAAATATTAGAATGTAATATAAGTAAAAATAAAAAAAGAATTCACGAAGACAAAAATTTCAAACACTTTAACAGGCTAACAGCAATTATATTAATAGTTATAGTTATAGTTATATGAAACAAATGAAAGAATGAATGGATGGATAAGGTTTTCATTCTTACTGCAACTTCAACATAGTCTTTCGGGCGTCTAATTTTCACAATGGAGCCAAACAGTGTACTGCCATCAAAAGAAAGAGCAGATGATGCATCCTCAGCTGTAAGGAATTCTATAAGTGCTTGCCCCCTATCCTTATGCAACTGCAGCAAAGATATGCAAGAACAAATTCAAACCCATTGCTTCATAAGAGGGGGATAAAATTAAATTTTCATATTTTGTACTACAAACTCACAATACAGCTGATGCATGGTTGAGCTTGCTGGATATGATTTACACGGGCAGAAAGCAAGAGGTTATTGAAACAATCCATCACAGCTTTCTCAGATGCAGAAGCAGGTATATTCTCCAGATAAAGCCTTCTCATAGGCCGGGTAGCTTGTGTCAATTGAACAGAATCAATGTTGGTATTCTTCCCTGTTGATACATCACTCAGAAAAGATACAGGCAGAGGCTTCACGAGGGCTAGATCAAGAGAATTAGTTGAAACCACATCATGCGTGTTGGAAAACACAGCACAAGTTGATAATAAAAAACTTGAAGAAACAACAGCAGGAGAAAGATTATTTGTCCCTGCAGGGGGAAGATCCCATCCAGCACGTTTCTTCTCAAGAGAATGCTTAGATGGTGAAGGAGTCTTAACAGCAGCTTCACTTTTCCTTTTCCTTGGTGAATACCCACCAAGTCCACTTGTAGAGCTACTATGTCGATGATGATGACTACTTGAACCATTAGTTGATACTCTATTTCGATCAATATCAGGATGCTTTTTTCTAGAACTATCTTTCAGGGAATGCATAGTCAACTCTTTACGTTCTCCATCTTGATAAGTACGTTTTTGCTCCCTTGGTGAAAATGAAGGGGACTTTCTATCCTCGCGCTCTCGACTTCTTGAACGTCTCCTCTTTGCTGTTAATTCTCCATAATGTGACTTCACCTTTTCCCGCCTCTCCTTGTGCATGTTATGATGTTTCATAGCATCGTGTTTTATTGGTATATTCCTGTCTTGAGTTTCATCATCTCCATTTCGGTATTTTCTCTTTGTTTCCCTTTCATATTTTGCTCTACCCTCTGCATGTCTACTATCCCTATCCGATTCTCTATAATGCTTCTTTTCAGGAGCTTCTTCAGAGTCATTGCTTAACCACTTTTTCATTTTCCACCGATTATCTCTATCTCTGTCATGCCTCTTTTCAGTAACATACTCGTTAGGATTCTCATCCTCTCCAATGTGGCTCTTTCTCTTTATTTTCCTTTCAGATTTTGTTCTATTTGCTTCTGCATAACCATCCTTATTTACTGAACCTCTTGAATGCTTATTTCCAGCTTTATACTCAGAAGTATCATGAATTCGCTCATTTTTTCTATAACCAAAAAACTCTTTTTCAGTCTTTTCTTTGGTTATCCTGCCTTTATTATTTAATCCAGCACTTGATTTAGTTTCTAAAATATGGTTTGCTCTACTTTTCCCTTCGGTTAAATCATCTACCTTTACATAGGTGCTTTCAACCTTCTTTCTAGAACTTACTTTCACTAGTTCCTCCGTAGCATGTTTCTCCATGCCAAAGGATGCACTTTTATCATGTTTATAGATTCTGGCAGGCTCAAAATGATCAGAAATCTTCTCTGAAGAACATCCACGTGCGGGGTCTTTTACATTTTCAAGCAGTTCTCTGTTTCTTCTTCTAAGCATAATCTCTTCAAAACTAAATGGCCTTGTACGGGCTGCACTCTCTTCATCACAATTATCCTCAGAAAGCCTATTACTTTTTCCATGCTTCTGCTTCGAATGATTAGATTTTCTCATCTTGTATGGAGCAAAACCAATTATGTCCCTACTAAGAGATTAATGATAGCATCAGTGAAATACCATGCTGAAATCTTCAAATTAAAACTATCAAAAGATAGATTATACTGTTCCTGAGCTAGCCAAAAAAGGAAATACAATGAGATCACAACCTCAAACATGCATCCATATGTAAAATTCATTCAACTAAATAAAAAACAGAAAGCCCTTTTCAAGCATTAACATATTCGTTGATTTCCTCCAATTATGCTATGAAGAAATTATTAACCACAGAATGAATATAATATGGGTCACGCTCCTCTAAAGTGAGCATCCCAATTTAGAGATTAATCCCAGTCATTGATAAGAAAATCAATAGTTGCTGTTACATGCACATTCATAAGCTAGAATTAGCTTATGCACAAGTTAAAATTAGCCTTAGGAGAAGCTGAATGTGAGAGCTTCTACAAATTAGATGGAGAGAAACTCATTTCATTTTACCTTATTATATTCTTCTATAAGTCTTTATGCAAAAATTTAATTTATCCAAACAGGGCCATAACATATATGCATTTGTTCCTTACATGGATCCAGTCTCTAAAAAGATGTATTTAGGCAAATTAGCAGCCAAGTTGATTGGCAGATCTAAACTCCAGATGATGATTTTGTTGACAGTAATGCAAAATGCATAATACACAATGAATGAACCTAAGTTAACTTTAGAAGAATAAAACCATATAAAAGAAAAGTACATTGCACCAAGTGCAAACTTTTGAAGAAAGACTAAATTTACCTTAGAATGTGGATTTGGACATGATTCTATAGAACTGGCTTATAAGGTAAGTATAGCCCCTCAGTTTTATACTCTATTTTGGCATAATCTCTAATTGATGTGGGGCTTGAGTTTTATTCCAATAATTTGGTACATTGCATAAAGGGCCAGTTTGTTTCAAAGTTTAGAATTGATTTTGATATATTAATTTAAACCATTGAATGTAATCGGGATCTGTGTACAAATTAATTTCAGACTTTCAGTCATAAATTTTATATTGAAAAGCGAGCCACAGTGAGAGTAATTAGTTTAGAGTGCCACCCAAACAAGTACAAAGAACGATACAACAACATAGACCAAAGCTTTTTGCTTCTAAGAATGTGGATTTGAATCTAAATCAACCTCACAAAATTAGCTTGAAAGGTAAGGGTCATCCCTTACTTATATACTTTATCATGACCTTTATCTCTAGTCGATAGATGATTTAGATTTTTCCTAATACAACCCTTTACACCAGCCCAACAATATGAGTTTAGAGCACAGATAAATGGTAGGTAGCCTTTCGATGGATTTAGAATTGGCTTTGATACCATCTTAAAATGTGGATTTGGACCTAACTCAACCTTACAAAACCGACTTATAAGATGAGTGTTATCCCCTACTTATAAACTCTATGTCAGTCTTATCTCTAGTCAATATGGGACTTGAGATCTTCCCAATATTCCCACACAAGATGGGTGATCAACTACATGTATCAAATAATATTATTTTTAGGAGGTGGCAAATCAATCCATTTATTCATTATCCATCCGATCCATCCACATATAAATTCATCCAATTCATCCATTATAATAAAAATAAATAATGAATCGGATATAATCCATCCATTTAATTTTATGGATGATTAGTGATCCATCCACTACATTTTCAAAATCCATTGGATTACAATATGAGATGTTTATTGAATTGGGATTTTAAAATACTATTTTGACATAAAAAAAAAAGTCTTGTAAATTTTTGAAAAATTATATAAGAATATAATGACTTACAAAGAAAAAAGAGATATAAAATATTTCAAAAATAAAAATTATTTAACTTTTAAAACGTTACTTTTATGGATGGATTAGACATCCATCCATGAAAAATTTGTTAATGGATGGATTGGATGGATTTTTCGCTTTAAATGGATTGGATAGATTGGATTTTTTATGTGAATTTTTAATAGATCTAAATAGATTAATGGATTTTTTTTTTTTTCCAATCCATTATGACTTGCCTAAAAAATCATCCGATCCATCCATTTGTTACCCCTAATCATTTTATATACTTCTAATGGTTTCACTTAGAATTCTCTTGGTCTTTCACTTAGAATTCTCTTGGATAAATGGTAGGTGGCCTTTCAATAGATATAGGATTGGCTTTGATATCATCTTAAAATATAGATTTAGACCTAATTTAACCTTACAAAACTGGCTTGTAAAATGAGGGATATCCCCCACTTATAAACTCTATCTTGGTCTTATATCTAGTCAATTTGGGACTTGGATTTTTCCCAATATTCCCACACAAAATGGGTGATCAGCTACATGTATCAAATGATATCATTATATATACTTCTACTGGTTTCACTTAGAATTCTCTTGGTCTTTCCTCTACCTCTAACTACTAAGATATCCTCCATACAACATAGCTAGTCTTGCAATAAAAATATTCTTTTAGCTTAAAAGACATTTTTCTATAATCCTATTTGTATCACAAATAACACTTAACCATTCCTTCATTTCATCCACCCAGCTTGAGTCCCATTATTCATATCACCCCCTCCTCCATCACTTTATATTGTAGATCCAAGATCCTTAAATCGTGTGATGGGTGTATGATCTCAAATTTTCACCTTCAAGCCGATGCTATCACATTTCTTCTTGAACTTGCATTTCATATACTCTGTTTTATTTCTACATACAGAAGAAATGTCATGCTATTGCAAAGCTTCACTTTATGACCCCCTACTTTAACATTTATTCCCTCTCTCTCAACCCTCACACGGTCCCACTAGAAAAATATCATATGTAAAACGCATTCATTAAGGCATTTCCTCCTGGATATGTTAAGTAAGAAGGACCAACACCAAGGTAAAAAGATAAAGGCTCAAGGTTGACCTACAAAAATCTAGACAGCCTAACAAGCTAAAATATCCTGGTTTCATTTACCTTTGCCAAGTAATTGAACAGCTTCACAAATAATAACCCCAAAAGTAGCAAGAACTCTGCCACTACCCAAGTAATGTCATGATGTCCAAGACTCCAAAAGTTTAGAAGTACAGAATCAAACTTGAACCATATCCGTCTGTTTGGGAGTTGGGTTTTGGAATGGAATGGAGGGGGGGTTAGTTTTTAGTAAATTCTCTAATTTGACATTTTTTTAAAATGAAAGAAATAAATAATAGATTGGCATAAACTTAATTTTCTAATGCTTTATTTATTTTAATAAATATTACATAAATATCTTAATTTAAAAACTAAAAATTTGGTCTCCATTGTCTTCCCCTTCAAAATTCAACTCCCAAACAGTTCATAATGGATGGGAGTGCTTAGCATTCTAATACAACAACTACAAAAGTCATATCCCACTAGGTGAGATCAACTATATGAATCATTAGACGTCTTTGGACTCAGTTAAGAAACATAGAATTTTAATAAATAATTATTATATTTTTTGAACTGTAACCATTGACAAAATCAACATCCTCGAGTGCATGGATCAATTTGCAGATGGCTTTTTTTTGGGTGATTTTTGCACATGGTTAAACAACTCGTGGTCTCGAATTCAATTCTTCTCGTCTCATACCGAAATTGACAACATCAACATAAATGGGCTTGTGATTAACAGTACTACATTCTTTCGTTTTCATTTATCATTTTTAAATCAATTTCTCACATTCTCATCCACTCCAAGTCCCTCATTTGAAACACCTTGAAAATACTTATATTATACATACTCAGAAAGCACATAAATGCTAGTATTTACCACTTGGAAATTGAAGTTACACTTGCACGAGCATTTTTTTTTCTTTCAAAAATCTAGCCTATGAATTATGATCTTAATATGCTAAATTGCAACTACATTCCTCCTCAATTCCGTAAACTAGAGTTAGTGCTTCCCTCTAAAACCCGCGATACCTTTCAAATCCCATAACCTAAATCAAAGGCACTTTACTTCATCAGCAACGTATAACCAAAACCTAATATTGGAAAATGAAAAATGCTACCGCGCAACGAGATGACGAAGAGAGAGAACCTGGAGAGAGAAGAGTAAAGGTGCTGTGGTTGGCGACGGCGATGGCGGCGGCGAAGAGAGTGAGAACGAAACGTGAGAAGAGTGAGGGTTATCTATATAATCTACGCAATGCATAGTATTCCCTCGTTTCACTTCATCTTCTCCTTTTATTTCTGAAATTAAAACTGATATATAAACATGCCCACATATTTTGGATTTTATTTTTTAAGTTTAATATTTTTAAGCTAAATAATATTTTTTTCTCTTATTTTAGTTAATATACAATTTTAATCTCATATATTCAAATAGAAATATTTAGTTCTTTAACTTTAAAAATATATTATTTTAATTAACTAAATTAATAAATATAAATAATATTATTAAATTTATTTTAATAATATTATTAAAATACATTTATATTTTTTCTGACAAAAAAATACATTTATTTGATATAGTTATTAAAATGAAATAAATAATAATATTAAATAAATTTATTTTACTAACATTATTAAATAACATTTTATTTTAATATATTTAAATAAGACTATAAAATCACTTTATTTATTTAATTTTATTTTAATAATGTTGTTTAAATAAATTTATTTTAATAATATCATTACACAATATTATTTATCAAAATAAATTTATTTATTTATTTTATTTTTCATTTTAATAAATTTTTTTGTTAATCAAATAATTTTTTACACTACTTTTCATTAATTAATTAAAAATTAATTTAAGTTAAATAACATTTTTATATCACTAATTAATATTAAAATTTAATGGTTAATGTTTAAAATTAACTCTCATGCTAAATTAATAATGAGATCAAAATTATGTATTTTAGAATAAAGAGACTAAATATATCTTATTTTTTAAGATATGGGACCAATATTTTATATCGATAAAAATAAAAAGATATAAAATATAATTTGACTTATTTTTTCCTTTTCCATAACAAACTTATGATTTGTACCAAAGAAAAATAATAAACTTATAATAATTTATAATTCCTAGACAATAAAAAATAGGCTATTATTATGTAGATGACTTTATTAACTTTTATAAATAACTAAAAAATCTTATTAATGGAATCGTAATTGATTTTATTTTAAAGAGATTTGTAATTAATTAATGGTATAAAATTATTTTTCACAATAAATATTTATATTTCAAGAATAATTCTACCTAAATTTATTTAACTCGATAACACATGTTTTATATCAAAATTTAACGATTTAATCATTAAATTTAAAGTTTTTAATGCAGATTTGATCTGTACATTAAGAATTTTAAATTTAATTATTAGATAGTTGAAATTTAATGTAAAACATTAGTTATTAAAGGGAGTAAGACTAAGAAAATTTATTCTTAAAGTAAATAGATTCCTCCTTTTTCTTTTATATATATATATATATATATATATATTTACTAAGTGTTACACCGCTCAATAACTTTATATTAAATGTGAATTTTGAAAATCTAACCATTAGATTGAAAGTTCATATCTCTTAGATCATATATATCAAATTTTATATTAATCTAAGATGATTTGATACTTCATTCTCATAAAACAAAATTGACGTAATATATACATTTCAAAATATACTAAAATATGAACATTTTGATTACCTTCAAGTTATTGTTCAATTTTAACAAAATTTGACATATATGATCTAAGAGATATGAACTTTCAATCTAACGGTTGAATTTTCAAAATTCACATTTAATATAAAGTTATTAAGTGGTGTAACACTTAGTAAAAGTTACACCGGTGTCGTTTGAACCCTCCTCATATATATATATATATATATATATATATATATATATATATATATATATATATATATATATATATATATATATATATATATATATATATATATATATACTATCATTACATTGTTAGAAAATGTATTATTCATTGTATTATAAATCAAAATTGTTTTTAAACTAAATGATAAATTTTTCTTTTAAAATTGTTCTTTGTCTTGATAACTAGTATCTTAAAAAATGAGTTTAACTGATTTGTATCATTAATATAGCAATTATTTTGGTACTGGTAAATCATTTTCAAATTAGTTTTAAAATAATTATTTTAAAAATTGATAAATAATAATATCAATTTTAACGAGTAATTTATCAGGTGTAAAAAATTGATTAATTTATCTTTAATTGTTAATTTAAAAGAAAATAAAATGAGAAATAACTTGATTTTTCATTTATATATTGGATAGATGATGATATTTAGTACATATATTATTTATTTCTTAAAACTTTTGTTAAAAAATAATAAATAAGATCTTTTATTGAAAATCGCAGAAAAATGTATTGAAAATCATGTGTAAAGTGTGAATACACTCTAAAGAACATCACCCAACATGCATCTCTTGGTTTAGATCATGCAACACTCAACATGACATCAACAAGTTTGAAAGGTAAATAACTCAAGCAAATCAAACTTATAACATAACCATGCAATCACCAAATCACGTTACACTATATGCATATATCTCAACCAATGCATCGTCACGCATTTATCTAGAAAGATCTCCTATAACAAAGTGAGCAATTTAAGTAGCATGACTCTACCAAACAAACATGATTTTTTTCATGTGTTTCATGCCTGTTAGATCAATAACTAAGTTTGGATACTAATCCATAATACAAGATTTCTCAGACATCATCACTTAAACTAGAAAATGTTAGTACCATTGTCATGTATAACGTGGCTTGGGTATGGGCTTACCATTACATTAATATGCATTAACCAAATCCCCTATGGATTACAACCTAGCTAACTATCCTTACAATACTATGCACCTCTCCAATAATCAATTAAGGGTAGTAGCCCTTGATTTCATACTTTATTCCAATATCAACTAAGGATCTAGATGATACTCAACAATCCACTCCAAGAGTTAATATCTATTCAAAGAAGATTTTTCAACAATTTGGCTCATAGAGCACCACACCAATATCCAAATAATGCGATATCCCTTTCAAAAACATTCCTTCCTCTAGTCAGTCAATTAACATGTCTAAATACCTATATCATTTTTAGCATCAACACCTCAATAGATCAACAATCATGTCTAATATTAAATCTTCTTTTAAGTTGTCACATGGATGTTTTCATAAAACATGTGAATCCTTCTACCCCATGACTTTGAGTTCATAACTTATAATATAACTTCTTCTCATTGGGTTGCCTCTTATAAGGAGAAAATCATATAATATCTCCAGTCACGACTTCATGTCTAAGTTGGAAGTCAAACTCCAACCCTTGGTTAAGAAAAAAATTTCATCTTTTTTTAAGCAAAAAGTTTCATGTTTAAAAATTATGATAAATAAAAATCATGAATCCTATAAATCAGAATCTTTAGAAATGATTAGAATTAGTCTGATATATCATAAACATTCTTAAAAATATTTATTTATATTTTCTTGAAATCAAGATTTTTATGTTTGGTTTTAATTAGGATTGAAACAAGCTAACGTTTAAAAATCAAAGCTTATATTTGACCCATTTACTTGTTGAAAAATTGGCCTGATTTGTATAAAAGTTTGGTTTAACATGTTTAAAAGTCTATTTTGTGATTGAATCTTTGAAATATGATGTAGAACATACGTTATCGAGTAAAATAAGTTTAGGTATACTTATTTTTAGAGTAAGTGAATCCCTTATATATATGTAGGGGCAAGAAAACATAAAACAATTTTTCTATCTTTGACTGAAAACATAAACCCGCTTATAAGGTTACAACATTCCTGTATATATACAAATATGTGTGATAACCAAGAACCAAAACATAAATCCTAGTAATCTATATACAAGTTACATTAGACTAGCTCCAAAATATAACCATTTGAAGGCATGATCGACACTGGCTCCAAGTAAGCCCTTCACTTACATCTGACTTACTCTCATATCAAATATGATCATTACAGTCCAACACATGAAAATATAAAGATAAGCTTCTACACAAGAAGAAAGCTTAAAAGCTAGCAACTTCAACTTTAAACATCTTTAGCATGTCCATTTTTAAATATTTTTTCAAAAAAAAATGATGTGACATAAATGTCACTAAATGGTTGACTCCCGCAAAATAAATATAAATAGTAAAATATTTCATAGAGTCCCGATTAAATAAATAATTTTCATAATAACCCTACATAAATCAAAAAGCCTATAGCAAGTCATCTTACTCGTGTTGGCCACCCTTCTCACCCACCCACCTAGCTATGCCCACATCCTATCAAAACCATCCCACCACTCAATAAATTAAATACAACACCCTCGCAAGTCTCTCCTCACACTTCTTCCTCACTTGTTTGCTAGCCAAAACTATAGAGTAAATTTTTAATGTTACCGTGGTTATGGGAGAAAGTCTAGGAGGTGTTGAAGAGGAGCAAGATGGTTGAGTAACTATCCCATCTCTTTTTGCTTCAAAGTTCGCGTGCAAAGGTATGCTTCCTTTTCATTTTTTACTTGTTTCTATGGTAGGGAAAAGATGGGGTGTTGACTCCCGAAATCCTTGCATTCTATTGTTTTCATTGCATGTTGTTTTGATCACAATATTGTTATTACAAGCTTGATGTCCAAATATTTTATTTATGTTCATCTTTGGTTTAATATATCTTTAGGATTGCAAGCGTTAAGAATTTTAAAAAAGTTTGAGGGGCATAATTAGTAGAATTGAAACGCAAAGGACAAAAATAAATCATTATGGTACGCAAGAGACTAAAAATGCAATTAATCTAAAAAAACAAATATTGATTTTATTTTATTTTATTTACAAAATAAAATATTAGTTTTAATAAAACATCTAACTTTTAATATATCACTAATCTAACTTCTATTTTTTTAAAATTATTTTTCATCTTAAATTCATTATAAATCCTTAAATAGGAAATAACAATTCAAGAAATTTCAATACAAATTACATGACCAAATTTACTTGATTTTAAAAATAAAAAGTTCATTAATTAAAAAAAACCAACATATATATATATATATATATATATATATATATATATATATATATAATCTTAACTAAACAAACCGTAGCAATGTTTGGATATTTTTTTAAAATAAATACTTATAGAAAATATAAAATAAACTTTGTACATAAGATAATATTACTCTATAAAAAGTTAAAAGTGAATTTTTAAAAGCTAAAGGAGAAAAGTTCTTTAAATTAACTTCAGGATAAAGTTACGAAAGAAATTTAACACGTACTTGTTGAGATATTGATCCAAATAAATCCTAAGAGAAAAACTAGGCCAAAATTTTAACCACTTCTTGGTAATTTTTTTCCCTTGCGAATAAGTTTGTGGTGCACTGCTGTTTGAGCAAAGAGTGACTCATTTTTGTTGAACTCACATACATGCACAGAGATGCACACAAAGGTACTGAAGAATGATAAAGTTAAACATCATGATAAGAGGAGGAAGAAGAAAGGAAAAGTGAATGACTGGAAAAATGCCTCTATATATGTTATTTTAGAATGGCAAAACTAATATATATACAAGACAAGGAAATTAGAAAATAAACAAAAATAACTAACTATATAAGTCATATAAATCCAATACCCCCCCTTCAAGATGGGAGGAATATGTTCTCAACTCCCAACTTGGACAAGATATTAAGAAACGCAGTACGAGGTAAGGACTTAGTGAAGATATCAGCTAGTTGATGATGTTTTCTGACACTGATTAACTTGAGAGCACCTTTGTCCACTTGTTCCCTGACATAATGAAGATCAATTTCAAGATGTTTAGTTCTTTCATGATATGTGGGGTTAGAAGCAATGTGAATAGCAGCCTGGTTGTCACAATAAACAGTAGCATATGGAATATGTATGTTAAAATCAGTGAGTAAATTCCTCAGCCAAGTTAGCTCAGCAGAGACAGATGCAAGAGATCTGTATTCTGCTTCTGCGGAGGATTTGCTAACAGTATTCTGTCGCTTAGCTTTCCAAGAAACAAGAGAATTTCCGAAGAAAACACAGAAACCGGTGGTGGATCTTCTACTATCAATGCAGGAACCCCAATCTGCATCCACATATGCATGAAGTTTAGTGTCAGAATTAGACTTGAATAAAATTCCTTGACCTGCAGTGTGTTTAAGATATCTTAATAGCATATGAGCAGCATCCATGTGACTAGAATGAGGATCAGAGACAAACTGACTCAATTTGTGAACAGTGTAGCTAATATCTGGTCTAGAAATGGTTAAATATAAGAGCCTCCCTATAAGCCTTCTATATGCACCAGGATCAGAGAGTGTTGTGCCAGATTCAGCATGTAGTTTCAATGAAGCTTCCATAGGAACAGCTGAGGGTTTGCAGGCCAACATTCCACAGTCTTCAAGAATGGAGAGAGTGTAATGTCTTTGACACATGAAAATCCCTGACTTAGATTTTGATAGTTCCAAACCCAAGAAAAATTTTAAATCACCTAGGTCCTTCAATTTGAAGTGTCGGTGGAGCATGTCTTTGACAGAAGTGATAGCAGCAGAGTTTGGACTAGCAATAACAATGTCATCAACATAGACAAGTATGGCAATGAATGTTGAATTGGTACCTTGAGTGAACAAGGTGTAGTCATACTTGGACTGGTTGAATCCTTGAGAAGTTAGTGTGGTGCTGAATTTATTGAACCAACTTCTTGAGGCTTGTTTGAGGTCATATATAGACTTGTGTAGCTTGCATACTAATGGGGCACAGGAAGTAGAAAGGATGTGATGAGTATAACCTTGAGGAATTTGCATGTAGATGTCCTCAGCAAGGCTGCCATTTAGAAATGCATTGTTGACATCAAGTTGAGTAAGGTGCCAATGCTGAGATGCTGCAAGGGATAAAAGTAACCTGAGAGTGTTTATTTTTGCTACCAGTGAGAAAGTTTCTTGAAAATCCAATCCATATTGTTGAGTGAAGCCTCTAGCAACTAATCTGGCTTTGTGTTTGGCAACAGTGCCATCAGAATTGAGCTTTAATTTGAAGAGCCACTTGCAGCTAATAGGCTTTTTGTCAGGAGGAAGAGGGGTAATGGACCAGGTGTTATTTACTTCCATAGCTGTAAGTTCATCTTGTATGGCCTGCTTCCAGTGAGGAAATTTGATGGCTAGCTTATAAGTTTAGGGTTCATAATTGGCTGAAACTTGACAGAGGTAATGTGTATGACTTTTGGATAAATTGGAATAGCTGATGGAGTTTTGAATAGGATAGAGGGGACTGTTATTGGTGGTCACATTGTAGCAGTGATAATCAGAGAGGTAACCAGGAGGATTGATAACTCTGCTGGACCTTCTTGGGTGGTGTTGTTCAGGGGGAGTTGCAGGAGGTATCATGTGTTGTTGTTCTGCAATGTTTTGATTGATGATGGTAGGTGTAGGATCAGGATCATCATAAGATTCGGTGTGTATCAGATTGGGTGTGATGTGATTGTGAAAAACATCAGGAGTAGGAGCAGAGGAGTTGCTGGTCTGGAATGAGAATATGTTTTCATAAAACTTCACGTCTCTAGAGATGAAGGTTTGGTGTGTGGCCAAGTTGAGAAGTTTGTAACCTTTATAACCATGAGGATACCCAATGAAAACAGCTGCAGTGGCTCTGGGACTAAATTTATGTCTGCTAGATAGTAATGTAGAAGCATAACATAAAGTACCAAAGATTTTGAAATCAGAATAATTAGGAAATTTATCATATAAAATTTCATAAGGGGATTTGTGGTTTAGAATAGGACTTGGAGTTCTGTTCATGAGAAAAACAGCAGTTTTAACACAATCTCCCCATATGGTCATAGGGACGTTAGATTGAAACATTAAGGCACGAGCAATATTTAATATGTGTAAATGTTTGCGTTCAACAACACTATTTTGTTCAGGCCTTTCAACACAAGAATATTGGTGCAGAACACCCTTTTTTAGAAAAAAAATCTTTGAAATTAAGTTCTCTTGCATTGTCAGATCTAAATGTTTTGATTTTAGTATGGAATTGATTTTCAACATAGGCAAAAAACTGGGGTATGATATGAATACAATCAGATTTATTGTGAAGCATGTAAACCCAAGTGAATCTACTCTTATCATCCACCAAAGTCAAGAAATACCTAAAACCATCATAAGTGGGTTGTCTAAAGGGGCCCCATATGTCAGCATGGATTAAATCAAAACAATTAGGACTAAATTTATTAGGATTAGAGAAAGGTAATCTATTTTGCTTAGCAATATTACAAATACTACAGTGATAACTAGAATCAACAGAACTGAGATCAGTTTTATTAGCAATCAATCTGTAAACAGATTTAGGCACATGTCCTAATCTCTTATGCCAAATGTCATAGGTAACAACATTACAAGATTTGATACAATTAGAAGGAAAAATGCATGTAGGAAACTCAAAAACCAGTAATCTTTGTTGCTGTTTAGCCGTGCCAATCTTCCTCAATGTCTTGAGGTCCTGGAGAGTGAAAGAGTTAGGTTCCATAATAAATCTAAAAGAATTTTCATTGATTAACGTTAGAAGAGATAAAAGATTGAATCTGAATGTAGGTATGTAAAGCACATTATGAAGGAAAATATCATCATTAATCTTGATACTTCCAATACCTTCTACCTTAACTTTTGTGGAGTTTGGCAAAAGGACATGCGAATCATGTATGGCAGTATAAGAATGAAATAAGTGTTTAAAACAACAAATATGAGAGGTTGCACCAGAATCTATGATCCATGTATGATAATTATTAGCTAGAGCAACATTCATACAGATACTTGTCACATTAGTAGCAATTGCATCTAAGGTAGTATCTGCTTGCATTTGATTTGTTAGAAATTTGATTAATTGTTGACACTGATCAGGAGTTAAATTTGAAGACTGAGAAGTAAGTACGTTATCAGGGCTACCCGTAACCTGATTCACAGTATTGGTAGTACGATTCTTGAAATAATTTGGAGGATATCCAACCAGCTTGTAACACGTATCTTTGGTGTGCCCCAATATGTCGCAGTGTGCACACCTGGGCCTTTCTTTCTTGGTGAATCTGTTCCTACTAGTTGCAGGTTGTGAAGAGTTGACAGTAAAGGCAATGTTATCTGAATTAGCAACAGGGGGAGAAGAAGTGACAGCAATTTCACGTTGGGCTTCATCTTGAAGAACAAGAGAGAAAACATTCCCAATGGAGGGTAAGGGGTCTGAAAGGAGAATTTGACCCCGAATTTGAGAAAAAGAGTCATTCAAACCCATCAAGAATGACATCACATATTCAGATTCAGTAAATGATTGAAGTTGTTGAAGTCCTCCACAGGTGCATTGGAAGGTTGGTTTGTAGCCAGATAATTCTTCCCAGATTGACTTGAGCTTGGTATAATATGTGCTGATATCATCCATGCCTTGGTGGAGAGACATCAATTGGCGTCGGAGTTGAAAGATGCGAGGACCATTCTTTCTTGAGAATCTTGTTTTTAAATCGTCCCAAATTTCTTGGGCAGTAGACGCAAACAAGATGCTAGTAATAATATCTTTGGAGACAGAATTGTAGAGCCAAGAGATGACGACATTATTAGCACGATTCCAAGCAGCAAAGGTTGAATCAGTACTCGCAGGTTTCGGGAGGGTACCATCAATGAAGGCCAATTTGTTTTTCACAGAAAGGGCAACCTGCATTGCTCTGCTCCAGGTGGTGTAATTTTTATGATCAAGAGGTTGAGATGTGAGAACAAGGCCAGGCCCATCCGAATGATGTAGAAAAAGAGGATTGGAGACATCTTGGCTTGGATCTTTTGCTTGATCAGCCATGAGTGGATAAGGAAATCAATCAGAGTGGCAGTTTGAGTGTTGGGGAATGGATCTTGGATCGTATTGAATAATCTCTTCTGATACCATGTTGAACTCACATACATGCACAGAGATGCACACAAAGGTACTGAAGAATGATAAAGTTGAACATCATGATGAGAGGAGGAAGAAGAAAGGAAAAGTGAATGACTGGAAAAATGCCTCTATATATGTTATTTTAGAATGGCAAAGCTAATATATATACAAGACAAGAAAATTAGAAAATAAACAAAAATAACTAACTATATAAGTCATATAAATCCAATAATTTTTCAAGCCATACTGAATGTTTTACTTTCAATTTTAAAACCTTTTTCAATTATTTTCTATTTTGAGTAAACTTATTTAAGAATTTTATTTTTCTTTCCCTTTGTTGATATAAATCAGATGGGAAGCAAAAAGGGCATTCGTGGCAAATGATTTTCTTCAAACATGGGACAGGCAGAGCAACGAGCAAGAGGCAGCATAAAAAGCAGTAACATTGGATACAGAGGAATGCTATATGTAAACATTCTTTTACAGGGAATTAATGAAAGATGAGAAAGAATAAAGGTAACATCATTACATAAACACTGGTTTAACTACTAACTAGTATTTTAATATATATAATACACATATTAAATATTTATTATATGTAATTAAAATTTATAATAAATTATATATATAAATAAATATTATGTTTGAATATATAAAAAATCATACTTAAAATTTGTATAAATAGTTTATATTGTAATATAATATTATCTTTATTTATAGATAATTTATTTTTAAAATATTAAAATTTAATTTATAAATAATTGTAATAAATAAAAACTAAATTAGTTAAATAGTTAAAAAAAATTCTAAAATTCTTCTCATTGACAAAAAATCTCTAAAATCATCCTCATACAAAATAGATCCTCGTGTTTAATATATAAGAATTGACCGATATATTTATTTACCACCAAAATCAGTAGATATCCATTTAATAGTGCAGAATCTACTCTTCCAAAGCTTCAACATCACTCTCTACCCCTCTTT
This sequence comes from Cajanus cajan, assembly GCF_000230855.2. NCBI lineage: Eukaryota > Viridiplantae > Streptophyta > Magnoliopsida > Fabales > Fabaceae > Cajanus > Cajanus cajan. The sequence continues at coordinate 1,009,488 of NC_138523.1, forward strand.
CACTGTGTTTTCTCTGCGTCGGACATACCTTGTTCTGTCATTGTATCTTGGCCTGTCCTGTTGCCTTTGTGGCTGTGGCTGCACTCTTCTCTGTCTTTCAGGTGGCCTCTGCACAATCTCTCCATTCACAAATAACTCACCTGAACCAATAATATATTTGGGAAGAATTGCCAACCTCAGTCATGGTACAAAATAGAAAAAGGCAAAACTTGGTGTTGTTCTTAAAAGGACAAATTTTGAAATTTGCAAAATGCAAAACATAGGACCTTGATTTGTCAAACAAACAAAAATAAGAAACTACATGCCTCTAATGAAGGAGTGTTGTATGGATATATTGGACCGGTTTATTTCAGCTTTTTAAGTAAAAGATTCACTTATTAAAAAATAATCATTTTTAAGTTTTTTCATGTGTTTGTTTAGCTTTTCAAAATAATCAGAAGTTGAAAAGAATCTAAAATCTGATTAAAATCAGAAACTATTTTGAATAGTTTCTCAAAAATTTAGTTGTTTCTTTTCCAAAATAAGTGATTATTATGATTGTAAACAAACACAGATTAACTTCTTTTTTTTTATAAAATCTCTAAAAACTAATCGTCACTTGATTATTTTACATCAGAATCACTTTTTACTTTTAAATCTGGCCCATTATATAGTCTGATGTATCAACTCCAATGATTCTGCAACTACACAGTTGATGAAGCAACAGAACAGGATAGAAGGGAAATTCTCTGTCAGTCCATTAGCATTTAAAGCTAGACATTACCCAGAAAGAGTTATTAGCTTTGCCAAGATGGACTATGGATAAAGGGAAAAATTTACTATAAAACAATTGATGTAATTTGAACAGGCTGCAAACGAATGACATGCTAAAAACTAAAAAGTATGTTGCAGACTGCCATTTTTTATTCAAAGCAATGGCAATGCATCTTCATAGGGTTAAGTGTGTAAGGACTATCTATATATAAAGGCTGACATGTATATAAAGTACAGAACAGTTAAAAAAAGACATTTGATGTAAGTACATACATTTAAGTTAAACCTTGTAAATTGTAAGACAGCCTAGCTTGTTGAAGATGGACTGACATTTCAAATAAAACAAATTAAATGGAAACATCAAAACTCATGCCACATTTCACTAAGTTGGTCAGCAGTCAGCACCCAGTCTCAAAATCTCAAAAGCTAAACCTTGTGTGTCACACCAGCAATCCTAGTCAATATGGATAGGAGCATAGGACAATTAACATTTTATTTATTGCTTGGATGGGAGTTCCAGCTTGAAAACTTTAGACAGATAACATATATAAGCAATCCTATCATCCTAGAATTGGAAGAAAAATGGTGGCTGTGCAGAAATGAGTGTTAAATGATTGTAAAAAAAAAAAAAAAAAACAGAAGAACTAAACCAACAAATCCTTAAATCCTCACCTCCATAGTCCTTGTGTTCAGGATCAACATATGAATCTGGGAGAACAAACAGAACTCCAGGCAAACCTATTTGCAGAGAAACAAAACGATTGAACACATGCAACAAAATGTAAGTGCTAACAATGAGTCATACAATACAACACATCCATGACAGACCTTCCAGCTTATTAGATGTTTCCTCATCAATCTCACATCCAAATCCGAAGTACCTCTCACAGGAAATATTGTAAATCTTTTTCTTAGCTTCCTCTTCACTGAAAACCAACACCAGAAAACCCACATTATCACAAGCTGTTTCCAATTGCCATGCTTAAAAGAACACCCATAAAAACACAGTTCACAAGAATACCTAATAACCTAAAAATCAAACATAAAAAAGGAAAAATTTTAATCTCACAGTGCAACCCAGAAACCCGATAAGCTAAAGCTAAATAAAACACAGGAAAAAACATTTAAAAAAAAAAAAAAAGAATAAACTTTCAATGCTAAAATGTAAAAGAATGTTAAAAGAACTGAGAATCATACCCAATAACCATATGTCTGGTTGAGAGTAGCAAAGTCAGGGACGTTTGAAATTTAAATTGAAGGGAATGTGGGAGAAAAGAAATTTTAAAATTTTTATCTTTAGAAGTCAATTTATTTCTGTACTTCCCGTCCACTTTCTCTCCAACCAATCAAATGAAAAGATATCATTATGACAAAAGAAAAATGTCCAATGACCTAAGAATTCGTTTGATTTGCTAAAAAAACATGGTACTAGAGTCTAGACAATACAAATCTACAAATATAATTCTTCTGTGTTTAAGAAAAGATCATAGAAGTGATAGAACAACACAAATATAGAGAAGATGGATAGAACAAAGACTCAACATTTTCTCAATAAAATAAACGATGGGACAAGTACTAGATTTTAAAAAGACAAAAGTATCAATAATTATTTCTTATTTAATAATTATATTTTCTTTCTCTTATTTAATAATCTTATTTTCTTTCTCTTGGTACTCACGCAGCTGCCACCATCCTGCCACCACTATTACCACCACAAACTTGTTGTCATTGGCCACCATTATCATTATTGATACCACTATCGGCAAGCCACTACCACCACCATCGCCACTAACACCGCCACTACAATCAACACTACTACCATCAACCACTGGGGCACCACCAACACACACCTCTGTCATTACTTCCATCGCAACCATTGCAAATCTTATAATCCATAAAGTTCTTTCAAATTAAAATTTAAACTACAATTCTTAATTATAAAAGTCTTTGTAAAAATATTATAAGTTATTAGAATTTTGTATAATTTTTTAAATAAACAGGACAATTTTACACCAAAAGTCTTTTAAAATCCTAATCCAATAAACCACTAATAAATAAATTAGAAGTGATATATTACTCATGTTTACTATAATGAATCCATCAGAAGTGATGTTTAAGTCATGTTTGATATAACTATAAAGAAGTTCACGCATGTTTAGATAAGCTTAGAAGCACTTTCTAGAATTTCTCTATGAAAATACTCTTTATTTCTAATAGGGAAGTTCTCAAAAAATGCTACTAGCTTGCTCTAATTAAATCGTGAATGAAGAAAAAAAAAACTTTTACGGTATCTGTGCTATTATTTATTCATAACTAAAGCACACAAAACAAAATGAAAACAAAAAGGAATCAATTCTAAACACTTAAAGCCAGAAAAAGAGCTAATCCAAGAGAAAAATATTAACAAAAGAAAATTAGAAGAAAAAAAAATTCTGGGAGCATAGTGGGGTAAAGAGAAGAGACCTGCCAAGAACCTTGGCGAGGGTTTGAACGTAGCAATGGATCATCTTCTCCTTGGTGGCGCCTTCTCCGCCGGGCTTGTCCATAACGATGAGCCAGTGATGGTAGTCGCACCCCGGGAACAGCGGCGCCATGTCCGTCGGAGGGCGTTCGAACGACGACGGCGAGGACCTTCCCGTGCTCAGGGGCGAGTACGCCGAGCCCCCGGCGCGGTCCGCCAGGCACCGGACGGCGGCGAAGCGGGCGGAGGGGAGCGGGGCGGCGGGGAGTGCGGAGGAGAGGGGGCGGAGGAGAGAGAGTGAAAGGTGTCTGGCGATGGTCATGGTCATGGTCACTGCCATTGCGGATCAGTGAAGTGAGGAAGGCTTTTGGAAGTGACACTAAATGGGATAGATAGTGTAAATGACATGTAGTATCTATCTGTTATGTTACTTTATTTGCTCTAGGCTTTGTCTTGCTCTTCCTAACTGCATTAAAGTATCATCCAAAATTTTAATGAACTTAGGCTTAACACAAGTCTACTAGAATTTTATCTTAGGATTACGGATTTTTTTTTTAATAATAAGTATATCTATTAAAATCTTATTTTAATGATTACTCATGAGAAAAGTAAATGAGATAAAGAATGAATGATGTATTCAATCAACTAAAAAAAACTCTTTACGTAAGTGTTATATAAATAAAGCAATGCAATGCATGGTAAGTATGTTATGCCTTATTACATTCTACAAAAGCCTTATAATAGAATAACAATAAAAGTAATTCCAAAGGTGTGACTAAGATATGTCATTTTTCTCATGTGTAAGGGTGTTCTGAACATGATTTTTTAAAATGTTTTCTTCTTTTATTAGGCCTATTGGTTTTTTTTTTCTAACACTCTCTCAAAGACCGAACATGGTAAATGTCAAGCAAGCCTAGCTTGGAGATAAAAGGGAGAAATGAGCTTGGAGGTAATGCTTTAATAAAGAAATATGCGAGTTGTGCTTTGGAGGAAATTGGTAGTAATCAAAAAGTTCTATTTTACACCTATTTCTCTCACAAAATGTTAATCAATTTTTGAGTGTTCTGATCTTTCATGAAACACGGGATTTGCAACTATATGCATGACACTTTGGTTGTCACAATATAGCATAAGTGTCCTAGCACATGTGGTGTTCAAGTCAACAAGGAGATATAAAAGTCATTGTATTTAACAGCAAGTAGTAGACAATGCTTTATACTCAACTTTAGAGGAAGACCTTAACATTGTTTGTTGTTTCTTTGCTTTCCAAGACACTAAAGATGATCCAAGGAAGGAGCAATAACCAGAAATTGATCTTCTAGTGTTAATGTATCCTACCCAACTTGCTTTAGAAAAGCCAAATAGTTGTATAAAGATTAATTTCTAGGGAAGAATAAACCCCTCCCTAGATTGCCCTTAAGATATATGATAATCCTACATGCCATGTTATAATGTGTCATAGTAGGTGAGCAAAGGAATTGACTCAATTATTGAGTGAAAAAGCAATGTTAGGTTGGATAGTGGTTAAATATAGGAGTTTCCCAATGAGTCTTTTGTATCCAGTAATGTCATCACATGCCTTAGTTGAATCCTAATGTAGTTTTACTATTGCATCCAAGGGTGTAATGATAGGGTTTAGGACCAATCATCTTGAACTCATGAAGTAAATCCAAACAATTCTTTCTTTAATAGACCAAAATTCCTTCTTGAGATCATGCAACTTCTAAATCAATAAAGTACTTGAGCCTCCCAAGGTCCTTTATTTTAAAAGAGGAATCAAGGATTACTTTCACAATATCAAGGAGTTTCTTGCTAATATAACATCATCAACATATATTAGCTATGTAGTGAATTCATCCATTTTAGTACAAGTGAACAATGAATAGTCCGAATTGGATTGATAATAACCATGTTGTAAGAGTAGTGAGATTAGTTTCTCATACCATTTCCTACGTGGTTGTCTCAATCCATACGGGGATTTAAGCAACTTGCTTAATTGATTTGACTTGTGAATGGATATACCTTGTGGAATGGTCATGTACACATCCTCCTACAAATCTCCATGCAGAAAAGCCATGTTTACATCAAGTTGATGTAAGTGCCAATTTTGAATGGATGCTAAAGTCAAGAGGAGTCTCATAGTAGTGAGTTTAGCCATAAGAGATAAGGTATTAGAGACATCCAACCCTTCTACCTGATTTTAACCCTTTGCCACAAACATTGCCTTAAACCTTTCAAGTGTCCTATCTACCGAATGCTTCACTTTATAAATCCATTTGTTGCCACATTAGGTGGTAGATTTATTATCTTCCATGTGTCATTCTTCTCCAAAGCTTGTAACTCTACCTTTATAGCTTCTGTCCAACATTCAAGTTTTATGGCCTCCTCATAGGACTTAGGTTCAGTGACATGACTCAAGGAGACTGAAAATTGTTTGTAACAGGGGGATAATTTTGAGAACGAATGAAAAAAGGTAATTAGATAAGGAATACCTAGAGAGATTGATTAAGCTGAATGAGTAGAAGGGTTGCACACATAGTTTGCAAGTCTCTTTGGTAGATGTTTTTGCCTTGTTGATTTTCTCACAGGTTCTGCCACCAATTCTTATTTAGTATTTGAATTTTGAGTTGTTGGATTCTATAGTCACTGCTGCTTCCTCTATGGTTATTTTTGTCACTAATTTTGGGTTATGTGGAGGCTCTTGGATGCTATCAGAGTAATATTTCAATTTACATATATGTTGTGAAGACTTGTATGGCAATATATGTTCATACAAAATCACATCTCTTGAGATAAGGAGTTATCTATTGTTTAATCAAGCATAACAACACCCTTTGTTCCATTTTGTAGCCTAAAAAATACACATTTTCTATCTCTAGGCTCAAGTTTTGTTCTATGTGAATGTAGGGTAGAGGCATAAACTAGTGAACCAAAAACCTTCAAAGTATGGAAATTTGGTTCCTGATTATGCAATACTGAAAAAGGGAAATTTGTTTTTCAAAATAGGGGTAAAGACTTGATTGATGATGTAAGTGGCATGTAAGATTGCATATGACCAATATTGCTTAGGCAATTGGGATTGAAATAAAAAGCCCTCCCTACATTTAACACATGTTGGTGTTTGCTTTCCACTCTCCCATTTTGTTGGAAACTCAAAATCTCATGGCAGATAATGCCTTTGAAGGGATTCTACACAACTAGTTTGACGAATAATTCCTTTGAGGCATAAAATTGATTCATGAGAAACTCAAAACCATTATTAGTTCTAATTATCTTTACTTTTGCATCATACTATTTTTCAATTTTTAGATTATGGTGTTGTACATGTTTTCTAGTCTCAACTTTTGATTTCATCAATATTATCCATGTGAACCGATTAAAATCATTAGGGGCAATCAAGAAATATTGGTGACTATGTATAGAGGAAACATAAATAGGTCCCCATATATCAAAGTGTATTAATTCACAAGGCTTAAAAGCTTTACTTGGATTGAATCGAAAAGACAATCTCCTATGTTTGGCAAAATGTTACACATCACAAGTAGAGTTTTCATTCACAGTAATAAAGGGAAATTGTTCATAAATAATTTGTAATCTAGAATGTGACAAATTTCCTGGAAAAAAATTCCATAAGGCTTTTTGAGGTAGATCTTGCAATTCTAAAATTGAGGAGCTTGAGGCAAAAACACCCTTTGCTCCGATCAGTAGGTGATGCAGCCCTTCATGTCTTTCAGCCAAACCAATCACCCTATTGGCTTTTTGCTCCTGAATCAAGCATTCAAAAGTAGTGAAAGTGATTATACAGTTCATGGAAACATATAACTTTGTGACTAACAAAAAATTGAGAGAAAATTCAAGGGCATGAAGGGCTTCGCTAACACAAAATCTAGAAGAAGATGTTACAGTTCCAACATGTTTTGCAAGTGAAAAATGTCCATTGGGGAGCCTAATTCTAACAGGTTCAATGGAATGATAAGTAGCAAAGTACTACACAAAGGAGCATATGTGATGACTTGCTCCTAAATCAACAATCCAAGAGCCAACTTTTCAACTATTTACAAAAAAGGAAATTTGATTTATGCACGTCTTTGGATTTTTAATAGGTGATTTTGTTAGAAAATATGGCTTATCCAAGAGGAAGGGGGTGAATTGGATATTAAAAAATTTCTTCCAGTCTTCTTGGTTTAAAAACTTTTCTAAAACCTGCTAAAGAAGCATATTGATATATAGTTTTATATAGGATATGATGTTGAGATTACATGCAATTTCATATTCAATTAGTCTCATGTGAAATGTTCATGTTTCATGTCATACAATATTAAACATGTAATTGAATTTGCAAGAATGTAAAGACAAGTATAAGGGTAGAGAAAAATGCACAGCAATTTTATACTGGTTCAACCACATCCACTTGTGGATTATATTCAGTCCCTAATCATTCTGATTGAGATTTTTCACTAATCTTTAATGTCAGAAGTTTTACAATCACAATATCACATGCAATATACTTCTGCATCATTAAAAAAACTACTTCTCACACCCTAAAAATCACTTAATTGTAGCACCCTATTACAAGATTTCCATTTCCTAAGAAACCTACTTAAGAAAACAAGTTACATAGATTAAAGAAAAAAATCCACGAGATTGTACAAAACATTTTAGAGTAAGTGAATGAAATCAATGTAACTTAGCTTATATTTTTACAAAGATGATGATCAATTCAATTCTTAAATCCTTTCTCAAGGTTCCCACAAAGAGTGTCAAACCTCTTCTTTCAAAGATAAAATGTTTTTAGGGAGTATTTTTGAAAATAATATCACAATGATTCAAGTTCTCAGGGTTTTGAATGTAAAAAATGATATATAAGACTTTCTAATAGAAATAATCGATTATTTATATGAATAATTGATTATTTTTTTCTTCGTAGATATGAAAATCAACCAAGAGCCATTTAATCAATTATTTTAAGAGATAATCTTTAATTCATAAATCAGTTTCTAAAATAATTGATTATTTTGGTAAATAATCGATTATTACAACAAAACTTCTCAAGTTATTGAAAAATAGAACAAATAATCGATTATTACTTAAAATAATTGATTTTAAGTGAAAAGTTTAATATCTCAATTTTTCATTCAGTTCTTTTTTCAAATCATTTTTAAAAAAAATTTTCATCATCAAACATCATCTAGATAGAAATTTAAAGTTAAGTTACCTTTAAAGCACAAAACATACAAGCAATAAAGCTTAAACACAAAGCAAGATACAATGCACTCTTATAATTCAAAAGACTTATATTTGTAACCATCAAAACTTAATACAATATGTATTTATCTTGAGCTTGATCAACAAATTTACCATGACGTGAGGCCAAGTTGACCTGGTTTGTGGAAATATTTGTTTGCTGGATAAGACTCAACAACTTCTCATACTGCTCTTGTTTAAACATAGGTGTATCTACCTTGATCTCTTCATTCACAGTAGCACTCTCCTTGTACTCAAAAGTTTCACTAGTAGCATTACTCAAACCATAGCCATTTTCCTGCCAATTTGGAGGGTAAACATGCTTTTCGTAGCATGTCTCTATGGTGTGTCTTGATTTACCACAGTATGTGCATATTTTATTTCCATTTATGATATTTGTTCCCACAATATAGCCTTCTCTTCCTCTTCCTTATGATTTTTTGTAATCAACAAAATTAATTAAGATCTTTAACTCAATATTACTTATGAAATCAATTTGTCTTTCATGTTGGAGTACCATAGAAAAATTTGGTTTAAATTAGGCAAAGGATCCGTCAACAAAATTTATGATTTAACCACATAAAATTTTTCATTTAAACCGGGAAAAAACCTAATGGTGTGATTCAAATCATGATAATACCTTGCAATTCAAATTCCTTAAGTATAGGTGTATCTTACTTGCCTCAATCCATAAATTTCTTGTTGTAAATATAAGATCCTAATCAAATATCCTTGTGAGAATCGCTCATTCAACTTTTTCCATACATCGATTGAGTTTTCAAGAAAGACAATGCTTTGGGCAATTAACTCCAACACTAAGTTCATGAGCCATGAATGAATCAGTATGTTGCATTTGCTCAAGCTTTATAGCTTGGCTCAATAAGAGTAGGTACTAGAATTGTTCTATCAATAAATTTGAATTTGTTTTAGCTCTAAGATCTCTCCTTATTGGGCAAGCCCAAAAATGGTAATTAGATTGATTAAGAATTGGTGTGGTTGTAACTACAGAAGGGCCATCACCAAGGTGTAGATAGTATGAGCTAGCTAGGTCTTGGCTTGGGTCTGTGAGTTGATTGCCACCATTATTGTTATTGTTGTTGTTATGCACCATGGTTGAGATGAGCAACAAATTTTAGCTTTGTGATGCCATAATGAGAAAAGTAAATGAGGTAAAAAATGAATAACGAATGGTGTATTCAATCAACTAAAAAAAACTCTTTACATCAATATATATGTTATATAAAGAAAGTAGTATAGTGCATAGTAAGCATGTTATGCCTTATTACATCATATAAAAGTACTATAATAGAATAACAAAAAAGCAACTCCAAAGGTGAGACTAGGGTATTCATTTCCTTCATGTGCGAGAATGCTTTGATCATGATCTTTTAGAATGTTTCCTTTTTTTATTAGGCCTATTAGGTTGTTTTCTTTCAACTGGTTACAAAGAGTGTCAAACTTACGTCATAAGAAACATAAACTTGAATATGATAAATTTACTTTTCTTTAAGCATTGTTCACTAGTTTAGGAATTATTAGTATATGATTGAAATGTGTTTTTTGTCCCTCTTCAAATATTGGAATTGTGTGCTTTTAGTCTTTAAATTTCAATTAGACAATTTTAATTCATCAAGTATCACAGTTGTACAATTTTGATATATCAAATTTTAATTAAACAATTTTAGTTTTTCTAATACCACAATTGTACAATTATGACACTTGAAAGACTAAACTTGTAAGATAAAAATATAAATATTTAAGTAATATTATTTAATGGGTACCCATGGGTATGGATACTATCATATCCGTTCCCATCCTATTTATAAATGAGTAAAAAATAATATTCATGTTTATTACCCACGAATATCTATTTAACCTACCGATTTATTATTTGTAACAGATTTTATCCGCGAATCTCCGTAGATACGAATATTTTTGTCATCCCTATGTGCAAATAAGCATGACGCTAAAATATGTGAAATGTGTGATGTAACTAAAATTGATTGCAATTTAATCAAAATTTTAATTTTCTTTATATTTATCTAGAATAAAAAAAAAAGACAATTCAAACCAACGGATATTTTGCTTAAAAAGTGAAATAAATGATAAAATAGTTAAAGCTAAATATGCATGAACAATTTTGAGTTTATTTACAAAGTTTAATAAATAAATTTATAGAAAAGTAGATAAAATAAAATAAAAATGAAAATTAAATTAAAAAAAAATGTGTTTTGAGAGTTAAAAAACAAAATGGCCAACATAATGTATACACTAAAAAGTCATATCTTTACTAAGAACATCATAATGGTGATTCTTACAAATAATTTATTTAAGTTCTTATTTTACTTTAAATGAAATCTACTATGTCATATCATTATTAAGCAATTTACACTTTTTTTTTTTACAAATTTTGTTCTAATGATAGATATTATAAACAACTCAAACTTTTTATAATTTTTTATTTACACTTCATTTTTTGACAACTTAAGAAAATTAATATAATTGTTATAATTAAATATTAATTTAATTAAACATAAATAATATTTTAACATATAAAAAATTTAATATTGATTTATTGTGTATGAAAAATATTAAATATTAAAAGTATAGAAATTACATAAACATGAGAAATAAATATGGATAATGGATAACTAATTTTTCATTATTGGATAATGAAAAATTCATAATACATGACTTTTTTTTTAATTTGTGGTTTGATGAAAGAATCAAGAGTAAAAAATATTATTTTTTAATTCATAAACAACATTATTTATTTAAGAATTGTTACTTGTTTTTAGATAACCTCATGTCATGTCATCACATTCTAATGAAAATTACTAATAAGTATGATTGTTTATTAGTAAGATACACCACAAACATTCCCTCCCTATTAAGATACTCTAATAGTATAGATAAATGTTAGCTTTGAGAATAATTTTAAGTAATTTAGAATAGAAAAAATTATTTTAAAAGTAAGTAAGAATTATACTTGTAGATGTATCTCTATAGTTTTCTGCTGATTCATATATTTATTTGTTAATAAGAAATTATTTTGAAGATGACTTTAAAAGTAACTTTTATTTTTATGCTGATATATAAACACAAACCATTGTATAAACAGCCATGACCAGCTACTTTTATTTTTCTCACCCATTGTCTCTCTCTATAGGCAACAGAAAATAGCATTGATAAAATACAACTTGTGGTTGTAGTTGTTACAAATCACAGGTAATGCATGTGCATGTAAATCGGTATCGAAGAATTTGACCTTGGTCTTCCCATGAAGATACTCACTGTTTTCCAAGTGGTCTTGTTCTTGAAACCATGTGCTCAGATATCTGTTGACAACACATTGGAGAAGTTTTGAAATACATAAAATTTAAAGGCAATAGCATGAGTATGAACAATTTTGGAAGAACAGAAACATACTCTAACTGTTATAGTTTTGAAATAGCATTACTGTGATACGAAATTTTCTTCTCAAAAGCATTATTGTGATATGAACAATTCTTCTTGCAATAGCATTATCCTCTTGAAGAACATAAAATTTAAATGCAATAGCATGTGAATATTAATGAGTTCCATTCATGATACGTTATAGCTCCTAATAAATTTTAAAGTAAATTACACTCACACTTCTTGTATTTTTTTTAAGATTGTACCCAATACCACTTCATAATTTAAATCTATGATAAGACTCCTTAAAAGTTAAACAAATGTTACACCAACCTTCCCCGGCTCCAAAGATGTGTGTCATGTGACTTGCACATGACTTTTAATGAATTTTTCTCTCCGTAAAATTTCCTCATCTACTCCAATTACTCCACTCACCTCTCTCTTCGCCTCTCTCAACTTCCTCCCCCACTCTCCACCTCTTTAACCGCACCATCACCACCCACAAAAAGTTGAGAGGGGCGAAGGAGAAGGAGAGGTGAGTGGAGCAATTGGAGAAGATGAGGACATTTTAGAAAGAGAAAAATTTATTAAAAATCATGTACAGGTCACATGACATGCATCTTTGGAGTTAGGAGAGGTTGGTGTAATATCTGTTTAACTTTTAAGGAATCTTACTGTAGGTCTAAATTATAAAAGGATATCGGACACAATCTTAAAAAAAATTATAGGGATATGAGTGTAATTTACTCTATATTTTAACCAATAATAGATATTGTGCCAAAGGAGTATATTACTAACACTCCTCTATAACTAATCAAAACACCACTGGTTCCTCTGGCTGATCAGTGACCAGTTTCACAAACAATTAGGATCGTCCTAGATTTGGGTTGAAAGATGACAAAGGAAAAAAATAAGAGGAAAAAATATCCAATATTATTATAACAGCATAATGAATATGATGACAATTTTCCATATCAATAATTAATTGACAAAGATATATTCTTAATCAACATGACTGTATAATTGTACAATTTTTTTGCTTCTGCAACCTACTGTCATCAAGTATTAGCATATTTTTCCTGACTCCTTGTTCCTTTCTCGTTCTTTTTATTGATTATTGTTCTCTGCAGCAAAATTTCAGAGAGAAAAAGAAGGAATAAGAAACAAACCTGCTCAGAATGTGGCAAATATTTTCCATCAAATGTCACTACCACACGATCCTTCCCATCTACTCCTTTAATTTTGTCAACCGAGCAGTAGAAATCTATTGCTGACATACTAAATATGAAATAAAAAATAATGAGATAAAACATCTTTAAAGTTAATATTTACAGACAATATAATAATTTATGCATCAATTTATGGCACTTGTAAGGAATACCATGTTTATCACCTCTAACATCAATCTCATAATCTTTTGAAAATATAAATATTTTCAAAATGGGTTTAATCAAGCATAATATGATATGTTAATTTGGACGTGCATAAAATGACCTATTTTTTTGCACAGAGAGTCTAACCTCAATAAAATAATGTCGCTCCATTATAGAGAATGACTAAGCTCATTTAATTCAAACTAAATTTAATCAAATCATATCTTCTCTTCTACCAACAAAACATGTTATATTTATCTATCTTCATTTGGGTTTGAGATCTAAATAAGATGATAAAATATCAACCTCAACCTTTTAGGTATCAAGATTCAGGACTGGTTTGTTCTCAAACTCAAGTCACATCAATTGCCTTATGAAATTTACACATGCTCACATGAATCATACTAGTGAGATTTTTAGTCCACAGACTGTAACACCCATGGATTTTGCAAGATCTAGATAAATCTGAGACTTGTTCTCTTGTTCGAAAATCAATCAGAAAACATCTAACAAGCATTAGCTAAAGGGTTTAATCACTGAGATTGGTAATCTAGCTAAGGCTGAAACTTTCACCAAATTAGGATATCTGTGTGTCTTGTTTGAAATCCTCCTAGTACTCCATTAATCATCACCTTTTAGTGTCAAACCTTTTTATGATATGATGCTTCCCTTGGTAGGTTTTTGACTTTTACTATTCAAGAGGTTTTAAAATGTAATCTATTTATTGAGACTTAATACTTAAATTATTGCCATATTATTTCTTCTTCAGACAGTTTTTTTTTTTTTTTTTTTCCTTTTTATTTGTAAGTAGAAACAACCAACAAACATGAGGCTTTAGAAAATTGAGGAAAAAAAAATAATGGCATGAATATATATGCATAATCTTATAAACATAATCCTAAAAGTCAACACATCCATATTCTTCCTGTGAATAATTTGTCTGTGTTTTGAAGTATTAAATATTTAATTATTGATAGTCACAATTTTTCTACCAGTGATTGCAACTGCGATAGCAATTATAGGATTATCTATACATAATATTCTATCAATTGAAGATTGTCTCTAAGCATTTTTACAGCAAGTCCGAGTTGCATGACATATAAGTCTTGTCTTATCACCTGGCGTCAACACACATTTAGGAACATTGCTTAAGCACAAACAAGATGCATAACTTACTGCAACATCAGAAATTTAAACTAGTTTTTAACACCAAGAGTTTATATTTAATGGAGATGGAAAATATTATTTTTGACAGTGACCAAGTATCAAAAAAAAAATGTCGAGTATTTCCTTAAACCAACATATCTTTTCTCATCAATGAGCCTTGAAGCTGAATGAAAAAAAAATGATACAATCAACTTAGTGATATTAAGAGCAACACCAAACAAATTCATCTTGAGCATGTGGGAGAAATTTATCATTATGTAATCAAAACTTACATTCCATCACCAAACTCCTCATTGATTATATCTTTGATGCTCTCCCCAAAATGCATTACAGCTTCATTCAACCTATGAAATAGATGATCAGCCTAACCCAACAAATTAAGTATATATAAAAGGCAATTGATATGCATTACACATAACATATTCCCAACGTTAGAATCCTCAAAACACATTACAACAGAACTACCATGTATATACATGTCAATCACTTTGGTTTCATTATAATATGTCCTAAACAACTTACAATTACATTAACATTTTTTGAAAAAAAAAAAAGAAGCATGTCTACTTAAAGACATCCATGACAGTAAAAAAATGACATTTGACATCTCTCACTAACAAATTTATATCTAAACAATAATTCATCATAATAATGTTGTGTTAATAGGACAACCTCTCGTACCCATTTGGCCATTTTCACTACAGACAAGACAACAGCTGCATGTTTACTTCGCAACAGGCACATATGAGAGCAAAAACTTACGATTCTCCATTTAACAATCATATTTTTACCGACTTTTTACACTGCCTATATATAAATTAAATTATAGCGTTTAATTCTAATACACTGGTATTAGTATAAAAGGGTTTCACACTACCATTCATTCAATCAATCATGTTTTGACACATTATTAACAACTTAACATGATTAAGTGAATATTAAAAATAATTTAATCGCATTTTTAGAACTATCATTAGTATAAAAGGGTTTCAAACTACCATTCATTCAATCAATCATGTTTAGACACATTATTAACAACTTCACATGATTAAGTGAATATTAAAAAATAATTTAATTGCATTTTTAGTCTATGTATTTAGTAATTATACAATTTTAGTCTCTCATGTTCTAATTGTGCCAATTAGATTCCTCTGGTTTCAGGGAATCCTATGTTCAATCTCTGTTGTGTGCAAAAACTATCGAGACCAACCAAATTATGTTATAGTGCCCCGAGAAGGATTAGTAGTAGTATCTGACCCAGTGGGCTCAAGATATTCATGGCAAGACAATAAATGAAAAAAGATTCCTCAAGTTTTCTCCCACTTACAATCAAGTCCTTGCTTCCTAATTTCATCCATATTTAAGGGGTGGGACTCAATTGACACAATTGAATTTTGAATCACTAAAATCACACCATGGAATAACCGACTTAAAAATGCAATTAAGCCTAAAAGAAAAGAAAGTAATCAATAGTTGAATCATGATTATACTCGAAACTCAAAGAACCCATTTCACCTCAGACAACACATACATGTTCCCATCACAATTTCACAAGTAAAAATCCAACCTTTTCTTCACCTCATTGTTCCACCACAATTTCATAAGTAAAAACCCAACCTTTTACACAGAGAATAGGTGCATAGACAAACAATGATGGAAACCTGTAGACAGTGGGGTCTTGGATGAGATTAGGGTCATAAGACCTCAAAGGGGGTCTCATCATCTCATGGAGAAGGTCTTCGGGCAGGTCGGGCAAAGCTGCCCGTAAAACAGGGGCAGTTTGGGGTTTGAGCTGAGCCTGTCTTCTGAGAAGCTGAGCAACATAGACGTTGGTGAGTCCAGTCTCCAACGCTAACTGATTGTAGGACTTGCCACTCTTGTCCTTCACACCTTGCAATCGTGTCACTATGCTTCCCTTGTTCTGCTCCATCTCAAATTGCTGCTAACTCTGATCTTCAGATTGTGATGGAACTTATCATGTTACAACCTAAATAATTATTTTATTGCCATTCTTCTTGTTGTTTCTTGAAACGTAAAAAGAAAATATAAATAAATAAATAAATTATCCATAAGAGTCTAGTGAGAATAATCCAACTCGGTTATTGATCAAGTATTTGATTTGAGTGTGTCAGAGGTTAAGTTTAAGTAGTGGAAAGAAGTAAAACCCAATTTTTCTTAGAGCTGTCAAAGTGGGCTCTAGCCCGTGGGTCAACCCGGCCCACCTTGAAAACGGGTCGGGCCGGGCCAAAAAAATGAAAAAAATTATGATGAGTCCAAAAATGTGACCCGGCCCACTTTCGACCCGGCCCACCCGGGTTGAACCTGTGGTGGGCCGGGTGGCCCACTTGACCCACTTACTAACCCATCCCCTAAACCCACTAACAACTCACTTAACTATTTATTACTATATATGCATTATTTTAATAAGATATCATTTTCTTTATAGATAAAGATAAAATCAATGTTAAATAATATGAGATTACTATAAATTTATCTATCCAAACCTCTAATAAAATTTAATATTGATGGATAATCACTCTCATGAAAGATTTTTTATTTTTTTGTTTTAATTTTTTAAAGTTTCACACTTATTAATTTAATTTTAATGTTGTATCTATGATACTTAGTTTAATAATTTTTACTTTAGACTAAATATTATTTTATATTGAAATTTATTTTGAATTATAATTTTTTTAAAAAAATCAGGTGGGTTGGTGGGCGGCCCGTTTAGCCCACCAACCCGTGGTGGGCCGGGCCGGGCTAGAAAAGTTTACATAATAAATTTGGTGGGTCGGGCCGGGTTGGCCCACTTAAAAAGTGGGTTGAGGTGGGCCGGGTCAAACGGGCCGGGCTGGCCCGTTTTGACAGCTCTAATTTTTCTTGTTGAATCAAGAAATTTTAAAAAGACAATTTCTTTATGGATTTGATTTTTAAAAAGCACCTTGAAAGAGAAAAAGAGTGAAGAGAAAATTTATCTATTACTTATTTGAAAATTATCTAACTTGAGCTAACCTTGATTTTTTTTTATTATTTATTTTATTTATATTTATATTAAATAATTTGACCTAATAATTTGGTGGTGTTATTAAAGTTAAATGGTGCTTTTTCTCTTATAAAATTGGTCGATTTTAATTTTTATCCTTAATTTTTAGAATACCAACGTTTGTTTATGTAATTATGAAATTTGATGTTAATTTCTTAATGAGGTGAATGTAATGTTCATCAGTAAAATAGTTCATGATGTTAATTATACGGGAAGGATATTAGTCAAAAAAATAACTATTTAGGTGAAGTTGAATAGAAATAACATTCAACACTCAAAGTAAACTTTTAAAAAGATTATTAAAAGAAAGACTTATAGTTAGGTCTCCAAAAAGGTAATCGTACATGTAGACATTCAATTTCGTCTGGGGCATACAATTAACAAGATAGGACATTAGAGGGTCCAAAAGTCTAAATTAACTATTTTTAGTGGCCTAGAATGAGCTGTTCCAAAATCAGAACGGGTCGTTCCCAAGTCCGGAACGAGTCGTTCTTGAATTGGAACGGGCCGTTCCGAGACTCCTAAAAAGGCCTAAAATTGTAGGTTGGAACGGGTCGTTCCAGACCAATCAAAGGGCCTAAAATTTGTACCTCGGAACGGGCTGTTCTCATTTCAGAACGGGCCGTTCTGGTTTCAGAATGGGTCGTTCTAGGGTGCAAAATAATACATAATGTTCATATCTGGAACGGGCCGTTCCGGCCCACGTCTGATGCCTATAAATAGAAATCTCAGCCAAAGTTCTGAGAGACCTGAAAATTTCGTCCAAAACTCCTTAGAACTCGAAATTTCTCTCTCTCTCTCCTATTGTATTTCTTTAGATTTGTGAGGCATTTGTGTAGTGTGAAAGGTTGCCACAAAGTACCTAGAATTTCCATATCGGAAGATTTAACAAAGCTTGATACGAGGTATTTCAATCAATCTTCTTCTCTCTCTTTTATTTCTTATTTTTTATAAGTATTGTTATAATAAACGCAATTATGTAGATATTTCAGAGTTAATTGTTTAATTTAAATTTTATGCATGTAAATAATCATCAATAAAAGGGGATTTAATATTTATATTATTATTGTTTATAATGTTAACTTCGTCACAGGGTACCGATTAAGGACGTTGTAGGGGTGTTTAATACCTTCCCTACACATAACCGACCCCCGAACCCAATTCTGGTTATTAAGGCCATTATTGGACTTTTTAAAAACTTTTTCCTTTTTCCAATATTTTGAATAAAATATTGGTGGCGACTCCATGAACTCATATTTCAAAACCATTAATTAAGGATTAGTCTAGTGTCCGGGCATTCCTTAATTGATGAGATTTTCGAAAGGATGTCTAAACCATAGGTCGCGAGATCGGAAATTTTTGGGTTGCGACAGATGGCGACTCCACTGGGGACGTTTAAAGAGGGTTAGACCCATTTAATTGATGAAGTTAATAAAATAAAAATAATAATTTAAATATTTTTTCCCTTTACTTTATTTGTTTTATTTGTTTGGCTTTAATATCTGTTTGTTTAAATTTTGCACCTGTTTTAATAAAACTGTACACAATCCTTTGCACACAACAGTTCCCTCTACACCCGAGGGCATGAGGGTAATAAACATAGGGAGTGGTTGACGTACGACCGGCCCAAGTTTGGCCTTGGAGCCTGCGAGCCTTGTCAGAAATCACACTCAAGGTGATAACCGGTTACTCTAGCCCGAAATACTGCGACAGACCTTAGAGTTTGCCAGGTGACAGGGACAGAGATACCGGGTCCCTATAATGGGGGCACCTTGGGGGCCTTAAGACCAGTGAGATTAGAATTGTCCTATACAATGCACTTTTCTTGTAGGGACCATAGACCAAGGATTTAAACGTGACTGTTCGCGGGTGTATGTTGATTGAGCATGTGTGTGTACATTTGTTTGCATTATTTGTTCTAATAAGAGTGGATTAAATTTTTAAAATAAGCAAACTGATAAAAAATATAAAAAAATAGAGAAATTTATACCCCTTTTTGTACATTCGTAGGTCATCATATCATAGCATCATATAAGTAGTTTCATTTTAAAAAAATAATAATAAAAGAAATCTCATCTCCATGCATCATTTCCCTTTAGACAATATAAACATGATAAAGATTACGCAAAAAATATGACATGCATTCTAAATTAGCTCATTAATTTCATTCATTTTATTTTATTAGCTAAGGAGGATTAGGTTGCAGTACGTATAGAAAGTTAAGAAAAGTGAATGCTCTAATATACGACAGTACCTGCGTTCTAAAGAAAAGCCCAAAAATACTATGGTTGTGTGAAGTCCCACATCGGTTAGGAAGGAGAACGAAGCATGCCATATATATGGGTGTGGATACCTTCCTTGTGTGGAGGCCTTTTGGGGTGGCATGCGTGTCATCGCCAGAAGCAAAACCGTGAGGGCTGCGGCCAAAGCGGACAATATCCACATGCGGGTTGCTGGGCTGTTACATTTGGTATCAGAGCCGGGACCCGGGCAGGTGTGCCAGCGAGGGCGCTGGGCTCCCCGAGGGGGGGTGGATTGTGAAGTCCCACATCGGCTAGTAAGGTGAACGAAGCATGCCATATATATGGGTGTGGATACCTTACTCTTGAGGACGCGTTTTGGGGTGGTGTTGGCCATTCCCGAGAACAAAGCCGTGAGGCCGTGGGCCAAAGCGGACAATATCCTCATGCGGGTTGCGCGGGCTGTTACATTTTGTGTGGAGGCCTCTAGGGGTGCCATGAGGGCATCGCCTAGAACAAAACCCTGAGGCCTGAGGGCAAAGGGGACAATATCTGGCCATGTGGGGTCGCTGCGCTACTCTGATGGGTTGGCAGGACTTGCCTTGGTGGAGGCCTTTTGGGGTGGCATGCGTGTCATCGCCAGAAGCAAAACCGTGAGGGCTGCGGCCAAAGCGGACAATATCCACATGCGGGTTGCTGGGCTGTTACAGGTTGGGCCCTTACTTTGATATGTTCGTTAAAGTAAGTCTTCTTAGAATCTAATATAGATTCTCGCTTAATATTTGAGCATTCACAGATAAACAAATCAATGAGACTGATATTTATTTTTCTCAACTTTCTCTATATTCTGCATTACATTCATTTAGAACAAATTCCTCCTTGTAAAAGAATAAACGAAAATAAAAAGGGAAATTAACCTATGTGCATTAGTCGAAAGTAATGGGATATAATCCATATGCATAAAGAGTTTTCAAGACGCCAACTTTTACCCCAAGAGGATAAAGCGTGTCGTGCAACCGTGAAATCCAAGCGGAATAGGAGAAACGACTAGGAATGGATGGATCCACACTCCCAACGAGTTGCAAGCTAATAAAGAGAATCTGAGGAGGACGAATCCCTCAAACACTAAGGCAAAGTGAATAGAGCTTTCTCGAAAAATGATTTCAACAAGAGAGAAACATTGCTTGTTAAGAATCTGCTAGAATGAAAACCTGCAAAGAGCGTTCTAGGAAAAAAATAATAATAAAAAATAATAAAAAATAAAAAAGTTGAGAAGCAATGTTTGTTTGAGCTGAAAATTGAGAGACAGCTTTGTAGAGGAGCAATTGGGAGAAGGAAATTGTATTGAATCTGGATGTAAGACTGAATGTGAATCTCAATATTGAGAGTGAAAAATACAGGAGTATTTATATACAAACGGAGAAGGGTAGAGATAACTAGAGAATATCCTTTTTATCCCCCTTCAAACTTAGTGTGGATTGTTTATCTACAGTGAGTTTGTGTCTTAAAGCTAAGAAGATAGATGAACTTGGAGCCTTAGTCAATAAATCTGCGACTTGAAACCGTGCTGGGATATGCTTGACTTGAATTTGTCCCCGAGCCACTCTTTCTCTAACAAACCATAAATCCAACTCAAAATGTTTTGTTTTAGTATGTAATACTGGATTAGCAGATAAAAGAACTGCTCCTTGATTGTCGCACCATATGAGAGGTGGCTGGGTGCTGCTATTGTGAAGTTCTGAAAGCAGATTCTGAATGTATTGAACCTCTGTGACCAGACTTGCGAGACTCCTAAATTCTGCCTCGGTGCTGGACCTAGAGACAACTCTTTGTTTCTTTGCCATCCAAGACACTATATTAGGCCCTAGATACACACAGTTCCCTGATGTTGATCGCATGTCTTCATGGTCACTCGCCCAATCTGAGTCACAGTATGCATGTATTCCAGTATCGGTTGACTTCTTGTAGTGTAATCCATGTTGTAGAGTGCCTTGGAGATATCTGAGTAGTCGCTTTACTGCTTTCCAGTGGCTTTCAAGGGGATGATGCATAAACTGACACAACTTATTTACTGTATAAGCTATGTCAGGTCTGGTGATGGTTAGGTATTGCAGGGCACCAATGACTGACCTATAGAGACTTGGATCCGGGCACACTGCTGTCCCATCATTTGTGAGCTTGAGGGAAGGTGCCATGGGAGTTTTGACAGGCTTCGCATTTGACATGTTGAGTTTGTCAAGAATATCTTTAAGATACTTGGTTTGAGAGAGGTGAATGCCACCTGCACCATCAGAATTGACTTCGATTCCAAGGAAATAATGAAGACTGCCAAGATCTTTGAGAGGAAAGAATCTATGAAGAGTAAAAATCAGAGTTTGTATAGCTGCAGGGGAGTTGCTAGTTATAATAATATCATCAACATATATGAGAATGTATATAGAGGTAACTTTAGATGTAAAAGTGAAAAGAGAAGAATCTGATCTGGCCTGTTTAAAACCAAGTTGAAGGAGAATTAGAGTGAGTTTTTGAAACCAAGCTCTTGGAGCTTGTTTGAGGCCGTATAGAGCTTTCCGTAGTTTGCAAACTGTGTTTGGAACGCCATTATGAAACCCCTGTGGCTGAAGCATGTAGATGTCTTCTTTGAGATCACCATTTAAAAACGCATTGTCCACATCTATTTGATGAATTGGCCAGCCTTTTGAAACTGCTAGAGCAAGAACAATTCTAATGCTGACAGGTTTGACGACAGGACTAAAGGTGTCTGTGTAATCGAGTCCTTGTTGTTGGCTAAAACCTCGAGCTACTAGTCGAGCTTTGTGTCGAAGGATGGAACCGTCTTGTTTGTACTTATTTTTGAATATCCATTTGCAAGTTATTGCTGTTCGTCCTGGTGGTAAGGAGACTAAATCCCATGTATGGTTTTTGAGTAAGGCATTGTACTCATCTTGCATGGCTTGTTTCCAGTGCTTGTTGTCAAGAGCTTGTACAACACTAATTGGTTCAGATGTAGCAAGAAAAGCCTTAGGTTTGAAAACACCAATTTTGGCTCTAGTGATCATAGGATGTTGATTTGTTGTGCGTGTTGCAGGTGATGCTGGATCTGGGACTGTTGTAATAATTAGTTGTGGGTTTGGCTGAGAGGAAGATGTGATCAGATTATGTTGGGAGGTATCAGTGGTGGAAGTGAGTTGAGAATCTTGAAGAGGCTCATCAATGGAAGAGACTAATGGAACAGTGGTAGCTGAATTGGGTGCTAGAGACTGAGATGGCAAAACGTGTATACTTGGCACAGGTTGTGGTGAGTGAGACGATGACAGACCTGCAACATTGTTAGTGTTGAAATAGGATGGACCAGGAAATGTGTCTTCATCAAAAACCACATTCCTGGAAATGATAATTTTGCCATTTGTTGTAAAACATTTATAACCTTTGTGTTGCATGCTATACCCAATAAAAACACATTGAGATGATCTAAAATCCATTTTATGACTGTTGAAAGGTCTTAAGTGGGGATAACACGCACAACCAAAAGGTCTTAAGAGAAGATAGTCTGGTATTTTATTAAACAACACTTCATATGGAGATTTGTGTCCAAGAATAGGTGTTGGAAGTCTATTTATAACATGAATAGCCGTGCTAAAAGCATCAGACCAAAAAATATGTGGAAGACCAGAGGAAGATAGCAAAGTTAAGCCTACCTCTGTGATATGTCTGTGTTTCCTTTCTGCTGTCCCATTTTGTTGGTGACTATGAGGACAACTGAGACGATGTGTTATGCCATTTTCATTGAAAAGCTTTGTTAGACAGGTAAACTCTTTTCCTCCATCAGATTGGAACATTTTAATCTTGTGTCCAAATTGGTTTTCAACCAGAGATTTAAAATGAATGAAATGATGTGCAGTTTCAGATTTATTATGCATAAAATAAATCCAGGTATACTTTGAAAATGCATCAGTAAAATGAACATAATATCGAAACCCCTCTCTAGATGCATAATGAGAAGGTCCCCAAACATCACTGTAGACAAGTTCAAGAGGAGAATTATACACAGTAGATGAATCAGAAAACGGAAGTGTATGTGATTTCCCAATACAACAGGATTTACAAACAATAGAGTCTTGATGATTAATAGGCATTGGAACATTACAGGTTTTCATAACAGCTTGTACTATTTTCCTAGAGGCGTGAGCAAGTCTATTGTGCCATACATCATAGGATTTCCTAGCCCTTTGTACATATAGAGTGGTACGGTTAGTGGGAACAGAGTCAACAGTATGTTCATATACATCAGGTTTCAGAATTTGCACTTCATCAAAGACATATAGGCCATTTTTAAGATTCCCTCGTAGAAGAGTTTCCTTCGAGTCCTGAGATTTAACAAGACAATAATTGGTGTGGAATTCAACATATACGTTATTATCTTTGCAAAATTTTGATACACTTAGCAGATTTTTGGTAATGTGAGGAACATGTAGGAGTTCTTTTAAAGTAAATATTTTAGAAGACATAGGAGTATGAAAGAATGATGTACCTGTATGATTTATTCCGATGGCTTGACCATTTCCCATGTGAATCTTGTCTTGTCCCGTGTAATCAGTTTTGGAACCAAGATTATTCAAATCTGATGTAAGATGATTTGTGGCACCTGAATCTGGATACCACTGATCATCATATACCATATTTTGTGAACCCGCAATCATGGCTTGCATCTGTTGCTGGTTTCCTGGGTTGTAGACATTAGTATTATGATTTAAATTGGGTTCAGTATATTGTTGATCATACCTGTGCCAGCAGTGAAAGGCTATATGGCCAATCTTGCCACAGACTTGACACGGTTGCTTATTTCCTCTGCCGAAATGCTGGGCTGATCTGCCACGACCCCTGCCCCTGTGAGGGCCTCTTCCATGAGTGCCATTATTATTGGAACCTCTTCCTTGATTGGTAAATTGTTTTCTTGAGTTGAAACTGCCTTGAGCCAAATTGGCTTGAAGAGGAACACTTTCACTTGCTTTGTGTTTTTCCAGTCGTTCTTCTTGCGCCATCAGTAGAGATTCTATTTGCTCAACAGTGTATTCTTCGGTTCTTGTAAGAACAGAGGTGATAAAGGGGTCATACTCTTCTGATAACCCATCAAAGATAGCATCTATGTGTTCAGCCGTATTCAGAGGTGACCCAATTGCTGCAAGATTGTTGACAATCTTCTTGATTTCAAGAAGGTACTGATTTATGGCTGTGGTTTTCTTGATTCCTCTTAATTGAATCTTGAGTTGTTTCACACGGGCTTTGGTTTGCGAGGCAAAGTATATTTCTAGGTTATTCCAAATCTGGTGGCACCACTCATATCCAACCATCCTTACCTTAAATTGCGGTTCCATACTCTCCAGTAACCAAGATTTGAGGAGATTATCTTGTTGATCGTAATCTTCATATTCTGGACTGAGAACTCCTTTGGCTTTATCCTCGTCTGTCTTGTGCTGGGCTGGAACATGCATGGCTCCAAGAATGTGTTTCTTTAGATGATACCCTCTTATGGTGGATTCGGCTTGTTGCCTCCATGTGAGAAAATTGTCCTCACTGAGTTTGGACGAGATGGGATTTGAAAAAGTTTGTGGGATGAACTGCTTGGTAGTTGCGGAAGCCATGGAAGTTTTCCCGGGAAAGAAAAAAAACAGGAGCTCTTGATACCATGTAGAGGAGCAATTGGGAGAAGGAAATTGTATTGAATCTGGATGTAAGACTGAATGTGAATCTCAATATTGAGAGTGAAAAATACATGAGTATTTATATACAAACGGAGAAGGGTAGAGATAACTAGAGAATATCCTTTTTAAGCTTGAATGTTCCTCTTGAGAAGCAAGACTTCATGGAAAGTTCTATCATCGCTTCTACCCATTCCTACTTCTTAGGAAAGGCTTAGGATATGAGTTGAAAATACATTTACGAGAGAAGAAGCCAGAGAACCTCTCTCTACACGAGATCTTCTGAAGCGCCCTCCCTCTACACGAGACCTTCTGAGGCGCCACATCCAAGCAAGTGGAGGACTAGCTCTACGGTTAGATGACTTAGGCCTCTCTAAGGGGAAACCTCCTTCTTTTTCTTTGTGTACGAATCACGAACTCAGGGCATGCCCGGGCCCTCGAGCTACATTAAATGGGCACGTGTAAATTGAAAATTCTATTTTAATGTCATACACTTTTCTACTTCATTTCTCTTCTCCTTTTTATCTACTCTAAGCCTCATCAACAAACCTTAAATGAACAAGTACATTTGAAATAAGGATGTCATTAGAAACAATGGCTTAATATGCAATAAAAGAACACATAAAGATCAATCAAACTTGGCATGACTTGTGGATAAAAGTCCAAACGAGATCAGTGCAAGGGGCATCGCCCTTTAATGAAGGAATGAAAGATGATCACAAATGCTGCAAAGACAAAAGTCCCACAAGAAACTCACTGAGGGGCAGCACAAAAATTAGGGCAAGGTCTGCTAGGAGACCCACAAACAAAAGGGTAGCCTAGGCAAAAGTGAGGATCAAAAAGAAAACGTCAGCTAGGGAACACACCTCAAGTAACCTAGGCAAAAGTTAGGACAAAGCAGCATCCCGATCTGAAAACTGAAAGGCGGCTCGGGAAGATCATTTAATCAAATATGCAATCCTAAGTCATTGCTTAACTTTGAAGGAAATAATGAGCTATTGCAGAAACTGATTTCCTCACTTTGAACTTGCTTGTTCATCAGCCTAAACCACTAGCCTACCTCGGCCAACCATTCTTCTAAAAACCATTTTTACAAAATCATTTCTAACAAAACTTCTGCAAAAAAAAATATATGTATATATCCTCTTCCTCTCTTTCCTCTTGACCTATATGACATTAAGATAAATTTGAGAGATACACGGAATATGCACAGTGAACACTCACAAGGAAAAGATGGAGGTGTCCTAGAACAGAGTCTAGGTACACCTGATCTAAGGACTAACATATCATATCCGGTACAAGCGAGGGCTGAACTAAACAAACCTCAGGTTCAGGAAGCAACATTTGGAATGAATTCGACACGGCTAAAGACTAACAATCCATGTCATTGATTAATACGCTTAGATTAATTTCTTGAAAGTAAAATCAATATGCATTTAAGCATTAGCATAGAGGCATCATTGCATAGCATACATAGGGCACAAGTGTGCACAAAAGGGTATAAGTTCAAAAAAAAATTGAAAAAATCCAATCCATTCCTGCCTTGCATTTTCTTTTGCATTCTTGCATTCTTTGTGTGTGTCTATCCATCCCTTGTCAGAGGAATCAAGAGGCCGAAGCACTCGTAAAAAAGATCAACAACTAGACAGTGCCTTAAAGTCAAGATCATGTCAAAAAGCATAGCCCCAACAAGGGCATTCCATACAAGTGGTTTCATATAGCCACCAAGAAACAAAAGACATGTCAATAGCAAGATGGGATAGAATCGGACAAGGAAGAATAATCAAGACCACAAGCATGAAGAGGCCATCATACCCTACTCCTCAATTGAATGAAGGATGCCAAGACTAGGAATGGTTTCCTTACCAAAGCCAGGAGTGGCTTCCAAAATAATACTCATCAATAAATATTAAGCAAATAACATCATCATGGGATGAGATCCCTCCACCAATGATGATAACAAAAGATAAAACAGAAAATGGCAAGCTTCATAAATGTTGAAAAAGCCAAAGCATTTAGAAAAATAGCAGAAAAAGACAAGCTTCAAACATAAAAAAGCCGAAGCTAAACAAATATAAAATTCAGAAAAAACCTACCACAAGCAGACGCCTGGAGAGGCATCACAATACTCACATGGCAGGGGCAACACCAGAATCCCTGTCACCCATCTATCGCCCATCAACACAGGGGCACATCAAGTACATCTTGCCCATCCTCCTTGGGGCATTTTCCATCACAAGTCAACAATGAGGGTACTGTCGAGTACATCAAATCGAAGAAGGATCACTGTCAAGTATCCACCTAAGATTTCAAAGGTCCTCCTTCAAAGGACATCAACAATCATCCAAACTTCAAAGGACATCAACAATCATCCAAGTCGAGAGCCGCTGTCGATCCTCTCAAATCAGTGAATGATAATGAGGGTACCGCCGAGTTCTTCGAAGTCAAAATCGGGACTTCCGCCGAGCTCCCACCATAGGCTGGCTGAAGCCTTAAAATCAGTCCATCTTGGTTGAAGAGCCGCTGTCAAGCCTCTCAGATCAAGAACGACAGTGAGGGTACCGCCGAGTTCCTCAAAGTCAAAATTGGGACTACCATCGAGCTTCCACCATAGGCTGGCTGAAGCCTTAAAATCAGTCCATCTTGATTGAAGAGCCGCCGTCGAGCCTCTCAGATCAAGAACGATAGTGAGGGTACCGCCGAGTTCCTCGAAGTTAAAATTGGGACTACTGCCGAGCTCCCACCATAGGCCGGCTGAAGCCTTGAAATCAGTCCATCTTGATTGAAGAGCCACCGTCGATCCTCTCAGATCAAGAATTACAGCGAGGGCACCGTCGAGTTCATCGAAGTCACAACCACCAGGATCGCCGTCGAGCTTCCACCATGGGCCGGCTGAAGCCCTAAATATCAGTCCAGCCTGGAGAGGCTGAGCTCAGAATATACTCTCTCTTCAACAAGTTACGAATAAAGGAACACACTACCATGAAGCAAGCAGAAGCATTAGGATGCATTGACATCAAAGCCAGAAGCATAAATGGTACAAGTTTACCATCCTTATCACCCGATAGAGCATATAAACCAACACTTAGTTGCTCTTAGGGACAAGGATATAGGTAAACACCATCTACCCGAAGGAAATGGTGTGAGGGCTTCTACACTGCTAAAGTAAAGGAGAAGATTCGGACATAGCAAGCGACATAGGGCATTCACATGGATCTTGAAGCCTAGATGTTTCGGTTCACCATCCTTGACACCCAATAAAGCATACAATCCAACACTTAGTTGCTCCAAGGGGCAAGGATATAGTGAACACTGTCTACCTGAAGGAAACAACGTGAAGGTATCTATTGACAAAACAAGAGTGAAGATCCGAATTTTCACCTCACTATCACAAGAGAAACAATGGAGCTTCTACTCGAAGACTGAAGATCAGGTGTACAGTTTGTCAACTTTGTTACCCAATAGAGTACGCAATCAATGCTCAACTGCTTTAAAGGGTGAGGATACGAGCAAATACACCTGTCCAAAGGAAGCAACGTAGAAGCATCAACACAGAGATGAGAAGAAGACCCGGACGAAATGTCTACGTCTTTACTTGCCTTTAGAAAAGCAACACAACTATTCCAAAGGACAAGTAAAGAGGGGAAGCTGTAGACACCCAATTTCGTCCAGGGGCATACAATCAACAAGATAGGACATTAGAGGGCCCAAAAGCCCAAATCAACTATTTTTAGTGGCCCGGAACGGGCTGTTCCAAAATCAGAACGGGCCGTTCCAAGACTCCTAAAAAGACCTAAAATTGTAGGTTGGAACAGGCCGTTCCAGACCAGAACGGGACATTTCAAACCAGTCAAAGGGCCCAAAATTTGTATCCTGGAACGGACCGTTCTCATTTCAGAACGGGGGGTTCTAGTTCCTGGAACGGGCCGTTCTGATTTCAGAATGAGCCGTTCTAGGATGCAAAAATAATACATAACGTTCATATCCGAAACGAACGGGCTGTTCCGACCCGCGTCTGATGCCTATAAATAGAAATCTCGGCCAAAGTTCTGAGAGACCTGAAAATTTCGTCCAAAACTCCTTAGAGCTCGAAATTTCTCTCTCTCTCTCTCCTATTGTATTTCTTGAGATTTGTGAGGCATTTGTGTAGTGTGAAAGGTTGCCACAAAGCACCTAGAATTTCCATATCGGAAGATTTAACAAAGCTTGATACGAGGTATTTCAATCAATCTTCTTCTCTCTCTTTTGTTTCTTATTTTTGATAAGTATTGTTATAATAAACGCAATTATGTAGATATTTTAGAGTTAATTGTTTAATTTAAATTTTATGCATGTAAATAATCATCAATAACAGGGAATTTAATATTTATATTATTATTGTTTATAATGTTAACTTTGTCCTAGGGTACCGATTAAGGGCGTTGTAGGAGTGCTTAATACCTTCCCTACACGTAACCAACCCCCAAACCCAATTCTGGTTATTAAGGCCATTATTGGACTTTTTAAAAACCTTTTCCTTTTTCCAATATTTTGAATAAAATATTGGTGGCGACTCCATGAACTCATTTTTCAAAACCATTAATTAAGGATTAGTCTGGTGTCCGGACATTCCTTAATTGATGAGATTTTCAAAAGGATGTCTAAACCATAGGTCGCGAGATCAAAAATTTTCGGGTTGTGACAGTACACAAAGAAAAAATAATATTTTTTACATGGGTTTTTTCCTATAAAAATACAGTTAGGATAGGGAGAGGTGTTGGTTTTGCAACATCAAAATAAATAGGATTTTTTTTTTCAACAGGAAAAGTAGAGATTTTAATGTTAGATAAAAAAAGTTTTGAAAGGTTAGTTATAACAATCTGACAAGTCTCTATATTTTATAATTCAATAATTAAGCAAGGAAAAAGCATAAATCTAATTAGCTAAGATTATCATGCAAATAGTTTCTAGATATACATGCAGCAGTGTATATATATGTATAAAATTTTTCAACTAAAAATCATAGATATAAATCTCTCAATGGGACTATAGCTAAAACTATACATATACATACATATAGTATCTGGATTGAAAACATAAACTTAGGTTGTCGCTTAAACAACTACTATAAACTAACTACATTAGAGTAGTCCAAACAACACCGCCATCTCCAACATGACTCTCAAAACTTGTTCATCCTCTAATAACCTATTATTGGCTACTCCCATATAAATATGACTATGGCACTCTAACAAAAAGGAAAATGTAAGGGTAACCTTACAAAAGACAAAACAACAGTATATAAGTAAAATACAACTACATCATATGTATCATCATATTAATATTGTACAACATAATCTCAATTCAACATATCATACAAACAACACAACAACTCCTTATTCAATGCAACTCTCAACTTAACATCTTTCAACATGTCAACACAATATATAAACAACACAACTTGTCCACAACATAGTCATATAGAAACTAAACAACATATAAACTTACAACACAATACAAGTCAATGCTCATCATGCATATCAACTAAAAGATCTTTTACAATACAAGTGAGCAGTCTAAGTGACTTAATCTTATCAAACCAACTTAATAACATGATCTTTTTGTTCTTGTTAGATCAACAAAAAATTTGGATATCAATTCACAACACAACATGGTTTCTTAGATTTCTCCACTTAGATTATGAAGGTCCAATATTCTTATCAAGGGTAAAATAACTTGGAAGTGAGTCTACAATCACTACAAGAAAATGACGATTTTGCGACGGTTATATAGCCTACATTGCGATGGTTAGAACTGCCGCAAAGACAACATTGCGACGGTTTGGGAACCGTCGCAGAATTGTCCGTCACCAGGCAATTTTGCGACGGTTATCAAAACCGTTGCACAAACCGTCGCAAACTTGGAATTGCGACCCTTTCATTAACTGTCGCACCAACTGCCTCTATATTAACATTGCGACCCTTTCATCAACTGTCGCACCAACTGCCTCTAAATTAATATTACGACCCTTTCTTTACCCGTTGAAAATTATAATTTTTTTTTAATTTTAATAAATTTATTAATGTAACAATCCTCATATTTGGCCTCTCAAAGGTTCTATTTCACGATATTTCACTATTTAGCGTGTTTTATCCTTACTTGTGCAATTTTTGGGAAACTTCCCTGAAGGTCACCCATCCCTGTACTACTCCAGGTCAAGCACGCTTAACTGTGAAGTTCTGATGAGTAGGCTACTGAAATGTATATGTATGTTATCAGTATAACTTGTACAAATTAATTCATTTAAGTCATCCTCAAATATACAATCTCATATTTGTACTATAATAATAATATATAATAATTTTATATTACGAATAATAATAATAATAATAATAATATATTTAGTTATTCTTTATTTATATGTACTTACTTTTATAAATAACATCTACTTATTTCTATTTAAAATTATAATTTAAATTATTTAATTTTATAATTTATAATGATAATATAATTTATAAAATTATAAATATTTATTTATTATATACTTATAAATTAAATTTTAATATTTTAAACAATTATTAATTAATTTAATATATTTATTTACCTTAAATCAAACATATAAAATTCAAAAAAATATATTTATCCTTGTTTTATTTTCTAATTATCAACTATTAATAAAATACTAACTTAAAATCTTATCTAATTATATATAATATTCTCATATCAAATTTAAAACCAGATATTAGTTATACAAAAATATTAAGATCATATAGTAAATTGTCAATAAGATTTTAGTTAAATAATTTAAAATAATTAATGTTTCAATTATATTGTTAATTAGCAAATAATTTATTCCAAAACTAATTAATTTTTTATATTAATTATTAGTAAAATTTAATAACTTTTAAATTAACAATTAATTGGACCGATGAAATTCAACACATACCATGAGTTATTGAGCGGAATAATTTTACCAAGAGTTATTTTGTAAGTTATCTTAAATCAAACATATAATATTCAAAAAATGTATTTATCCTTGTTTTATTTTTTAATTATCAACCATTAATAAAATACTAACTTAAAATCTTATCTAATTATATCATAATATTTTCATATCAAATTTAAAACTAGTTCTTACATTTTCGACAAATATAAATTTTTCTGAAATATTCCATCAATAATATAGCTTTTCCTACAAAAATTTTATCATCGAAAATATAAATTTTCTGACAGATTGAATTTAATTTTATAAGAAATCATCTTCGATTAATATAACATTTTGTATATATGATTTAAGAGTAAAAGATTTTCAATTTAACGGTTGAATTTACAAAATTCACATTTAATATAAAGTTATTGAGCGGTGTAACACTTAGTAAAATTTAATATAATTACATCGGTGTAAATTTTACTAAGTATTACACTGCTCAATAACTTTATATTAAATGTGAATTTGGTAAATCTAACTGTTAGATTGAAAGTTCATATCTCTCATTGATTATATATACAAAAATTTATATTAATCCAAGATAATTTGATACTTCATTTTTATAAAAAAAAATTGATGTAATATATTCATTTCAAAATACACTAAAATATAAACACTTTGATTACCTTTTAGTTGTTCAATTTTAACAAAATTTGATATACAATTATAAAGTGATATGAACTTTCAATTTAACGGTTGGATTTACAAAATTCACATTTAATATAAAGTTATTGAGCGACATAATACTTAGTGAAAGTTACATCGGTATAATTATAACCCCCTATATTATATATATATATATATATATATATATATATATGGACGGATGCACGTTTGGAATAGTGGGGCACTTGCCCCACTACTATTTGACATATACATAATTTTTTATCTAAAAAATAATATATTTTAAAAAATAAAAATTATATTCTAATAAAATAAAATATAGATTCAGAAAAAATATTTATTTATTTGTTATCTGTCAAATTTTTGAAAGAAATTAATTCTCATGTGAGAAAAAAAATTTCTTAATAATGAATTAATTTTTTAAAAAAGTTTAATTATAATATATATATTGATATATATATATATATATATATATATATATATATATGTCTTAATATTCACATATATAATGTAATATATTAAAATAAATAATTTTTTGATAAAATAAAATTTGTACCATGCATGTTTATCTTTTGTGTTTTTTATGTTCCATTTAGAATTGTTATTATAAGATATATTTTAAAATAAATTATCATCTAAAAATATATATTAGATATTAAAAACATATTTATATCATAAATAAATTAAACTGGATTTTTATAAAATTTAACATATTTATTTTTATATTTTTAATAGTGTTAAAAAGATGGAATTTAAAATAAAATTTATAAAATTTAACATTGTAAATTATTGAATAATATGTGATCTGATAACTCAAAAATTAAGTTATAAAATGATAATTATATTTATTTATATACTCTAACACATCTTACATACAAGATAAATTCATAAGTTTGTTGAAAGATAAATTTATATTCTAGTCACGATTTTGAAATTATATAAAGAAAAAAAATCGTGTACCTCATGTTAAAGAAAGTATATATAAAATTGTTAATAAAATATAATTTTATTAAGATAATATACATAATACTTCAAAAAAATAATTTTAATTTTAATAAAAAAAATTGTCTTGTAGATTGCGACGGTTTATAGTAAACTGTCGCAATGCTGAAAATTTTGCGACGGTTTATGACTAACTGTCGCAATGTTAAAAAAAATTTGCGACGGTTTATGATTAACCGTCGCAATGTTCAACAAATTTTGCGACGGTTTACGATAAACTGTCGCAATGTTGAACAATTTTGCGACGATTTTTGATAAACTGTCGCAATGTTAAACAAATTTTGCGACGGTTTATCATAAACCGTCGCAATATTCTACAAATTTTGCGACGGTTTACGATAAACCGTCGCAATGTTGAACAATTTTGCGACGGTTTTGAAAAACTGTCGTATGAAGGGTCGCAATATCAAAGCGACGAAGGTTTCTAGATAACCGTCGCAATTTGTTCGTCGCAATTTATCATTTTCCTTGTAGTGAATGGTCTTAGCATGCATAACTAAATCTATATGAAATTAGTTTGTTGACTACTCTCCAAATATTGTGCCATTTTCAGTACTTAGTTAGGGATCTTGATCCCTAATCTTGTACCTTACTCGGTTGGTCACTTTTAAACCAGTATGGCTTGACTTTGCCCTTATACGATATCAACTAAGAACCTAGAGGAGACTCAACACTCCATTTCAAGAGACAACTATACTCAAGAAGGGTTTTTCAATAACTCAACTCTTCGAGTTCCACAACATCATATCCTCACAATGTGATATTTATCATTTAAAATAACAATTTTCCTCTAGTCTCAAGTCAATCAACACAACACAACTACATGCATCAAGCATTCATTAGACAACTTTTACAACATTACACATCTTGTTATCATACAACTCTACTACTAATCAACATTCAAAATACTCACTTCATTATCATCACATGACACAACTATCATATTGAATTCAACATTTTAAAACACTAAGTTAAACTTTTTGTTCATCAAGACCATGCTTGGTACCATTCAATTGTGCCTCGCGTTAATAAGGTAGAGAGCCTTTGGCTCACTCACGCTTGACACCATACCACTTGCACATGGTTTGAATGAGACAAGGAGTCTCTAAGTACCCTATATCTAGTGTCTAAAAAATCACGTTTGATGTCATTCAGGTAGAGAGTCTTTACCTGACTCGCATCCAATGCCACAAAACCTACACTCAACATCATTTAGGAAGAGAGAGTTAGTGACTTGATTACGCTTGGTGCACTCATCTTGAGCTCGATACCATGCAGTTAGAAAGTTCCAACAACAATCATATGTTTGTCGCTCCTCAATCCACATCTAACGTGCCCAAGTCAGAGAACTCCCCTCTAACTTATACCCAACGTGATAGTGATTTTTGCACTTGGTAGAATCATGATTTGGCTCTAAAACTTGTGAACTCTCATCATAATCAACATGCAATACACCAAGCAACACAAATGCACTATAAATAGCTCAAATAACTAAAACTTCAACATGCAACCCATAAAATTCAAAATTACCAATTTCTCTTCTCTTCAAAACAACCAAAACCATATAATAGGAAATTTAAGCTTCTCCATTCATCAACATAGCCATTCATGGAATCAACAACAATTCATCACATACAATGTAATAATTATTCTATAAGCTTCTGTTACCTTAGATCACAAGGAAAGAGGAAAAATATGGAAGAAAATCCAAGAATGTCGAGTTCCCACACAACAACTTCTCATTTTTATTCTTAGATCTAGAAGCTTTGAATCTCAATCCAATTACTCAACTACTAGAAGAAAACCTTTCTAGTTCTAGAGTTTATCTCTTTAACTTCTTTCTAGTTTTCTTAATATAATGAACTTATGAAGTTCAAGTCTTAAGAAAATCTTATATATCTTCCCTTAAACTTGATCAATTTTGACCTCAATTCAAAACAACTCCTAGACAATTAAGCTCATAAGAATTCCTTAATCCTTATGGTGTGTTTGGACAAGGAATTTTACAAATTCAAGGAATTTTAAATTCTTGGTATTTGAATTACTTTGATTTCAATTTCTATCATTCTTAAAATATTTTGTTTGGATAAGTCAATTCAAATTTCTCAAATTTTAAATTGTTAGGTTGGATATGATAATTTAATTCAACCATGATAAAATTGATTTTAAAAATATATTTATATGTTGAGATTTTTAAATTAAATTTTGTAAAAATAAATATTAGCTAATTTTTAAATATTTAATAATTTTAAAAATTAATATTAGATAATATTTAATAATTTTAAAAATATTTTTGAATATTCAATAATTAAAAACATGAAGAGATAAGAGATAAGATAAAATATATAAGTGAAATAAGAAGGAAAAAAATATGAGGAACTTCAAATTCTTACTCTTTTGGGAGAATTTGAAATTCTACTATTTCAAGGAATTTCACAAATACTTCAATTTCAAATTCCTTATAAATTCCTCATCCAAACAAGGTATTTCACTTCAAAGAATTTGAAATTCTTCAAATAAATGAATTACTCCATTTAAATTCCCCATCCAAACATACTATTAGAGTTTTACAACAATTAAACAACTAAACACATAATCAATTTAATTAATATAATCAATGTTTCATAAGATCATCAAAATAAGAGTTGTAGAACCCTACAACTCCATGAGTTCATTCATAACCACGAACAATTACCTCACGAGCAGGGTCCTCAAAAGAATCACTTGAGACATATTGGAATCTTATTCCTCAAGGGTGAAATCAACTACTTCAATTTTGGGAACGACCTTACTTGAATGAGAAATTAAAGCATGGGTAGTGATATGAGATGAATTTGAGGAGGTGAACAAGGACTAACTCTTCGAAGAGGGACTAGAATGAACAAAATGACTCATTCTTGCCTTTAATAAACTTGAAATTGCAGAAGGATTAATAAAATAAAGTGAAGAGAAGTTTCAGTCTCAGAGCAAGGAGCCCAAATGAAAACCCTATATTTTAAGGTAGAAATCTCACAAGGATCAAGCATTGCAAAAATTACAATCGTTAGACCTTGGTAGGATCAACAATTATTGATGTTTGACTCTTTGTTCACCAGATAATGAAATGACTCTTTATTGTAAAAGGGAAAGGGTTGTCACATTTCAAATCATATGAAAAGGTGGCGTAACACCAAAGATGTTAGATGAAAAGATGAAAAGACACAATTTAACACAAGAGAAATGAAAAGTCACAATCATCATAACCTTAGATGAGTAAATCTTTTTTTGACTTTACAAATTCCTCAAAAGTTTAGGGGCATGTGTACATGAAGAATACTGGTCAAGGACTACTTAAGGTTGATGACAAAGATTAACCAAAGCAATACATTAATCGATGTCAAAGAATTGTTAAGGTCAAAGACTTAATTAGGACATATAATAAGATGAAGAGCAAAAACCGAGGTGTCTGAAGCATAGGAAATAACTCTAAAATTCAAGACAATTATTAATTAGAAATCATCATGTGTGGTAAGCCCAAAAGCTTAGGTCCATTAAGAAAGCTCATACACAATAAGGTTAGTACAAATAATGACACTGGGTAAGGTAAAATGACATGTTAAACTTGCATTTATTGCATCATTAATAGCTGACTCTGAACACTTACTTATGCATTTGAATGTCTTTTACAAGTATACACCTCCATTTGGTCTTTTAGGATGGACAAATCAAAGAACTTTAATAGAGGACACAAAGCAAGACAAAGATGAAGAAAAATTACTATAGTATCCTCGTCTCATGTAGGTGCATTAATTTTGTTAATTCAATGGTGTGTAATGTTCATCATGCAAAGATTATGGGACAAGACAATCACATTACATTTTTATATATGACATGTTCACATCCAAGAGACATGTAAGGATAAAAATAGGTTAAGTTTTGCTATATGATCGAACTCATGATCAATCTTTAACATTTTATAAGCTCTAAATAAATGATAAAAATGAACCTTATAAATATTTTGAAATATAAACACTTATAACATAAAAATAAATACATGATTTAGTT